>NW_027527956.1:3007482-3223359 GCF_008692635.1 Crocuta crocuta
TAAATACCTCATAGAAATTATATGAAAAAATATAAATAGTAATTATATGAAGAAAAAAGTATATTTTATGAAACATCTAGAATATTATATATATACACATATGTCTTTTTTCATCACAATGAAAAAGGGAAGGAGACAATATCTAAGGATCTGTGCTATCAGAGTATTCCATCTCATAGTAGATATTTCTAATATTTTATTCTAATTTAAAATGACCAAAAAGTCACACAGTCTATTTTGACAGCTTTGAAAAAAGTAAATTGTTTGTCAATTTTTTCTTAGCATAATGTAATTGTTTTTACAGAATATTTTAAACACTACTAATTTTATTATGTTATGAAGAATTATGAGACATATGAAGGGTTCCCTCTACACTGATGCTTATTAATTTCCCCAGTATTTTGTTAAATAGACTTGACTTATGTAGTTGTTACCAGAAAGTCACTCGTATAAATTCTTTCCAAGCTTAAATTATGATCAACATTGAAACTTGCTAAGACAATAACTTGCTTCTACTTAGGTCACTATTCTGTTTTCCTTACGGTCTCCTTAGGCTTCTCTGAGTCAGGATCCGTTAAAGACGCTGACTGCAGGCCTCGGAAACAAAGTGGGCTTTGAGTATGAAGCGGCGATCCTACAGAAATCCCTGAACGTGCGAGTCTGTAGACATTTCCCGATCAACGCGCTTCCGCTTTCAGACCACTTTGTGGAAATCCTGCGCCTTTGATAGACGCGGCACAGCGACATAGCTCGAAGTTGTAGGTAAGTCTGGAAACAAGACGGCCAGATTAGGAGAACACACTAAAAGCTTCAAGTGATTGCTGACCTATCTCAAACACAGCCACGCACAAATACCACACCCTCCCAGGCGCCTTCCATAGACTCCAAACCTCACTTCCTCCTGATCATGCGAAGTATACGGAGATCAGCTTATGATGATTTCCGGAGGCCTTGACAGTAAAACAGTAATAGTCAAGAAATGATAGGATGTGAAACATGACGTTTACATTTTACACTGGACTTATCTGTCAGCTCTTCCCTTCCCGCTTGCCCCTTTCTCTCCCTAATCTTTTCTCCCGTCCTAAGTTAAATGGAAAAGCAGAGTCCTTCTGAGGGGAAACCTATTAAGAAGGATGTTTGAACTAAGGAAGGAATATAATAGATGTCACTATGAAAAAAAAAAAGGCATCATCTTACATGAATTAAGAGAAAAGAAGGTGCAGAGTCATTTACCACGAATTAAGCAAATGCAAGAAAGGGTGTCACTTGTGAAGTGTTATCTTAGAAGCTCTGAAACCAATTCCTTTCCTCCAGGAATAGAGCCTCTCACCTCATAGCAGGCTGTGGGCTTTCTTCATAGTGATTGGCATGCGCTTTTTAACCAGCAGTGAGCTCACAAATTCACAAGTAACTGTTAATTAATTCATTTACTAAAACTGTTGTGAGCCCTTTCCAAATCTTAAAGTTCTCTTTACTTAATGCTTTTAAAGCTACAAAAAGCAAACACATAAACAAACAAAAACCCTACATGGCTTTACTTCTGTGATGAAGGATTATTGTGGGGATATTCGGAAACTGGGAGAATTCAGGAAAATGCCTAACATTGTCCCTGTCCCAAGATTCTGTTTCTTCCAAAACGGACACATGAATCAGCCTTTAAAACAAACAGTTTGCTCACTGTGTTCAGAAAAACAGCCAAACAGCAGTTAATATCTTCCCTTTCATTTACAAAATACTTACACTTACTTAAATGAAAATCTGATTATTTTTCAAGTGACCTGGAATGCAGGACCTCTTTGAGAGGCCATGCGGAAATTGAAACCATAAGCTTTGGAATAAATTAGAATTGGGTAATGGGTCTCATGAACGGTAGAGTTGGCCTTGAGGTCAAGTAACATTTTGATCATGAGATTCAGTTCTGGGCACTTGGTGTTTGAATCTAAATGATTTTCAAAATGTTTAGAAAATAAGTTTGGATAAACTTCACTAAATCTATCTATCTATCTATGCATTTTTGTTTATCCAATGTATTTTATTTTGGATTACTTTTTTAAATGTTTATTTTTGAGAGAGAGAGAGAGCACACACAAGCACGAGTCTGGGAGTGGTCCAGCTGGGATGGGGGTGGGGGTACAGAAGAACCAAAACAGGCTCTGAGCTGACAGCAGAGAGCCCAATGTGGGGCTCAAACTCACCAACCATGAGATCTTGACCTGAGCTGAAGTCAGATTCTTAACCAACTGAGCCACCCAGGTGCCCCCAATTACTTTTTTTAAAAAGGGATGGAGAAGTATCTTTGAAACTTTTATCTAAGTCAATGCCTAAAGCACACAAGTAAGTTTTTATTTATTGACATTATATATAAAGTTAATGTTTAAAATAATTTTTTTCATTTGGGGCGCATGGGTGGTTGAGTTGGTTAAGCGTCCAACTTTGGCTCAGGTTATGATCTCACAGCGCATGGGTTCAAGTCTGGCATCTGGCTCTGTACTGACGGCCCAGAGCCTGGAGCCTGCTTCAGATTCTGTGTCTTCCTCTCTCTCTGCCCCTCCCTTGCTCACACTCTGTCTCTTTATCTTTCAAAAATAAATAAAAATTAAAATAACTAATAATTTCTCATTCATCTAAACCTCTTTATCTCTTTATGATTTCTCCTCTTTCCCCAATAATTCCATATTACTAACCACTTTAATTAGTGTTTTTTATTAACATACATTTAAAACATCATTATTTAAGGAAAAAATCACTTGGACATCCTCTTTAGAGACCATAATATACAGAAGACTGAGCTTCAAGGATAACTTCCTAACTTCCTCGAATTCATCTAGGAAGTAAGTGGAGTATAACTAAACACCATCTGGATGATTCAAATAGTTAACAGATACATGGTCTTCCCCATCCCCCTCCGTTGTCTATTCTCAGTACCCAAGGCGCAGGTCCCAAACCAAAGGTGGACCCTCCCACTCCCGCCGCAAATCCCTGTGACCACGAAAAAAGCAGAGAACCACTCACTTGGCCTCCCTGCTGGACCCCAGATAACCTGGGCCCCTGGCACCTCCCTGCATCTACTTGTGCTCCTGCTGCATTAGCCTCAAGAGGCTCTGGGGCTCATCAGGAAGAATCTGGCTGACACCACTGTTCCAGGTGACCCCCCCCCCTGCTGCCAGCTTCCCGAGAGCACTCCCCAGCCCCTTTTAGGATTTTGTTCAAACGTTGCTTCTTGGTGAGACGATCCCTGACTCGTATTCAATGCTGTGACTGTCTGGACCCCTGTGTTTCTGTGCCTGGTCTGCTTTTACTTCCCACACCGCCTTCATCCCATTCTAGCCACCATATGTAACTTTGTGTATATTATTGGTATCAATTACTGAGGATCTTTTCTGTGCTGGAACGTAGGAGCCACCAGGACGGTGGCCTTTGTTCTGTCTGTGGATGTAGTGGATGTACCACTAGCACTAGTGGCTGCTCTACAGACAGCTACTCACTGAGTGTCTCCATGCGGGTATATCTATTAACTGGCATTTTCTGCATTGTCACGAGCCTTATCTAAAGTTTTTTTTTTTTTTTTTAATTTACTTATTTACTGTGAGAGAGACAGAGACAGCGTGAGTTGGGGAAGGGCAGAGAGAGAGGGCAAGGGAGAGAATCCCAAGCAGGCTCCACGTTATCAGCACAGAGCCCAATGCAGGTCTTGATCTCAAGAATCCGTGAGATCATGACCTGAGCTGAAACCCAAGAGTGGGACGCTTAAGGGGCTGAGCCTCTCAGGTGTCCCGTCACAAGCCCTAACAGATATATTACTTACTTGGATTTGAAGCCTTGTGGGGAAAAGCTAAACATCTCTTGTTGTTCTGTGATACTGGGTGACTAACAGCGTCTGGGCCCCAGGAAACTTTAAACACACAATCTCACGGAGGGAAGAAATTGTTCCCATTGTTTCACAGGCAAAGAAATGGATTTCAAAAGGCTAGCAGGCTCTCCAGAACCAAACAGCTAGTAAGGGGAAAAGATGAGGAGTCAAATATATTTTTTAAATATAAAAGGCTAATTATGGTCATAAACCTTTTGTGGTAAATTAGTTTTAAAAATAATCGAGCTCTTTAGAAATGTGACTGGTAAGGCATAATTTTACCAATGACAAAGCTTATCTCGCCTGTTGGTGGCAATAAAATGCTAATTCTGATGCTTTTCGTATTAATAATCACTTGAGAAGAGCAAAGCAAAGCGCTTATATTGTATCTGCATTTGTTTAATATCATGGGTCACATAATTTGCATGGCAGTCTTTTGGTCTCAGAATGCCAGGCGCACTGCTAACTTTTACATTCTTCTCCTGGAAAAATGCTCACATTTGATCAATGTGCACATGAACTACGAATTTATTATGAAATACTGCAGGGAGTGATGAGCTAATATCATGGTGGGAGACAAGGTGCCAGCAGCAAATTAAAGAATGCAAATTAAAACCATCATTTCATCCTCATTCTGTATCAACAGGAGAGGGCCACGTAAGGAACCCCCATCTGGAGCTAAAAGGTGTCACACGTTTTTGTGTATACCTTGAAGTTCAGTTGTGCCTTTTTTAACCTATATCATTTCCTGACTAGTTATTTTAAATTAAGATCCTAATGCTTTAAAACCACAGTTGCAGTTAATAAGAACATGGCCCACCCAGGTCAGTTGAAGTTTTGGTTAAAAGCTTCAGTGTTTTGTTGAAGCTTGTTTGGGTTGCCCACCATTGGGGGAAAGTGACTTGATGGGCAATCAACTTCCATTAGCTGTAGCCCACAAGAAAGTTGACTAAATATGGGACTATAGGGAAGCATGGGATAAATATTTAACTCTGGAATGGAATATATGCTATTTTTTTCTGGTCCACTCTCTCTTGCTACGGAAGCCTCAGTTATTTTGAATGGTAAGTACTGTGAAAGAAGACGGTATATTTGTAGGGTAACTGGAGTTGTGAAATTCTCCATAACATAAGACGTTTCGGACTGTGCAATACAAAAATAAAGGCATTATTCTAATTTGAGCGTTTTATTATAAAATGGAATCCATAGAGTTAACAGTTGATTGTATTTCTGATAAGAACATAGCTTCCTGGTAGTCTCTGTTGCTAATTAATGCAGGACTTTGTCCTTTGGAAGATGAAACGAGCAGGTGGTAAGATTGACATCATATTTTGAGGAGCATGGTTATTTCTCTTTCAAAAATGGAAAGACTGCCCATCTCCATGGGGATGGCCACAAGGTTCAGGGGATGGCCAGCCGAGGAGTCTGCTCAGGTGTTGTGTGAGCCTCATCAGCTTCTGGGCACACACTTGACCACCCCCCAAATTCTACCCATACAGCTGGATAGACAGAGGTTAGGCCTAAAAAAATTTTTTTAATGTTTGTTTTTGAGGAGAATGAGTGTGGGAGGGACAGAGAGAGAGGGAGACAGAATCCAAAGCAGGCTCCAGGCTCTGAGCTGTCAGCACAGAGCCCGACGCGGGGCTCCAACTCACAAACTGCAAGATCATGACCTGAGCTGAAGTCGGGCCTTAGCTGACTGAACCACCCAGACGTCCGAAGCCTGGACACATTTTGAAGGTGTCAGCAGCAAGGTATCATGGTCTAGACTAGCATAACAGCACTCCTTTGGACTGTTCTAGCCATGGGGCTTCTGGCTCACGGGCCACGGGAAATATGTGGAAAGGATAACATGATGTATGTGAAGACGGGAATTAACTGGGTCCAATTAATTCTTAACAGCAGTTGAATCTTGAATTATGTATATCTGATAGGTTTGTTTTTTATCTTTGGCAATTTTGTTCATGCCCACAAACATTGCAACATTTTTTGTTGCAATTCTGGCTTTACATGAATAAATTGATGGTTTTAGTTTGAAAGGGGTTATTTCTTTCTCTTATGTATCTTGGAGGGAATGAGTCCAACTTTTCCAAAATGTTTTAAATCTTCACCTTACAAATCTGAAACCATTATGTAACATGCTTTAAAATAAATTTAATCTACAGAATATCTCTGTTTCTTTAGGCAAGAGAACAGACCTGTTTTCACTGGTTCATCATGGTAGTGAAAGCTTAATTTCAAAAGCATTATTAACTGAAAATATAAGTAGTATTGACATTACTTGGCCCATAGTCTGAATCTTTCCGAAATCGAAGGGCATTTAAAAATCAATAAGAGACATAATTCTTGCTAGGTTATTTTTATCAAACGTCTTCAAACAGTGGTCAAAAATAAAATCATGATAAATGGTGCAGTAAACCCACTGAAACCCATTTGTTCCTAATACAAAACAACTGACTGAATATTTAGTCCTGTAGTTAATGAACAAAAGATTTGGTGCCAGTTCCTGACACCTTCTCACCCCCTATTTAAGAAAGGGATATATAACTTGGGGCAACATCTCACTGTTGGTTTATCCACAAGAGACTGAATCTGAGAAGCACTTCCTTGAAGTAACCACTTCCATGAAGACCAGGAAAAGGCTTTGGAAAGTCTTAGCAGACCAGGTCCATGACCATTTCTCAACTGGCAAGGGTGCCATGTTGATTGCCAACTGCTCTCTAGGAATAATTGATAGGCATCCTTACATAGGTCAGTGATTTACCACCTCCTGATCGGGACATCCTTCACTGCAGGTAGTTGTTTCCAAGCTGATGCCTCAATTGCAGCTTTAAAAGGCTCTCTCCCACCCCGATTCCCTGTTTTTTTTTAACTTCTAGGTGGTGTATTTCTGAAAGAAAAAGTGCCCCTTCAGTGCTGTAATGGGGATGTTTTGGTCAAAGGCAATGTACAAGTTCTACATCAGCAGATCAAACTTTCTGTAATTCCTCAGACAAGGCTCTAGAGGCAGGAAATTCAAGATCATATCTAGAATGTGTGCCAAATCTAAGTAATTGTTCCTTCCAGGGTGAAAGGGGCCTGGTGCTGTTGACCTGCCATCAGGAGGCGGTTTTAGTTTCTCTGCGGAACAGTGTTACACAATGGGATGAGCAGTGGGTTGAATCACTGCCAGCTTGGACAGTCACCAGCGGTAGTGGCTAACTCAGTGGTTGCAGGTGGGAGCACAGGTTGCTGGGGCCATAGATAGGCCCCATCACTGCCAGTGTGACTCTGTGTCCAGGAGGGAGTCGAGGAAGTCCAAGAGTGTGTGATGCTTGAGGCGGCCGACACCCACTGGGCAGTGATTTCAGACCTTTTTCATGGTGGATGCTTCCTATCGGGCTCTTATGGGATACACAGATATGTCACGCTGTGCCCACCACCGTGTGTGCACCCAAATGCCTCTTCGAAGACAATGGCAGGTTCATTGTCTTCAAGTCACAGATGTTTCTGAAAAACTGGATCTCTGTATGCATAAAAATGAACCTTGATCTATATATCATGCCTACAGAAATTGACTCAAGGAGGATCATAATACTAAATACAAAAATGAAATAATATTTTAAAAAGAAAACCTAGAATCTTGGGTTAGGCAATTAAATTTTAGGTAAAACACGAGAAGCCTGAATTTAATGGAAATGATATAGTAAAGGGGACTTCATCAAAACTAAAAATTTGTGCTTTTCAAAAGATACTGTTGAGAGAATGAAAACACCTCACTGAGATTGAAAGAAATATTCACAGACCATATACATGATGAACTACTTCCATCTATAGTGTATAAAATTCAGTAAGAAAAAAGTAAACAATCCAGTAAAAACACAGTTAAGAAATTTGAGCAGATTTTATCACATCTATAAGGAATACAAATAAACACATGAAAATATGTCTCAACATCATTAATGACCAAGGCAATGAAAATTAAAACAATAATGAGCTACCCATAAATCTGCATTACAATAGCTAAAATTGAAAAGACCTTACTAAATGTTGGTAAGGGTATGGAGGGACCAAAATTCACACACTGCTAGTGAAAATGTACGATACATTGATCTCTTTGGGAAACAGCTTGTCAATTTCTTAAAAAGTTGAACGACACCTACATGATGCAACCATTCCAGCCCTATGCATCCAAGAATAGTGAAAGCACATGTCGTACAAAGACCGATACATTAAGGTCCGTGTGGCTATGTTTAGAATAACCAAACCTGGAAGCAATCTCAACAGGCCCTGCAAGGTTGTAAACAGACTGCAGTGCTCTGATATTGCAGGATACTACTTAGAATGGAAATGACTGAATTATTGTCACATACACCATGAGCACATCCTGAAAAAAGGATGCTCCATTACAGAGAGACAAGAAAGAGAGACAGAGGCCTGAGGGAACATTGATGGATGATAAATATTTCCATTTGCTAATATGCTCATGCTTTGGTGTGTGCGTGTGTGCATATATCAAAACTTAGTAGATCATACACCTTAAATATATTTAGTTTTTGTATATTAATTATGTCTCACTAGAGTTCTTTACAAAATAAAATAAATCAGGGACATCAGGGTGGCTCAGTCAGGTAAGCATCCCACTCTTGATTTTGGCTCAGGTCATGATCTCATGATCTTGAGATTAAGCCCTGCATTAGGCTCTAGGCTGACAGCATGGAACCTGCTTTGGATTCACTGTCCTCCTTTCTCTCTCTGAAAATACATAAAGTTAAAATTTTTTTAAGTAAATCAGAAATCAAGAGCAACAGATTCTGCATGCCTTATCTTATATAGTTTTCAAAGACTGTATATAACATATATAATCAAATGCATTATGATTATTTTGACCAAACAGTAATATTTTAGATTAAGTAAAATTAAGAAAATAAAAGTTTTATTTTACCTTCATTTATTTCTTCTTCAATTTTGTTGCTTTATGTAGATCCAAGTTTCTCACCACCCATATTAATTTTGTTCTCTCAAAAGAACCTTTTTAAAAACAATTATAGCAAGCCATGCCTACTGGCAAAAAATTCCATCAGTTTTGTTTGTCTGATAAAGTCTTAATTTCTCCTAAAATTCTGAAGGATACTTTTGCAAGGTACAGAATTTAGGCTATTTTTGACAAAAAAATCTTTTTTGAAGGTTTCATGTGTTACACTCCACACTCTTCTTGCTTCTTGGTTTCTTATCTTTGTCCCTTTATATGTAAGGTGTTTTCCCCTTCTGGTTCCTTTTGGGATTTTTTTTCTTTAACTATGGCTTTCTGTATTTGAAATGTACATACTTAGGTGTAGTTTCTTTTTTTCCTTCCTTCTTCCTTCTTTCCTCCCTCCCTCCCTCTCTCTGTCTCAGTCTCTCTTTCATTCTGCCTTAATTGTAATTTGTATTCTCTGAGCTTTATGGATCTTGGTTTGGGGCCTGATATTAATTGGGGGGAAATTCTCAGTCATTATTGCTTCAAATATTTCTTTGCTTCCTTCTCTTTTCCCTCTTTCCAGAATCCCCATTACGTGTATATTATGCCTTTTGTTGTCCCACAGCTCTTGAATCCTCTCTTCTGTTTTATCCAGTCTCTGTACTCCTTGCACTCCAGTTTTTAAGGATTCTACTGAGACATCCTCAAGCTCAGAGATTCTTTCCTCAGCCAGCCCTTCAAAGACACCCTTCATTTCTGTTACAAGGTTTTCGATCTCTAGAACTTCCTTTGGGTTCATTAGAATATCCAGTGTTCTGGGCAGGTCGCCCATCTGCTCTTGCCCGCTGTCTACTATATCCAGTAGAGTCATCTGCCTTTTATTCATCGTTGTCTTAAATTCCCAGTCTGATCATTTCGTCAGCCCTGCCATATCTTGTTTTGAGGCTTGCTCTGTCTCTTCAAAGTTTGTTTTGCCTTTTGGTGTGCCTTGTAATTTTTATTGATAGCTGGATATGATACATTGGGTAAAAGGTACTGATGTAAATAGCCCTTTAGTGATGTGGTGGTGAGGTGTGGAGAGAGGCGACGTGTTCTATAGTCCTGTGATTGGGTCTCCTTCTTTGAGTGAGTGGGTGTGTCTGGATTGTGAACATCATAAGTGTTTCTCAGTCTTTCATCCTGCCTCATGTGGGACAGGATGGCTAGAGTAAGCTGGAATCAGGTATTTTTCTTTTCTTTCCCCAGTCAGTTAGGCTCTGATGATAGCCCAGCAGACTGGGCTCTGGGTAACTCCCTTCCTCTGCGTGAAGGCTTCATTAAGAACAGAGTGCTCTGGTGTATTTCAAAATGGTTCCTTTTCCCTCCTCTCTCTGGAAGCCCAAGGGGATTTTTCTCTGATATTTACTGTGGAAATCTAGTCAAGGTCCTGAAGGTAAATCTCAAAATATTGTGGTGCCTCTGTAAGACTGGTCCCCATGGTGTTTCTGACTCTCAGGATTGTACAAACCAAGCCCGTGGCATTCCGTCAGTTACGGTTCTAGCTTTCCTATCCCGGCACTGGTCACTGCAGGAGTTTCCAGCTGTAGCATCATCCTATGTTTTCACCAAAAATGTTACCAAAGTTGTGTCCTTAGGAGCACTAACTTGAGAACTATTTTTTGATAGATTCACAATAACTGATCTTCCAGTACATTCTACTTAATTTTTATGGACACGAGGATCTCTTCTTGAATTCAAAGTTAATAAGCTTATCAAGTATTTAATTGAATTTAATAATAACAATAACAAAGTCAGCTGACACAATCAGGTTTTGAGCAAATACAACTGAATCTTAGTAAGGATGTAACTGAACCGCTAGATCTAAGAGTGTAGACAAGAACAAAGGAGTCTCCCCCCTGCCATGAAAGGAGTCTTCCTTGGGTACCAGTAAGCATGTTTTACTTCCAGACTGAAGATAAAACCAGCAAGTAATTTAAATAGACTATCATTTGGAAATATCCTACTATACTGTGGTTCACAGTCTCATCAAATATAAACTTAATAATAGCATTAATACTTTGACTTAGGGGAGCCTGGGTGGCTCAGTCGGTGGGACCCCTATTCTTGATTTCGGCTCCAGACATGATCTCAAGATTCATAAGATCAAGACCCACATTGAGCTCTGTGTTGATAGCACAGAGTCTGCTTAGGATTCTCTCTCTCTCTCTTTCTCTCTCTCTCTCTCTCAAAATAAACAAACAGACATTAAAAAAAACTTTGACTTAAATTTTATGGTGCAACAGTCATTTCCATATTCATTAATCATTTTCACTATTTGCTTTTTAACACGAAAACTAATTCATCACAATGGTGCAGGGTTCAAAGACAAGATCAGGTGCACGCGTGCACTTTGGAGTTATTATTTCCCCCACACATCCAGTCAATGAAAAAGGACACCTATACTGTCACACGCAGAAGTGAGGGCTTTATGACATTTCGCCATTTTTATCACAGCATCTCAAATCCTACAGAGGAAGCATATACGTTAGAATAAATTTATGGAAGCAAATCACTTCCTGATCTCTTCGTTCTTGAAAAATATTACCTATGTTTTGCACAAATGAATGTTAGATTAATGATCAATCCCCTTCAATGATTATATGCATTAAAAAGGAGCCAAAAAATCACCAATGCTATTAAAATAAAAAATGCATATTTCAGGGCTTTCTCACTATTTTCAGTTTTCCAATAAAACAGTTGCCAAGGGAACCTCATCCTAAACCAAAACTGCCGTCAAATGTCATCATTAAAGTGAGCTAACAGCACCCATGGGATTCTTCTCTTGCGGGCTTTATGCATTCCTTTCTAAATCTGTAAAGCTATCATTCCCAGGGTTTCTTTTGAGTACCAACATAAAAAGAAACAATCATAATTTGTAAGAGTGTCAGTGAAAAATACTCCTCCCTCCCCAAAAGTGCTGTTCTCAAAGAAAGAAAAGATTACAGCGTGTATCTCCTATCATTCCCTCAAGAACCTGGAAATATTAGGAGTGGCTTTCAAAAGAAAAAAATAAATAAAAACATTTTGAAATTAAGTTAAAGTGACCACTTTCATAACTAGGGGAAAGCATCACTTCCAGATGTATAGGAAAGGAAAAGACCCACGATATGAAATATTTTTTTTGTTCCCATTTCATTACTTGCTCTGTGGCCTGAATTGTTTCTGAGAGAAGCGCTCAGAGCCTGGCAAAGTATTATGAACTGCCCCACTAGTCAAGTCTCCGAGCTGTAAAGCAGCCAGCACGGCCCTAAAGAAAAGCCAGAGACAAAGCAAAAAGAAGAGTCGAGTAACAGTGTGTCATGCGCTGTCTTTGATCAATTGTTCTATAACTTCCAAATTGGACTTGTAATTGGAGGAGGTAGAAAAGCTGGCCAAGGCGTCCAGAGGGCATTGTGACGGCGTAGGCTTTGAAGGCAGATTCAAAGTGCAGGTTATCAGGTTCATGTTTCCTATATCACTTAGTCTGAATGTTTCTAAATGTTACTTTGCTTAGGACTTTTTTTAGTCCTAAATATAGGAACAATAGTTTTCCTGGACAGTAATCGTACTTGGAATGATACAGGGATGCTAAGCTAACCACTAGTAAATATTTAATAACTGGCAGAGACTAATATTATTAACATCATTGCTAAAATTTATAATAGATAGAGGACGTGTTATTTAAAATATCTTTAATATTTTAAAGTTGGATACTTTGAAAATTGCTAACATTGTTTCAGCGATAAGCTTCCATTGTGACTTCTGTGATTCTGCCATTCCGTATAGCAAAGCACTGGAAGTTACAGTCGAGATGTATAAAACCGAGCACCTTCTTGTGATGAAATGACACCTCTGTGGCAGTGTAAATGCTGATACAGAACCAGGACCTTATAATATTTTTTGGATCATCTGCCTTTATGACTTACAATAAAAGACTTTAGTGCAGAAAATCTTCAGATTATAGAAAATCGTAGTGACACTGGGGACCCTGGGTGGCTCAGTCGGTTGAGCGCCTGACTTTGGCTCCGGTCATGATCTCACAGTTTATGAGTTTGAGCCCCATGTCAAGCTCTGTGCTAACAGCTCAGAGCCTGGAGCCTGCTTCGGATTCTGTCTCCCTCTCTCTCTCTCTGCCCCTCCCCCACTCACACTCTGTGTCTGTGTGTCTCTCTCAAAAATAAATAAACATTAATTTTTTTAAAGGAACAAAGAAAATCATAGTGATGCTAAAATTATTTTTCTGTCATCAGGGTACATCCTTAGTCCTATGATCACTTGGCCCTTCGGACAGGTCACCATTAGGTCAAAGACTGAAGACTAGTATCCAGCCACGGGCTCTAGGAGGGGATTCCCAGTTTTTCTATTTAATACTTGAACGTGGAGATCTTGATTAACTTTTCTGGTTTGCTTGGAATCACGGCGAAGTGAGACTTCACAAACTGAGGAAGGAGAAAACTGGGAATTGAGACATTGTGCCTCAAAAAGCGATCACAAGTTGCAATGAGACCAAATAGAGCGCCAGACACAGCCCGTGGGAGAAACCAGGAGAAAGAGCCCCAAGTGGGCACATTAACTCTCACCCATCACTACTCTCAACCTGAATTCACATAACACTTAGCATAAAACTGGAAGTCATTTCGTTCTTCTGAGAGGTTAGTGGATAGAGACAGACATGTAAAAAGCAAAACACTTACATTTTAATATTCGCCCATACTTTTTATGTGAACTGCAAGTGGTAATTACAGGGCACTTTACTGTGTTATAAACCCTGCTCATTTACTTTTAGATACGAAGTCCTGGTATAAATTAAAAATAAAACAAAATCAAGCAAAATGATTGTTATATTAATGTGCATTGCTACAGTTTCAATTTCACTGATAAATGAAAATTTTAATCCTGTGATCTCTTTACTTTTATTTTTATTAATTTGAATTAATTTATTTTATTAACCAGTCTTATTTCTTTAGTTTTATTACTATTTTATTAATCATTTCTATGATTTATTGTATTAATTTATAAATAATTATTTATATTAATTATTAACTAAATCATTAATTTTTAATTTAATACTTAATATATAATNTAGAGCTCAATATCACTAATCACCAAGGCAAGTGGAAATCATAACCGTCTCACACCTGTCAGAATGGCTAAAATCAAGAAGATAAGAAACAACAGGCATTGGTGAGAATGTGGAGAAAAAGGAACCCTCATGCACTGTTAGTGGGAATGTAAACTGTTGCAGCCACTGCGAAAAACAGGATGGAGTTTCCCCAAAAATTAAAAATAAAAATACCATATGATCTAATAATTCCACTATTGGGAATTTACCCAGGGTAAGTGAAAAAATTAACTCAAAAAGATATATGTGCCCCTATGTTTATTGCAGCATTATTTATAATAGCCAAGACATGTACACAATCTAAGTGTCCATCAATAGATGAATGGATAAAGAAGATGTAGAATATGTGTGTGTGTGTGTACATATACATACAATGGAATATTACACAACTATAAAGCAGATTAAGACAGGGCCATTTGAGACAACATGGATAGCCTTAGAAGATATTATGCTTAAGTGAAAAAAGTCAGACTGAGAAAGATAAGTACCATATGATTCCACTCATACGTCAAATTTAAAACCTTAATAAACAAACTAAAGGTAGAATCAGAATTATAAATACAGAGAACAAAGTAATGGTTGCCAGAGAAAAGGAGGGTGGGGTTGGACAAAATGAGTTAAAAGAAGAGGGAAATACAGGCTTCCAGTTATGGAATGAGTAAATCATTGGGTTAAAAAGCAGATAGTAAGGAATAAAGTGTATGATATTGTGGTAGTGGTGTATGGGGCAGAGGGTAGCTACACTCATGGTGGACATAACATTGTGTATAAACTGGTCAAATCACTGCCATCCACCTGAAACTTAATGTGACATTGGGTGTCAACTATTGTCAAATTTTAAAAAATGCTTACATCATCATCATCATAATGTAAATATTACTAAGTATTTCAGTTCAAAATGAGATTTTCAAAGATGTAAATAAACATTATAAAGAATCCAGACTTTCGATGAATTTTATTTGCAATAATCATTGCCACACTTTCTAGTCTATAAGAGTTGTCAGTTAAGGTTTCAAAATAAACCTGTGACTTATGAAATTTTAAAATGACTTTTTTTCGAGTTTATTTATTTATTTTGAGAGAGTGTGAGAGAGCAAGGAAGGGGCAGAGAGAGAGGGGGAGAGAGACCGGATCTCAGGCAAGCTCTGCACTGTCAGCACAGAGCCGGAATGTGGAGTGTGGGAAAATACCTTCTCTGTGCCTCAGCTTCTTTTTAACAAAATGGTGATAATAAAATCTAGGTCTTAGGTATGCTCTGGGATTAAATTAGTTACCAATGTAAAGCTCGTGGAACTGAGATTGTTGACTAGTAAACATTTATTTTAAAATGTTTTAATGGAGTCTGTAACTAAAATTTAGCACCAGTCTGAGATTATTTACAGAAAAGAAATGACTAAGGACATATATCAAAGCAAAGCATAGGAGAAAAGCCATCCCGAATCCATATCCTAGCTTGCACTCCGAGCCACAGCAGATGCCAACATTGCCTCTTCTTCAGCATTTCCCTGGAATCTTATTCACTCTCTGATATCATTTCCCTGGAATCTTATTCACTCTCTGATATCATAAGGAAAATCTTTTAAATTGCATTTATTGATCTGATAAGAATGTTTAACAATTTTTACATATGCTTATTAAAATCTGAATTCCTTATTACTTATTACTGTCACTTCTACAGCTTTTCTGTTGACGTCCATAATTTTTTGCAGGTGATTGTGAAGCTACATCGCTATCTATCTACCTATCTGTCCAATTTTAAAAGCTATGAACGCCTTACCTGGTACTGTGTTATAACCACTCTTGTCCAAATATTTTAGCTTCTCTTTCAAAATGTATGATGAATTTTGGCCTAGGAAAGTACTTAATTATAGGGGCACTTGGGTGGTTCAGTGAGTTAAACATCCAACCCTTGATGCCAGCTCAGGTGTTGAATTCAGGGTCGTGAATTCAAGCCCTGCATTGGGCTCCACAATTGGCATGGAGTCTACTTAAAAAAAAAAAAAATGGGAGGGGGGTGTCTGGGAGGCCCACTTGGTTGAGCGTCCACCTCTTGATTTCAGCTTAGGTCATGATCCCAGGGTCGTGGGATCAAGCTCCACATCGGGCTCTGTGCTGAGTGTGGAACTTGCTTAAGATTCTCTCTCTGCCTCTGCCCCTCTCCCATTCTCTCTCTCTCTCAAAAAAAAAAAATATATATATATATATATAANATTTTTAATGAGGAACTAGCCAGTTGTCTCATCACTTTATATATAATAAGCCATGGAAAACTCCGTTAAAATAAGAAAATAACAAGGCCAAATACAGTTATTCTATAACGGTGCTTAATCATTAGGAAATAGATACAACTATATAAATATATTAACTATTTAAAATATATATTTAAATTAAAATATATATTTTAAATAGTTAATATATTTTAAAATGTGTCTTCTTATTGATAGTATGATGTAAGCAAACTATTGCAATCATCTAGGCAAAATAGAATCCAGACCTGAATTAGAGCAGCGTTAGCAAAAGACTCCTGACTGGGGAAGGGGGACAGCGGAGAAGACGTGCACAATGCACATTCTGTAATAGTGGCACATTTCTAACATTTAAATAATTTCTGATGATTCTTAGATCAGGGAAGAACAGGAGACAGAAAGAAATTGCGGACGTCTTGTGCTCATACGTGAAGAACTGATTGCCCTCCTTTTGATGCCAATTAAAAGGCAACTTCGGCCAAACAAATGAGTAACTTTGTGTTCAGGAAACACTGAGCTGGATTTCACATCCTCTTGACAGCTTTGGAGCCCATACATGATGCACAGGTCAGTGCCATCAATAGCACTCACCATCTGTCCTTCTGCTTTAACTAGATATTCTTGTTAACTAGATGCCAAAGTCATTAGTTTTAGTGCCACTGAAGGAAAGCATTTATCCAGCAGGTATTTATTTATCATCTGCTAGCTATCAGTCATTGCCTCAGGTCTGGGGGAGACAGAAGCTAACAAAATAAATAAACATCTCTGCCCATATATTGTTATGGTTGGAAGGAAACGCATCATACTAAACAAGTAAATACATGGAATGCATTGTACAGTAGCTGTGACAATGGTATGTCCATGGAGGAAGGGAGGAGAGGGAGTGCTGTTCAGCAGGACAAGAGCGTAAGGGTTTGTGATGTCCACTGCCATTTGAAGTGTGGAACTATGAGAAGACACAGCAGAAGGGCACCATTGAGGCAGATGCTTGAAGCCCTGGTGGTGAGCTGGGTAAGGCTGGGTTGGGCATGGTTAGTATTCTGGGCTGATAGAGAAGCAAGTGTGAAGACCCTGCAATATTAGGGTGTCAGGGAGTCCATGAAATGTGAGGAGGCCAGTGAGGCCTGAGCAGAATGACAGCAGGGTTATTGGTGGGAAACGAGCTCAGAGTGGGAAATGGAGGTGGATATCTAAGTGTATCCAGGATACTGGAAAAGCTTGAGAAGTTTAAAGACCATCATCCAAAATATGATGGCTCAGAGGAAGACTTCTCAGCACTCTCGTCCATTTACAAGTATTAATATCAGAGGCCAAATCAAACGGTGTTGACGGATGGGATGCCTGAAGACCTTGGAAGTATTAGCCTTACTCTATAACTTGGTAAATGGAAGGCAGCCTAATCTATCAGTTCAATTAAGAAGAGGAATGTAAGGGCACCTGGGTGGCTCAGTTGGTTGAGTGTCAGACTCCTGATCTCAGCTCAGGTCATGATCTCATGGTCATGAGATTGAGCACCATAGCATGTTAAGCTCTGCACTAGGCATGGATCTTGCTTGGGATTCTCTCTCTCCTTCTTCCTCTGCCCTCCCCAGCTTGCTCTCTCTCTCTCTCTCTCTCTCTCTCTCTCAAAAACAAAAGTTGTACATGGAATTTCGACTGCACATTCATGACATGTTGTTCAAGGTCAACTTTTATACAGTGATTTTGCTGCAGTGAACAGTATCCTAAGTGTGTTTTTTTACCCTCATATGATCACGACATCCATTGAGGGAAGCATGAACTTAAATCTATAGGTAGGAACCTGATTTTCTTAGACATTCTGACTTGTTCAGCTCCCACATGGTACGTAAGCTGATACTTGAATCTGGACCTGTCTGACTCCACAAAACCCCATGTTCTTCATGTTTCAGCCAATGTGATAAAGTGCAGAGGCACAGCCGCAAGCAGCCATTCCATCATGTCATCCAACTCAGAAGGCAGAAGTCTGCTCCCCTAGCAGGATAAAGGTCACAGTGCACGTAAGCTTGGAGGCCATTTCCACACCTGTAATCTAGCAAAAATAGCAAGGGCATGGGCAACCGTGCATGTAGGGAAAGGAAGAAAAAGTCAGGAAAACAATCTACTAATGAAAACGTATCCTAAAAAGCATTTCAATTAGTAAGAGCATACTAAAATTATACCTTTTAGATTGCCATGGTATAAAAACATTTATATTTGGAAAAAATAGAAAAGATGGCTGAGTAAACATAGTTTAGGTTTTCATTATTTACAACACCTTTAGATAAATGCAAGACTCTATTTTGATAATATGTAATAAAAACCCTAATATGCTTTCCTATGCATGTCACTGAGGGTGATGATTGCTGTGGTCCCACCATGGCTCCATCCCATGGTGATGATTTCAATGGTCCCATTTTAACAGAGGCACCCAAAGTGTTCTCTCCACCAGCACCTGTACCTGTGTGGGTACGCTTCATACCCATATCTCAAAATAAAAAATGTAATTCTGACTTCCTTTCTTTTGTAAATACAATATGTTCACAAAAAGTAAGTGGGACTTCTGATTTAACAATAGATAACATGATAAAGATATCCCATGTCACCTTGATTTTAATCAGTAAAATAGAGATAATCACACTGACCCACGATTCCTGTACTATTAATTGTGGTAATGTCATACTCCAAAAATTAAGGTTTTTCTGCAAGATGACAAATTAAAAAATATATTTTTAAAGTTTGATAAACATTGGATCACACAAAATATCTCCCGTAGTACTATTTTTAAATATTTGTGCACCAGTGGTCTAGGTTGTAAAAGTGAGAAAGTGAATGAAAGATACCAAAAAAAGCCTCTCCTAACTAGTGAGAACCTGATTCTGAGTCTAGCGATGGCTGAATATGAATTCCAAGCACATAATCTTTAACCATATGAAATGCAGTTAACACATTTTATTCTTTATTGTGTTTGTTTCAGAGGATAGTCATGAATTTTTCCAAATGTTTAGAGTTGTCTGAAGGAAACACACTTTTTTAAAAAAGGTTTATTTTTCAATATATTGTTATTTCAAGTGAGTTAAATGCCAATTTGGAGGGAGAAAATATAGCTATAAATATGGAAAGGCATATAAAATAGTACTCAAAAGCAAGATGAACTATATTAAGTCCAAAATATTATCAATTTTATTCTTTTGAATATATTTCCAAATATGATTTGTTCAAAGATTATTTTCTTGTTGAAACTCAATTTCTATTTAGACAGAGAAAAAGCTCTTATGGGGAATACAATACAGCACAATTGCTTCAAATTATACCAACTCATATATTGGTATTTTGCTAGGAAAAATCAATGGCAGCAACCAATTCTTCACAAGAGTTTCATTAAAAATCACTCTGCAGTCTGGTATTTTCTGTCTGAAGTCAAAGGAAAAGAACACTCTTACTCTGTTTATGTGTTTTGACCAACTACCAGCTTCAATTAAAATCCTTAGCAGGATACACGGACTCAGAAGGAGAGGAAGTCAGTCTATACATCACTTACCCTGTGCTCTAAACCAATAGCAGTGATTACTGGGTTTATTTCAGCGGCTTAATCATTGGCCCACGTAGAAACTGATATTATTGCCTTTCATGGCATATGAAAAATATAGCAAAATCACATAGAATATATTTTGCTTATTTAATTGGTGGTTTGGATAAACAGTTAACAAGGGGACTATTTGCTCTTAAGATATTTTTCCCCCCAGGAAATGTCAAATGTCTCAGCCTAGTTTTTAATCTCAAAATTGAGAATTTTAGTTATTCTGTCAAAAACACCAACTGAATTCTAGCTCAATGCTGGGCCGTAGTGAAACCATTTTGAATTAAACAGAGGAGTTGAATAGATGCATTTGGCTTCTTAGTTATGAAACGTATCCGTGGAGAAAACAACTACAGAATGTGACCAATAAATATAAATTTTAACCTCTGGAAATAATATCCCAGATGGTTATGCTGTGTCATGAGACCATACAAGGAGATAATTTGGACTTGGGGCAAGAAAGTTGGGACAGAAGTTTCTCTGAGAAAGTGATGACGAGCAGGAAGAGGAACAGGAGGTAACCAGGCAAGTAGAAAGGGAACCGTTTGGGGAAAAGAGGAAATGGGGAATTAGAAATTCAAGGACGAGGAAATAGTCCCCTGGGCAGACTGGCTGAGCCTTGGCAAACATTGTTTGGGACGTAGCACGTGTCAATCAGTGTGAGCTACACTAGTATTTGAATTTTCAGTCAAAGAACAATGGAAATTACAGCAGAGTTTTTATAGTAATCAGACCTGCATTTTGAAAAGAGCATTTGGAACAGCAGTATGGAAAAGAGCTGCTGGTCACCTGTTCCCTGGTACCAGGCCTCCCCTGAATGGACGGCATCTGGGCCAGGGGCTGACACACCCTGACCCTCTGCTACGTTCCCAACATGAACTGCTCTGTCCATGAGACCTGGCTTCTTGAGCAGCCTCAAAAGGTGACCCAGAGTGCATTATAAAATCCAGGGGGTTAAATCCACGTAAGGGAAACCCTGACCAAGGAAGAATAAGAGAAAGAAGGCAGCAAAAGTTACCATCTCCCAGTTTCCTGGCATTCACGCAATCCTTAGACACCACCTCCCCATGCAGCCAGGTCAGCAGTCACCAGAGGATGTGGGCCAGCAGCCCACACCTCCACGGGCTTGCTTTGAGGCTGTAGTCGGTGTGGTAACGTCAGACTCATGGGGCTTCCTCTCTGGAATGAAGCATCATTTCACCCTTGAGGCAAGTCTGCTTTCTTGGGAAGTTGAGAGACAGGAAGAAGAAAACGTTTTAGGAAGTAACATCAGCAAGACTTTAGAGTAGATTGGATTTGAGGAGAACAGAGAGAACGCTGATGTGATGATGGGTTGCGCAAATGTGAGACAACGGGGAAGGGAGAGCGTGATGGACCAGGCTGTGGGGTGTCCTGGACACATAGGGCTTGGTGGGATAAGCACATGGATTTGAAATCTGGTGGATAGGTCTTGGCTGNAATCAGCAAGACTTTAGATTGGATTTGAGGAGAACAGAGAGAACGCTGATGTGATGGGTTGCGCAAATGTGAGACAACGGGGAAGGGAGAGCGTGATGGACCAGGCTGTGGGGTGTCCTGGACACATAGGGCTTGGTGGGATAAGCACATGGATTTGAAATCTGGTGGATAGGTCTTGGCTGGAGACACAAAGGTGCACNTTAAAAAAAAGGAGACAGAGGGTATGGTTAACATGAGCACATATTACCCCACTACTAATTTAGAAGAAGACGAAAAAGTGATCATGGTTGTTGAATTTTTTTATGTCAACTAGACTGGACGGAAGGTTGTCCAGATAGCTGATAAAGCATTATTACTGGATGCATCTGCAAGGGCATCTTTGGGGAACATTAGCATTTGAATCAGCAGACTCGATGAAGTAGAGTGACTTCTCTAGTGTGGATAGGTCTCGTCCAACTCATCCAGGAAGTGAATAAAACAAAGAGACAGAGGAAGAAGGAGATTGCCTCATTTTCCTGCATGTGTTCCCCAGCCGGGACATTGGTCTCTGGACCTTCAGTTTAGATGTCCACCTTCAGCAACCCTGCTTCTCAGACTCAGACTAGACTATACCACCAGCTCTCCTGGGCGCCCAGCTTGGAGATGGCCAGCAGTGGGACTTGCCAGCCTCCATAAATATGGGAGCCAATTCCTCACAATAAATCCTCATAATAAATAAGTTCTTTGTCTCTGGAGATCTCCAGCTATTATGCTGGCCGTTGGCTTTACATGTACGTGGGTAGATTTTCAACTTAGTGGGAGCACTTTGTTAGAGAGCGGGTGGTCAGTTTGAGTGGGTCAACAAATATGTGAAAAGTGGGGAAAAACAGACTGATTTTGGGAAACTTCAGAAAATTTGGCTCCAACATGTATAAAAATGCCTTAAAAATGAAATTATCCTAATTATTAAATGTTAACAAAAGCATCATTAGACATCGCTGAAAAAATAATCTGAAATCATAGTTTAATATACATTTTTTAAATCTGTGAATTATTCTTTGATGTGGTAGTCAATGGAGACAATTCTGTCAAAAAAAAAAAAAAGAAAAGAAAAGAAAAAAAGAAAAAGCTCCACCATCCGTATTCTAGGCAACCTTGGAAAAAGGTGAGGATTAGGGGTGCCAACCTCTCATGCAATAAAAATAAAATCACATAGAGGGGCGCCGGGGTGGCTCAGTCAGTAAAGTGTCTGACTTCAGCTCGGATCATGATCTCACCGTTTGTGAGTTCGATTCCTGCGTGGCTCTCTCTGCTGACAGTGCAGAGCCTGCTTTGGATCCTCTGACTCCCTCTTTCTCTGCCACTCTCTCTTCTTCTCTCTCTCTTGCTCTCAAAATAAACATTTTAAAAATTTGCAGATACCTTCTGACTCCCCAGAGACATAACTACCAAGAGCCTTGACCAGAAGCTCAAGCTTATGTTACTGATAACATAATCGATTAATCCGTATTTTATGTTATATATATTATATACTATATTCTTAAACTAAGATAGAGAAGAGAAAACACAATTAAGAAAACAATAAGGGAGGGAAAATACATTTACAGTACAGTACTGTATTTGTCAAAAAAAAATCTGCATAGTGGANATACTTTGAAAAAAATCTGCATATCAGTGGACTCACATAGTCCAAACACATATTGTTTAAGGGGCAACTGTAGATAACATATATATATATGTTATAATGACATATATGTCATTATAAGCCTATAATGACATATATGTCATTATAAGCCTATAATGACATATAAAACAAAGCACTTAATGGCACTACAATCTACCTAGATATTTAAGTCCACTAAAAAACATAAAATTGTGTGTTATATAACTTATTTGGTAGGTATATATCATTGTTAGATTATTCCAAAGAACAATCATTTTTCTTGAAAAGTATGGTAAAAAAAATAATACCTACCTTTTATTATAGCTGTGGCTCTTCCAAAGAGATCTATCCAAACACAGACAGCAATCCAATTAGTGTGTGACCTAGGTCAGACCGCATTTTTGGTAGCTGCTTAATGAGCAGAGTGATACAAAATGTCTTCAAAGTCGTTGGAGCAGGAGTTACAAGACAATGAACTGGCATTTAGAAACCTTGTCAAAATTAATAGAAAAGGCACTGCATTAAGTTCTAGTTATGATGCTGCTTAATAAAAAGATCCCGTCTTCATAATTAAACTCATTTTTACCCAAATCATTCAAGTTAGTTTGGGCAATATAACACCCCATATTTACTAAAGTAAGCTGTGACAACAGTTTTAATGAAGAGCGTCCCAGGATTTGCTAGCAATCAACTCATCAAACCAAAGAGCATAATTGAGGTGAAACCTTTGTATATCAAGGACGCCATATTTTAAAATAAAATATACCAACACCTAACTCGGAATTCGTAACCTGAGAACACATAACATAAAATTTTCTTGTCGAGCTACTCAGTGTTTGCTGAGTGTGAATCAAAAAGGTTTAAAATTTTATATGTTTGCAATTAACACAAGCTTATGTACCATTTCACCTGAATGATCATTGGTGTAAAGAGAAGGACTATAGCCCTTCATATCATCTATGAGTCAATAAAGACTCGTTTGCAATGAATATAGAGCAATATCTATATAGCGTTTATTCAATTTCTTTATATGTTTATTAAGTACATTTAGGTCGTAATTTTTTTAACTGTGTGGTACTCAAAGCAATTATGGCAACAACGAAAATGTGCCTCTGATATTTTCTGATGTGAAAAATACACTTAAGGCCATAGTTACTGTGCTTTAAAATCCATCAGTGTTTTTTTTAATGCCTTTTATTTATTTATGAGAGAGAGAGAGAGAGAGAGAGAGCGATCAGGGGAGGGTCAGAGAGAGAGGGAGACACAGAATCTGAAACAGGCTCCAGGCTCTGAGCTGTCAGCACAGAGCCCGACGCGGGGCTCGAACCCACGAACCGTGAGATCATGACCTGAGCCGAAGTCGGACGCGTAACCAACTGAGCCCCCCAGGCGCCCCAAAACCCACCAGTGTTTTCAGGGCAAGGCTCCCAGCCAACCACTGAGCACATCAGGGATACTGAGGCAGACACTCCTGGGAGACAAGACGCCTCTGACTGGAGACTTGGACGAGGACCCTCCACTGGCCTTGGCAGGTTGTTTCTGAAACCGCGCTCTGGTCTGTAAGCTCTGTCTCCTGCACGCAGGTCAGACCAGTACCACTGCCTAAAACCCCCAGTCTCTTCCTTCTCCATTTCATCTCGTGGGCATATACATTCCCCAGAAAAGGTCTTGCAAGTTTAATTCTATCTTGGTGTGTGCATCTGGGAAGGCGGGGCCTGAACATTCATTGTTTAGAATCATTTCATGAGGGATTGAATAAGTAATGCTTCAAAGATATTTATTATCATCAGTACTTTTTTTTTTTTTATCTGAATGCACAACCAAGTAAATGTAAAGTTTTCCCACTGATGAAGTTATCAAATAGATATTTTCATGATTTCTTACAAATCAATACTATTAAGCAAACATTTAAACGTGAGACTTTCAAGAACAAATGTATCAAACCACAAGGCAGCTTAAATACAAATTCACTCAACATTGCCTCCTTCTGTCCAACCAGCAAATGAGAAGCTAATGTCACTTGGACTGTTTTCTCTCTGGTGTTCAATATCCATTTTGAAGACTGATCCACCTAAAAACATTATTCCACAGAGCACATAACAGAAATAAGTACTGTTCTGGAAATCAGATGCTTTTCTCTGCAAAATGCCCTATTTTGTTTTCAGTAGCTTTTTATATAGTGCAGAAAAAGAGGAAAAAAACTTTCTTTGGTTGCCATAAAGCACTTCACTTGGTTTTATTCATGTCAATTCCAACATTCTATTTAATAAAAATGTACATACTTTCTATATTAAAAGTATATAGTGTATAAATTAAATTAGAAAAAATAAAATGTATGTATTTGACACTTAAGAATATCATTAATGGCCCCAAGGGAGAAGAAGTACGCTTGCTTATAATATGAGATCCAAAATTTATTTGACAAATTCTAATTTCTGATTTCAAGGTTACAACTAAATATAAACCACAATAAGAAGGGACCACTAAAAACACTTATGATATTAGATGGACCATTGTGCCTCATTTAAAATTCAATCTGTAATCTTTATTTAAATAGATATATAATTTTAGGATTTAAATTATAATTCAGTGTTAGTTTACACATTAGAAAACACAGTTGAATCTGGAAATGACAAGCTTTTTAACATAATTAGCGGTTATGAGATTTAATATAATTCACAAAAAAGTCATGAGATCAGGACTCCTGGGTGGCTCAGTTGTTAAGCGTTGGACTTTGGCTCAGGTCACGATCTCCCAGTTCATGTTTGAGCCCCACACTGGCCTGAAAGCTCAGAACCTGGTGCCTGCTTCGGATTCTGTGTGTGTCTCTCTCTCTCCCAAAAATAAATAAATAAACGTTAAAAAATTTTTTAAAAGCCATGAGATCGATAATACCACTTTTATTAACAGACATGAAGAATAATTCTCAAGGAATGTAAATAGTTCAAAGTCACTCAGCTCCTTTGCTGTGAAATTTAGATTTAAACCCATGCATTTCTGAGTGTATGTTGTTTTTTTCCCATATAATACTGATTCTAAAATCTTATTATTCTCATTGATATAATACTGATTCTAAAATCTTATTATTCTCATTGAGGTGTTCTTTTTTTTAACTGTGTACTTTAGTTTTTATTATAATATAAGACTGATAGCATATTCTGGACCAACCATACATCTTATTACTGCGACATGAATCTAGCATTTGTCTTTGCACCCGTGTTTCTGACTGCACTGAAACCAGCTGATTCTACACACCTCTGGCGTCTAGACAAAAAAACAACATAGCTTCATTTAGTGTCCAAGCAATAACTTCACAGCTGGTAAAGATCACCTGAATAATGCTATAAATTTGGTAGCAGAGAAAAAAAAGGATAACCACTCGTCAGATGAATGTCACTTAAAGAACAATGAGAGCAATATGTTACCATTGATTGAGGAAACTATTATTTTGAGATGCACTTATGCTGTGCTGTTAGTTAATTCCTTTTTTATTGCAGAGTACTATTTCACAGTGTGAATACACCACACTTGGTTTATTCATTCACTTAGTGGCAGACATTTGGATTACTTCCAGTTTGGGATTATTCGCAATAACTCATATAGTAACAATGATATACAAATCTTGATGTGGAAATGATGCTTTTGTCAGGTCAAAAGGCCCTTATTAGTCTGCAGTACGCTTGGGAAAGGATATGATCTTCTATGTGTTAAAAAAATTTTTTTCCTAGAAATTCCATTTTGGGGTTTTCCACTCTGCTGGGAATGTTTCCAAAATGTTGAGTGAGAGTCTCCAAAGTTCTAGAAACTTGCCTATCACCCAATATCTTGCATACGGCCCATATTGTGAACACTTTTTTTTTTATTTTACAGGAAAACAAAACACAAACAATCACAAAAACCTTTATATGTTGCTCTGTTTTATGCAAAACTCATCTCATAATGAACCTGGGCTTCAGAGGGGTCTTGCCCACCAAGGACACCATTCTGTGCAATCTCACCTGTGACTAGGTGAGAGAACAGTTAACACATTTGAAGAGGCAAAACAGAAATATGGGGGAAAACACTATGAAATATCATTTCACAATATTTGGATAGATGTTTTGAGAATAAGCATTTGTTCCTAATTTTACATTTCTATATATTTAGGTAGTATTTTAAGGAAAAAATTATAAGAGTCAGTGAGGAGTTTTTTCCTTTAATTTTTTAAATGTTTATTTCACAGAAAAAGAGAGACAAAGAGTGAGCAGGGGAGGGGCAGAGAGAGACTGAGACACAGATTCTGAAGCAGGGACTCCAAGCTGTCAGCACAGAGCCAGATGCAGGACTCGAACTCATAAACCGTGAGATCATGAACTGAGCTATAGTCACACACTTAACCAACTGAGCTACCCAAGTGCCCCACATTTGTTTGTTTTTTCTTTAGAATCAGTTCATATATTTAAAGTTATTTAAATTTGAGTCATTTCAAAGTTTTAGAGAGATTCCTCAATGATTATAAACTTACTTTCTTTTTAAAATTTTTTTATAGTTTTTATTAATTAATTAATTAATTAATTTATTTATTTATTTTTTGAGACAGAGAGAGACAAAGCATAGCAGAGGAGGGGCAGAGAGAGAGGGAGACACAGAATCTGAAACAGGCTCCAGGCTCTGAGATGTCAGCACAGAGCCTGATGCAGGGCTTGAACCCACGAACTGCGAGATCATGACCTGAGCTGAAGTATGACCCTTAACCGACTGAGCCACCCAGGTGCCCCTAAACTTACATTTTTAAGTAAGGCTTTTGCCAATCAAGGAATTTATAATATGGCATAGATAACTATGATAATGGAGATGTCGGGAAGCAAAGGTAATACTTAAAATGTTTTAAAAGTGGATCAATATTAGACTCAATAATTGAAATCAGTGATTATCGACAATGGGTGAATCCAGATTAATGAGCCACAGTTGAATATCGGCACTGCCTATCAGTACTCAATGTTTATATCTTGTTTTTGTCTTCTATATTTTAATCGATGCAACTTAGCATAGCCACAGCCAGTACTTTTGGTCACCATGTTGGCTAATGAGCGCCCAGAACTGCTATCCCATCAGAAGCCACAATTTTGAGTCCAGCAGTTATGATTTGGCCATCTTGTGTCTTCACCGTTATCTCTTAGACTTGCCCCAGAAGAAGTGATCATTCCTGAAGGCAGAGGAATATTCATTTTTCACTTCTCAGGTTTATAAGATCTATTTTCACAGGTCTATCCTTCTATCTAGAAATAGTGCCTTTTTCCTAAATTTGTTAATAAACCTAGGGCAGAAAAGATAATTTTGAACTTTTAAATGAATTAGAGGGTAATTCGGAACTGGGAATTAGACCTTATAAAAGCAAAATGTTTTATCTCAGATGCTATCTTCCTTCCTTCTTATCCGAATTTCAATTTGCAGAGAGTTTTAAGCCTTCAGCACTTCTTGGATGCTCTGTGTTCTTTTATCCCCATTTCTCAGGGCACAGCTGAGTGGCACAGCAGGTGGCTTATGTAGGCTCAAGATGTTTCAAAAGAGCAGTTATCACATTTTTCAACAGCTCAGGTAGTAGGAATTTGCTCTTTTTTTTTCCCCCCACAGTGCTTTTTTTTTTAAAGGTACATTTTTGCCAACTGTAAATGGAACTCAGACCCCTGGGAATTTAAACTCATTTCTAGGTTTGGAATCTACATTACTCAAGTGTGTTTGAAACATGCAAAAATCATTTCCTGTACAGCTCAGGGATGTCCAAGAGGCTCCAAACCTGGACAAAACAAGATGATAGCCTGGAACAGTGAAATCTCTTCAAATTTTATTTCTGTTATTCTTCCCGCTGTATTGGACACACGTGATTCCCAAGGCCTTAGATAATTTTCAATACCTGAGAATACATGGTGTGGTTTTTTAATGATTTTCTTTGTAAAAATCCATTTCATAACCCAACTGAAAGAAAAAGATTTGTCATCTTAATTTTGTGCCTAAATGCCTTGGGAGGTATCAACAATAGCATTTTCTATTTCATCAGGGTTGTTTGGCAATACTTTAAAGTACTATAATTTTCAAAATTTACACATTCGAATATCTTTCATTAGATCATCACAAACAAGCAGGCCTTACGACAAATACTAGTATCACTGTCACCGGAAATAGAGAAGTGGTATCCATCAGCTCTTTCTAAAAGGCACCACTGTCCTGAACATTGATGAACTTGCTTGCGTTGAACTTCATATACATGGAGAGAATGTACTCCTTCCTATCTGGTCGATTTCATCCAACACTGGGTTTGCAAGATTCATCCATGTGTTGCTTTGTGTTGCCGTTACTCACTCTCACTGCTTCGTAGTTTAAACAGACAATCTGTCTTCCAAATTGACTTGTAGGTTTGATGCAATTTCAATTAAAATCCTTAAAAAGTGGCTTTTGGAAATCAGCAAATTTCTTGTAAAAATAGGCAATCTTGAGAAATAAGAATAAATTTGGAAAACTTACAATATTTCAACACATGATAAAGGTATAATATTTATGAGTATATGGAGATAATGCAAAGGAAGCAAGAAAGTGCACAGGAATGTAATAGAGAGACAAAAAATTGTCTTCTAATTTCTGCCAAAGAAGACATCGTCATCTGGTGGAGGGAAAATGATGTATTTTTTAACGTTTATTTATTTATTTTGAAAGAGAGAATGAGTGGGGGGCGGGGGGGGGGAGGGGCAGAGAGAGAGGAAGAAAGAGAATCCCAAGAGGTTTCCATGCTCTCAATGCAGAACCCTACCTGGGGCTCGATATCATGACAGTGAGATCATGACCTGAGCTGAAACCAACAGCCGTTACTCAGCTGACTGAGTCACCCGGATGCCCCAAGATGATATTTTTAATAAATGACACTAAGTGATAAAATGGTGCTGGGTTAATTAGATATCCACAGAGAAAAAATTATTTTTTTATTTCTTTACGTGGTATTCAGAAACTTAAACTCTAAATGTGTAAGATAATCAATGAAACTATCAATGGAAGTGTAAAAATTAAAAAAATTCTAATTATTCTCATCACTTCAAATAGGTAAATATGAACAATCCTTAATATATGCCGTAATGCCCCTGAATTTCTTTTCCCTCATGTGATTATTTGAATGAGCCACAGTTTATTGCATTACAAATATTTCCTTCAATTTTTTAAACTCTATTAACATCTTAGAGATCTGGGGAGAATTTCTTGCTGTACTCCATCTTTTTTATGGTTGAAAATTTAAATGATATCTTACTCCTGGATTTAAAAAATCACAATAATGCTTGAAAATGGCTAAAAAGAGTTATAAAAAGTAATTCTTACATGTTTACAGGTTTAAAAATGCCCCCCAAAATACAGAAGTAAATATTTGAGAGAAAAGTAAAACCATCAAAACAGACTTAACAGAAAGACGGTAGATTGATTCTACCACAATACCATGTTTACAAGTTAGAAGAGTCTAAAATATTTTATGACTAAAAAGACTTTCAAATTAAATTAAAATGTGAAACAGAAGAACCACGACCCAAGCAGCCTCTCTCCGGCCCTCCCCTGATGCCCTCTGTGGACAGGCAATGTTTCCATGAGAGGAAATGTAGTGATAATGAGGGACTCCTTACAACGAGGAAATGAAAGGAGCAACTTAACCTCTGGAGTTTTCCCAGAAAGAGGTATCATGACTCATTATGGAACTTTTATCTGAATGCAATTAAGACATTTTTAAATCTATTTCTATCCACAGGACATCTCAGGAAGATAACTCCCAAATGTTTAGAACTTCCTTAAATTGTTCGTTTGATGTCTATTTAAGTTGACAATTTTTCAACTCCGACCGTAATTTCTCCTCACTGTAATCAAGACGTTTTTGTTGTTAGTATGTTTCCAATGTTGCAGGTTCCTAAGGTAGGATCCTCACAGATATATCACACCTGTTATGTCCATTTTTATTTTTAATTCCTCCGAAACTACAATTCTGTCTTCATAGGCAAGGCTGTCATAATTTAATAACATAAGAAAAATGAAACCATGCCTTCAGGTCAGGGGTCCACAAATGGTTTTCTGTTAAAGGCCAGATAATAAATATTTCAGGTGTGTGGGCCATGTAGCCGAGTGCTTCTTCTTTTCTTTTAACCTTTTAAAAATGTGGAAATGATTTATAGCTGCCACACGACCACTGGCCTCCCTTGCCTACCTGTTGTCTGTCTTTCCAATGGTAGCAAACGTGCTGGCTGCCATCTTTGGGCCATTTACTCTGCTGTGCAGGCACTGTAGACGTGCCCAGACGCACCAGAAGCATTAGCCTGTGGCTCCATGGGAAACATCTTTACAACCCATGCTACTGCTCAGGTAAGCTTTCCTCTTGTATTTATTCTCACTGATTCCTCATTTACAATGTTGGGATCTCTCTCTTCCCTTCTCAGTGAGATTGTTTCATGTACTTTCAAACCCTGTAAGACTGTTTTGGCACATTCTGCAGTCCATCATGGGACTCTGACTTCCTAAATGTTTTCATCTTAATGTAACTCTTTGTATATATTGGGGTTCATTCTCCTTTTTTTCTATAAAGTTATATGAGTTTCGACAAATGCACAGGGTCGTGTATACACATCATCACAGTAGCCTACAGAACACTTTCATTAATACACAAAAATTCCAAGTTTTCTTGACTTTGCACTCTCTTCCCTAATGCCTGAATCTCTTGTGCCCACCGATTTGTTTGCTATCCATATGGTTTAGCCTTTTGCTCAGTGTCCTATACATGTCATCACACAGCCTTTTCAGACTGACTGATTCCTATTTATTGCTAGAGAGTGTCGCATTTTATGGTCATACTTGAGTTTATTTATCTATTCACCTATTGAAGGACATCTTGGTTGCTTCCAGTTTTTGTCATTTAAGGATGAAACTACCCTAAACATTTGCACATAGGCTTTTGTAGACCTATGCTTTTAAACCCGTTGGGTAAGTGCTTACGAGCGGGACTGCTGCATGGCATGTGGAGACCTGGGTGAGTTTTGTGTGCAACCACTGAGTTCTTTCTAGGCTTCTGGACCACTTTGCATTCCCATCAGTGATGAGTGAAAATTGCTGTTCCTCCACATCTCACCAGCGACTGGTAACGTCACTTTTTGGATTTGGGCCATTCTCACGTGTATGCAGTGGTAACTCGGGGATGTCATTTGCCTTTCCCTAATGACAAATGATATCGAATCTCTTCTTAATCTGCGTGTAATCTACATATCTTCTCTAGTGAAATCCCTGTTTAGATCTTTTGCCCACTTTTCAGTTGGGTTGTTTTTTATTGTTGGGTTTTGAGTGTTGTTTGTATATTTCCAGGACAAGTACTTTGTCAGATGTGTTTTGACAGTACTGTCCTCCAGTCTGTACTTTGTCTTTTCTTTCTCTTAAGAGGGTCTTTCAGAGAGCAGAGATTTTTAACTTTGATCCTTCCAAATAATAGCTTTTTCTTTCAAGTAGCATACTTTTTTTTATTGTATCTAAAAACTCATCACCATCCAGAGTTCACATACATTGTCTCCCTTAAAATGTATTATTTTACATATTACACTTAGAGATAGATCTGTTTTGAGTCACATTTTTCTTTGGAAAGTGAGGTCTGTGACTGGGCTTTTTTTTTTTTTTTTTGCATATGGACATCCAATCTTTCTGGCACTATTTGTTGAAAAGACTATCCTTTCTCTATTGAGTGCTCTTTGTCAAAAAGCAGTTGACTATATTTGTGTGGATATATTTCTGGGCTCTCTGTTCTGTCTCACTGATCTACGTACTATTCTTCTGCCAAAATCATGCTGTGTGATTACTGTAGCTTTATAATAAGTCTTGAAATCAGGTAGCCTGAGTCCCTCAACTCTGTTCACCTTTAATATTTGTCCTGTCTATTCTAGGTTGTTGCCTTTCCATACATTTTAGAATCAGGTTGTCAACACCTGCAAATAGTTTACTGGGATTTTAAGAAGGTTGTGTCACAGTTAACCTTTTTATAAGGATGTGTGCACTAAATCCCTTCTGGAATCTATTGCCAAAAGTAAAGTTTCCCTCTCCTCGGGACAAGGCATGTTCCTCAATGAAATCTATCTAAGCCTTGGCCATTCCCTTTTTAATATTGCTGTCAAGAAAGCAAAGAAATAAATCATATTTAGAGATTGCTCTAGTGATTTGACTATTTTTGTATTGTTTTCAATGAGCTTTTTATTTTAACATGCAAAACTGCATATATACATGTGTACACATATACACACACACATATATATATACACACACATATATACATATATATACATATATATACACATTGTATATATATATATACATATATATATACATGTATATATATATATGTGTGTGTATACATATATATATGCTCCAGGCCTATCCTATTAGTGTTAAATATGGTATAAATCATAATTAAAATTAGAAGTAGATTAAATAGGAACCCCTGGGTGGCTCACTCGGTTAAGCATCTATCTCTTGGTTTCAGCTCAGGCCATGATCTCACCGCTAGTGAGTTAGAGTCCCACACTGGGCTCCATGCCAGCAGTATGGAGCCTGCTTGGGATTTGCTCTCCTCCTCCCTCTCTCTCCTTCTCTGTCTCTGCCCCTCCCCCACTCACTCTCTGTCTCTCTTAAAATAAATAGGTATGTTTAAAAACCAAAGACATAGATTGGATATAAATATACAAATAGAATGAAGTAGAAATTTAACCTGAGTATCAATAAAATGCTCCTACAATTTTTTTGGTGAAGTTTTTACAAAGGGTTTGAATTAATTTGTTCTCTGTGTTAAATATATCAGTTGTTTTTCATATATGGTGTTTTGCTTTTCTTTCCAGAGACTCTTTAATAGAATTGCAGACTGTCCTGCAAATAGATGCATGGTTCCTACGACCCACCAAAGAGAAGTATATGGGCAGAATAAGCTGTTATGGTGGTTCTGGTGAGTGGAAATCCAAAAAATTAAAATGGAGCTAAAATTCAAATTTGTAATCTTACGTACATATTTTTGGAAATGCACTGGAACATGAGCAGGGGAAAACCACAACGAGGCCTAATTTTACTTAGATTGTGGGAACAGTTGAGCATTTGCAGAGCAGACAATTTAAAGAGGTACTAACAACACAACACAGTGATATTATTTCCTCATATTCTGCACAGAATCTACATAGTAGTTCATCCAGCAACTCAGTGGTGGAAAGAAGGAACATTCTATTTTTTTAATGGTCAAATTGCTGATTTACCTTTTGTCTTTCATGAAAAATATATTTTACATGATGCTGCCTCTTTGCACATAAATAGCACTTTTCATCAATACCCTTGAGCAAGAAGAAACAACTACTTTCACAAACGAAGTGTGCTGAAGTGATTCCACGTATTTAGTAGAGGGGTAGACCCGGAATAGGACCCAAACATCTTGTAAAACTGCTGTGTTCATGAAATATACTGCCTTTTATTTCTTCTTATTCAAAATGTATCTGGGGCCCTATTGAAAACTAAAATAATATTTCCAGAAATAGACTACCTCCAGGAGCCATTTGTAAATTCAAAATGTCACCCACACAGTATTGCCAGAGGTTTTACTTCACCTCGTATTTAGTTAGTGAACTCATATCTATTCTTTAATGCCTACACCAAACGGCAAACCCTTTGTGAAGAGTTCCTGCCCAATTTCAAATACATTTGGAATTCTAGTATGTCACACTTTTAAATATACACTTACACATCTGCGGTTATCACTACACTCCGAGCAAATTGATAGAAGTGTAACTATAGCCAGCATCTTTTTTTCCCCCCGAAATATGCATACCACTTAACACTAGAAAGAAAATCTTTATAGTATTTACTTACTGTGATTTTGCAAGATTCTTTTCTGGGGGTGGCAGTGTCGCCTCTTCAGTAAAGGGGTTCCACATCTGAAAACCAGCTCTGATTCACGAATTGACCAATGGATTGTGACTTCTTATTAAGGTGATCACCCTGGTCTCCTCCATTTTTGCCTTAATGTGATTATGGATGTTAAGTAGCATCTCTCTTGGCTGCCTATTTTACTTCTCATGATGCCATTTTCTGTTGGCCATCTCCACAACTCTTAGTGGGCCATGCCCTTTGGCTGTTTTTCTGACTTCGCTAAATGATGCAAGTAACTGCAGGCCATTGGCTTCTGACACTTAAACTCCACCACCTGGTCTCTATTGCTGTGGGTCCTCATCATCCTTATTACTATTAGGAAACTGATTCTGACTCCTCCACTTGTTTAAAGAAGAAAGCTAACATCATTGAATTTCTCGGTCAGACATAGGCTCACCAATGCTTTCCAGTGGAATGTAATTTCTCTAGAAAAGCTTCAGGTCTCACATAGTATATCCATTCCAGAATCCCCACCTTGCTAAATGTTTTTACCATTCCTCCATTATCTGCCTTGCTCAGTATTAGTCACTGCTTTCTCGAGCTTTCACTTTCTTAGTCCATTCCTGGATCCAAGTTCCCTGGAAACAAATGCCAATGTAAAGTTAGAAGTGCAAGGCATTTGTGTAGAAGAATATCTTTGAAGAACAATAAGGAGAGAGAGTAGGGAGAGCCACTAGACCCTGAAGGTCTGGTACCCAAGAAAGGCGGAGAGGAAAAAGCACTGAGTAGGAAGAACCTCAGAGTGAAGCCGTTCTCAGAAAGTCTACACTGACCAAACCAATGGGTAACCAATAGACAAAAATTGCCCACTGGAGGATTGCCCATTGCCCATTTTCCTTCGTGGCTGGAAAAGGCACAGGTTTACCATGCTTCTGGTCAGTCACTATCTAGAGACAGTGCAGGGAATGTGTGGGAAGATGACTACAGATCTCAAAGGTCCTGGTAGTTGGAATCTGGTGGCTCAGTACACCCCTCCCCATCTTGTTATTTAACAAAGAAATATATGTCAACATAATCAATCTTGAAGCCCACTTATATCTTCATGTATCCTTTCTTCTTTCACTCTTATTGTAGTATTATGAAGTGTACTCTTCCTCTCTAAAGGCAGTTTAGGTTACTTATGTTTCAGAAACAAACATCGCTCACCATTTTTAGAAAACTATATTACTCATATCCACTTCATTGCTACTTCTGGATGATAAGCCTCATGGTTACAGAAGTGTGTTCACTGATGTATCCCAAGTGCCTACAATAGTGCTTCAAATATAGTAGGTGACCCATTATTTCCTAATTAAATGAAAGAATATTTACATGCATCGTCTCTTTGTGGCATTTAAATGTGCTTAAATCCCCACCATCTTGGAAAAATAAATTCTTGCTTCATATTCTATGCCTTATGTTCCTTTACCTTATTTTTCTTTACACTATTGATAGACAGAGTTCTAAAGAGAGCTGATCAAGTTGTTTTTACTTCCAGACTCGCCATGCATTCCTCAATCCTTCCCCATCTAGTAATCTTTTTCATAAGATCTTTAATGGCCTCTGTGCCCCGGCCTTTAATGACCATATTCTAGTCCATGAGATTTGCTATCTCAGCAATATTCCATACCACTTACCATGCCCTCTCCCTCAAGCTTTCTCTCTTTGGTTTCTCTGAAGCTGTGTTCTCTTGGTCTCCTTCTGCTGTCAACTTCTGTCTCCCTGAGGATCTTTCTTCTTATTCATTCCATACATTTTATACTTGACTTCAATCTAACATCTCACCTCTTTTTACTCCCCGCACCCTCTCGAGGTAATACTTCACATACATGCTTTTCATCACAACATATACAATTTGACGACACTTACATTCGTCTCTTTAAACATGACTTTTCATCCTCACGACAAATTCATGTTTCCAACTGTTAACACGAATCTTTACTAAGAAATCTCATAGACAATTCACACACAACATGCCTAAACCAAACCTGTGGGGTTTGGTTGTTCCCTACATTCAAGAGGTTTCCTTGATTTGAATGCATGAGAGGGGCACATATCCATTGCACAAATAAGAAATGGAGTCTTCCTTGATATCTCACTCTTTTCTTGCACACAATTGCTCTAGTGCTCTGTAAATTTTACTTCTAAATGCAGCCCAATTAAATATTTTCTATATTCTCCCCTTATTTTTTAGCCTTTCTGTTCACTACTATCTCCATTCTTACAATACTTTGTTTGGTCATAGCACATCCACTTCTTGTCACTTCCAAGTCCTTTCTCCATATGAAGTTAGCATAGATTTGTCTTCCAGCACAAATCTGACCATGCCTTTCAGTAGTTCACTCTTCACTGCATCTTTTCAGTTAACTTAAAATAACTACCATCATTTTTAACATAAAAAAAGGCCTTTAAATTCTTTGTTCTGGTTATTCCTCTGGTCAAATCTTATACCATACTACAGGAACATTCAGGAAAGAAATAAAAATGAGTGAAAGAAGTCAATCTGCATGATACAAATATACTCAAAACACAATAAAACAATAACTACAAGTTGTACCCCTGATTTTCAAAATCCACATAACAAGGACCATATATCTTTCATAATCATGTTAAGTGTACCATAGTGGCTAGATTTATATAAAATATTTGATAAAGGGCCTTTATGTACACATAAAGACATAAAATGTACACAAATGAGATAATTATAATATGTGACCTATGTTCTTTAAAAAAAAAATCTATTATTCTATTTATGTATCTTCCAAGGAACTCTACTAGTTTGATGATACAATAAAATTTCACTTGTTCAAGGAATACATATGAGTGAAACTGAAACAGAATCTGAATTTGCCAAATCATTTAAGTAGCTTCTCAGGGGAGATACATTTTCATGACTTGTTGAAGAAACAAATCTTAACTGTCAGAGAGATATTTTGTAAAGTGTTTAGAAAATTGGGGGAAAAAAAATCTTCCTGTCAGTGTAAAAACATATATAATGTATTCTTTTCTACAACCATCAATAAAAAGAAAACTTTTAACATGTTTGCCCTGGACATTTACATCTTGCATTGTGAATCCACCAATACATCAGTAGATGTGTATAAAAAAACAAATTAAATGGTTATTATTTAGTCTGAAACCTGAACACAAAGTTTGAGCTTTTGAGAGAAATTTGAATGTATTCAGGCCATGCACTAGCTCCTCTATCAATTTCATGAAAATTGAACAACTCTATAAATAGCAGAGATGAACATTCTGGTACAGGCAGCATAGATGCTGAAAACTTCACCATGTGGCTACCAGAGGGATTTGAACTTCTGCTATTTTTCAGGCTTTAAGAAGAGAGTAATAGAAAGTCAATTATTGGTAGGTCTTTAAGGAGATGTCACATCATTCTTGTTTGCATGTCATTGGTCCATAGTCATTTACATGGTCTTCCCTAGTGTAAAGAAAGCTGAGAAATATAAGGCTGAATGAGTAATGCACAAACTAAAATGAGTAGGTATCAAGCAATTGTAATAAATTTGCATTAAGATGAGCAGAAATAATGGAATGAGACAAAATAAACAATATAGTCTTGAGAAGAATTTATTGTTGAGATTGATTTTGTTTCATTTCTTTTTACATGGAGGAGACTGCAGAAAGATTATGGGTCAATGGATTGTGACTGGAGAAATGATCCAAAAGAGAGAAAAGGTTTAAAATTATAGGACACATAGAGAATGATAACATGTCAGCAATCAGGTCAATGACAAGTTCTAAATGAAACCAGCTCTAACTAAAAGAATTGAGAATAATTGCTTGTTATAACAGGAGGGAAAAAATGCTTGATGATGAAGGTGGGTTTGTAGGTTTAAGGATGGGATAGCAAGGCGGTAATACTTATAAACTATGAATGTACCACCTTGACATCAACTTCTGCCTTGGGCTATGGACAATCACAAATCCTTGCTGCATGGAAACACCTTCTATTTATTTTTTGGGGGTTTCTACAAATTAGGACAATATCAGTATGAATTCCTCGTTTGTCATCAGGAAACATCTAATAAATAGGCCTACGATGTGTGAAAATGAACAGAAAGAGCAAATAATATAACTCAACTGTAGAACATACCAAAAATAACAGAGATGGAATTTCTTAGATACAAACTATAGAATAACTACATATGCAACATTCATGAAATATTGAAATATTGAAAACAACAACAACAGAAAAAAAAACCATTAAGGAAATGGTCGTGCATAAGCACATACTGGGATGCTTCTTATAGGTATTACTACTTCCCAATTCTCTGATTTTTCTTCTGGAAAATCTGATTAACTGATATTTTGTTTGATCTAAAGTCTCTGCTATATCCCTGGTAGTGAAAATACAGGGAACATTTTTGTTTTTTGTTTTTTGTTTTTCCATAATATATGTAAGCTTGGCTCATTTCTACCTCTAAAATCAACATTTACTACTATGTGAGACTTTCTCAGCCCCAAGTTAAAAAAAAAATGGATGTGCATTATGTTCTTCTGTCCTTTTAGGCCTCTCCCCATGGATGTTAGCAGTAACAATCTGTAAAAATTCTAAAGGATTTGGCACTCTGAGTTAATGAAGATAACAGTGATCAAATATTTCTAACTAAAAATGGGAAAATGGAGACCATACATGAACAGAGGGAATGGAAGGCAGGAGAAAGTATTATCTATGGGATGCATACTTGAAGACATTAAAATACCTGAGTAGAGGGGCACTGGGGTGGCTCAGTGGTTAAGTGTCCAACTCAGGTCATGATCTCACGGTTCATGGGATTGAGCCCTGCTTCGGGCTCTATGCTGAGAGCTAGCTCAGAGCCTGGAACCTGTTTCAGATTCTGTGTCTCCCTCTCTCTCTGACCCTCCCCTGCTCATGCTGTCTCTCTCTCTCAGAAATAAATAAAACATTAAAAAAATTCATTTTAAATAATAAAGTACCTGAGTAGAGAGAAAGAAACATAAGTATTTTAAATAAACACATTCATAAAATGGTAATTGTTAGAAGTTATGAAAAAATCATTTTCGTTTGTAGTCCTGTATTTCAAAACAAACTTTTCCTTATGAAATTAGTATTTCTTAAATTCTAATAGCCTCTGAGTTAACTAGAAATATGGTCTCCTTTAACAAATTATCATTTTATAAATTGGCACAGCACCAGTGCTCTTTCCAGAGCCTCTTCCAAAGCCTTAATTTGAGCATGAAACCAGATATTAGTAATCATGTTCTGTACAGAATAAACCTCAAAACCTCAGAGTATCAGTTACAGCTGGTCTATGCCAATCTTACAGACAACATTAAATCTACTGAAATCATTGTTATCAAAATATATTCATAAATATATTCATATTGTAGTACAATGGTTTCTGAGTTAACTCGAGCTGTGACCAATTTACCCAAGTTGTAGTTTACTTCTATATTTCAAAAAAAAAAAAAAAAAACCCAACCCAGAATGCATTTTAATGGAGATAGTATGGACAAAATAGATACTTATGGCGATGTTATTCCTTTCTCTTAGAGCTCTACTCTTAGGCACAAAATAGGATATTCATCTCTTCCTTCTGGCTGGATAAAAAGTGATAAAATATGGTGTTACTAATCCATCTTCTGCTATTACCGGATTATGTTGGGCACATATTTTCAATTACGGTAAATAATGGAATAAATTTGATTCTAACAAAACATCATCTGAACAATAAAATCTGAAGAATAATGAACCAATTTTATGTAACACATACACTCCTTCCTTAAACCATTTTGCTTTGCTCAAATACCACTACCACATTCCTGTCTTTCACAAAACAAACAAACAGACAAAAAACAGAGAGAGAGAGAGAGAGAGAAAGTGAATCTGTGCTCAGCATAGAGCCTGATGTGGGGCTCAGTCCCACAATCAAAGGATCATGACCTGAGCTGAAATCAAGAGCCAAATGCTCAACCAACTGAGCCCTCCAAGTACCCCCCAAAAAAACAAGTACTTCTTAATAAGACTATTTCTTCTGATGTGGGTTGGTAATATAGATCAAGACATTTCTCTGTTCACATACTAAATAGCACAAATTTATATCGTATCACTGGACTTTATACCTAATTGAATACAGTTTTCATTTTTTCCCTCATAGATTGAATATAATTTTAACCTTGAAAAGTAAATTTCCAGGGGCGCCTGGGTGGCTCAGTCAGTTAAGTGTCTGATTTCAGATCAGGTCATGATCTCACGGTTCAAGGGTTCACGCCCCGCATTGGGCTCTGTGCTGACAGCTCAGAGCCTGCAGCCTGCTTTGGATTCTGCGTAACCCTCTCTCTCTGTGTCTCTCTTTCTTTCAAGAAGAAAGAAATATTAAAATAAAATTTTTAAGTAAATTTTCCATACTTTGGCTGAAACTTGCTTTGCTATCTTTATTTGCTAAGAGGAACAGCTAAAATAAGCTTGACAGTTATGTAAATATTCTTAAAATCTATTCTATACCCTTGAATATAAGGAAATAATTGCCTACTTAAACATAACTACTTACACTTTCTTACTAGATGACTTTGAAAAACTCTTCTTTCTTTGTGTTTATTATTGCTAAAGATTAGCTGTGATTTGTTTATATGACAATGTTTAATTCAGGAATATTAAAAAGTAAAATAAAACTCAATAATTTACAGGAAAGCGCTAGCACAGCTGGAAAGTGTCATTATTATTCTCCCTTGCAAAACAGTATTTTCGTGTTTCCTACTGATATGTGATTATTGTTGCATCTGAAATGCTGACCAGCCATTTAAAAGCACATCATGAGATGGTGTAAGCTTAGTAACTGGAGCTAAATATGTACAGACTGCTACTCATTACTAAGAAGTAGTGTGCTTAGCAGAAGGCTCCAAACTAAGAATGAGCCAGGAATACTTGGACCAAACTAGGGAAAGAGAATACCACCACCAGCACCACCAGCACCAACGTGCTTAATTTCCTAAAATAATAGACAATACTACTCATGTCATAAAATTATGGTACATTAAAAATGAAGGGCTCAAGCTTCCAGAAATCAAATTATATAATACATACTATAAGCATATTATATATTTAATATGTTTATATTTAATATAAATTATATATTATAATTTTAAATTATATATCATAAAACATACTACAATATATATTTTATATTTAATAATAAATATATATATATATCTTTTTTGAAGTGACNTTCACAAATGTGCACCTTTTTGCACTACTATGAATGACTACAATGTCAGACAGAACTCTGCCTAGCTGGGGGAAGATCAGACTTGTTTTCATTTTCTTTTTAATGTTTTATTAATTTCTGAAAAAGAGAGAGAGAGCAGGGGAGGGTCAGAGAGAGAGCGGGAGACACAGAATCTGAAACAGGCTCCAGGTTCTGAGCTAGCTGTCAGCACAGAGTCTGACGCCAGGTTTGAACCCATGAACCATCAGATCATGGCCTGAGCCGAAGTCAGATGCTTAACTGACTGAGCCACCCAGGCACTCCAGGTCAGACTTGTTTTCTATTTAGGCCTTCAATTCACCAGCTGAAGTTTAGCCACGTTAGGGAAGGCCATCTGCTTTACCCGAAGTTCACCAACTTCAATTTTAACCTCACACAAAACACGCTCACAGAAACATCCAAAACAGCATCTGGGCACCACTGTCCCAGCCAACCTGACATATGAAATTAACCATCATAATTTTATAAGAAGAAGTTTCTAGCGTTTCACTTTATTTCACTCATTGCATTAGTAACCACTTTTGTGTCTAGAGGTGTTCAAAAAACAAATAAATGAGAACTAAGTTTCAACCTTTGAAAAAGAAAATGCATTTTTACATAAAATGCATGATAATAGTCCTGCTGATAATTTTAGCCTTTGAAAGACTTGGAAAAAGAGAACTGCTTTTTTTTCCAAAAATTGCAATAAACACTGTAATGTTTCATTGATTCTGTTATTCTATACTGACCAACTGAAACCAAAAACTAACTTATGAAAGGTAGTTTCAGGAAGTATGTTTCTTTGGAAAATTTTGAACATGAAATGCATTTTGATCTACACATTTTTTTACTTCCCATTTTCCATTTCAAAAGTTTCAGAAGCTTTTTCATGTTTCATCCCCATCCGAGGCGGCCTCAGATGTGTTTCATTTCAGAATTGTGAGGATCTTTGAATCCCATTATTCAAAGTAAAATGGAATGAATTGGAGAGTTATCAACCAACATGAAGTGTTCCTTTTTCAGAGGCAAACTTAGGAAGACTTAAAAAAATTATTCAGAGAAGACCCAAATGTCATGATCCCTGGGATGTGCAGGACCGAGTCCTGTAAATTTGAGCCTGTGGCTGTGGAGGGCTCTCCCACAGAGTGGCCTGAGCTGGCTCACATTGTGTAAGCGGTGGTGAGCATCTGACATCAGATCTGCCTCTTCTCTCCCATCAAATCAATCTGTCCTGATAGGGTGACTGAAAAAACAAAAGCAAAGTAAAACAAAACAAAACAAAACCAAAAATAAAGACAACAAGCAAACAACAACAATAAAAAAAAAACTCAATAATCTACCCTGCCCCTACGTATTAATTAACAGTTATGTATCTTATGTATAATTCACTTTTAATTGTTCATACATTTTAATAGGAAACAATACGTCTCAAATAATGGAACAGTAGGTGTCAGGCTAATAAAGAAGGAATTTGTCTGCTTTGCTAATATGCAATGACAGTGGGACATTTTAGATATAGGCCAGGAATCCACAGTTTAGAAACTCCGAGCTGAAAATCAGATGGTCTAGACGGACAATGGCATGTCAAAGACAGGCAGGGATATAAGGAAATTTGCATGAGGAGAAAGATGTTCCTGGAGGTCTGTTGTGTGGCAACTATGGAATCAGATTTGAGAGACAAAGTCGGAAGTATGATATTTTGTGCCAGATTTATCCCTTCATATGCAGCAGCTGCAGAAAATGGAAGGAGCTAAATCTATAGGAATTTCTGCGGAACTCAAAAAGACATGATATTGAGCATCTTTTCATGTACCTGCTGACCATTGTACATGTTCTTTGGAGAAATATCCAATCAGCTCCTGGCCAATAGATACATAAAAAGATAATCAGCATCACTAAACATCAGGGAAATACAAATCAAAACCACAAGTGCTATCACCTCATATGTGTTAGAACACCTATCACCTAAAAGACAAAATATTAACACTTGTTAGCAAGGATGTACAGAAAATGTAAATCACAGTAATGTAAATTGAGATGGCCACTATGGAAAACAGTATGGAGGTTCCACAAAATATGAAAAGTAGAAATACAAAAAGATCCAGCAATTCCACTTCTGGGTTTATACGGCTTTAAAATGAGTATAGAAATGAATATTATTCAGCCTGGTAAAGGAAGGAAATCCTGCCTTTTGTGACAACATAAATGAAACTGGGACACATTATGCTAAGTGAAATAAGTCAAGCAGAGAAAGACAAATACTACATTTTATCACTTATATGAGGAATCTAAACTAGTCAGCCTCATAGGAGCAGGATAGTGATTTCCATGGGCAAAGGGGGAGGAGGCACTGGGAAGATCCTTGAAGGATATAGAGTTACAGTTGTGCAGGCTGAATAAACTGTAGAGATCTGCTGTAACAGATAATGCCCACAGCTAACAATACTGTAATGTACAAGCTTTTTTTAAGAAAGTGAATCTCCTATTATTTGTTTTAACTACGGTAAAAAATCATATAGATAGGGGTTCCTGGGTGGCTCAGTCGGTAAGTGTCTGACTTGAGTCCAGCTCAGGTCATGATTTCACAGTTTGTGGGTTCAAGCCCCACGCTGGGCTCTGCTCTGGCAGTGCGGAATCTGCTTGAGATCCTCTCTCTCTTTTTCTTTCCCCCATTCTCTCTCTTTCTCCAAAATAAATAAACATTTCAAACAAGGAAAAATTATTTAAAGAATCATATAGATAGATGGGTAGATTGTAGATATATACATAGATAGATAGATAGTAGATAGATAGAGAGAAAAAGAGATGGATAGATGACAGATACACGCAGATGTGAAATAGTGGGGAGAAAGGAGCTTTCTCCCCATTTTTAGTGAAAGAAAATATCATTGTGATGTTCATAGGCCTGAGAGGAATGAATATACTCTTGCTTTGGCCATAGTACTAATTATTATGATAATAAAAATAATAGCTAACATATATCAGCTGGCTATTATATAATGAACACTGCACTAAGAGCTTTCCACACACATAAGTATCATTAGAGCCCCACCACAGTTCAGAATTTCGTTCCTCGTGGGGAAATCTGCTGCCTTCAAGCCCTTTGCTTCCCTGATAAGCAAACTCCAACTTCTTTAGGTAGTACAAGGAGATCCTTTGATTTCAGGAAGGGTGTGTAGCTTTGAGTGATTGGACTGAGCCCAGGATGGACCCTTAGCCCCACTGATCACTCTAAGGGTTGAGCATGTGACCAGCTTTAGCTGCAAAAGGTATAATAGGAATTCTGGTGGTTCGATAGCTGAAGAACTTGGGTTCTATTCTGACAACACTGGCTTCATCCTCAGGTTGGTAGCAAGGTGATGTGACAGTTATTGATTACATTTGGACAGTCTGGGCTTCTTCCTAGGACCAAGAAACGTTTTCCAGAAACAGATTACTCCTCATCTATCTTTCAAATGCCAAGGTTTGACCTATTAGATATCTATAATATTCAAAACATATTATTTGAGGGGTTTTCTCTTATAACTGTATGCCCCATTTGATTAGAATCTCTATCTCTATATTTAATCTTCAAATTTGATTGCTAATGAAACTGAATATCAGATGAAGTTATTACTGGTTTTACACTGTTTCATCTTTTATTCTTTCTTTTGAGTGTCTGCAGAACCATCTTTTTTTGTCTAATTATGATGAACCAACACCGACCACTGGTCATTTAATTAGATGCATAACCCAAGGCCAAGCACACATCTCCGCTTTGGATCCTTCATATGTAAAATGAATTGTTGCGATGAACAAATAACATAAACACATAAAGCATAAAAGCAAGATCTAAGAAACTAAAATTTAGCTATTTTTGTGTAGAGTAAAAATTCCTTCGACGGAAAGCAGGCCTATAAGTTTTGTTTTGTGCAGCGTCCGACACATTGCTATCATTTATTAATGCTCTATTATAATAACCTCTTGTATTATTATGATATTTTTCAGTGTCAGCCACAGTATTGCTGTTATATAAGGTAAAGCAATAAACTTACATAACTAGAGTTTCAAATATCTTTAACAATAACACATTTCCTCTTCACTGAAATGAAAATACCCTGAACTCCTTGGCCATCAATGCTGAAAGGAGTCCCTGCTTTATTTTTTCCATAACTCTACAAATAATGTCTAACTACAACATGCTGTCTTATAGCATATATTCTTTTGTAGATAATCAGTGAATTTCAATGAGAATTTTAATAAGTCCTAAGTATTGTATTAGATTTGCTTTTTGCTGGGTGTTTATCGTACCCCATGAGAGGTCTGGGAAGAAAATATGTGAATAGATTATTTACTGTACTTTGGAGTTTGAGGCATATTGTGAATTAGATTCATTATTGCCATTTTTGTGTGCAGGGTTTTTATATTACTATTATTTAACCCTTTTGAAGACAGTTTCTAATTTGTCCTAATCAGCTAGAGATCCTATGGAGGCTGATAACTTCTTGAATTACCAATTTAGTAGGGAAAAAATGTGATTGAAAGGATCACGCAATACAACATAAAAAATATGTTCAAATAACTTTATATATGCATGCTATTTTGAATCTTCACATTAGCATTATTTTTCTGCAGTTGAGTCTTCTAATAAATATCATTTTAGTATATGTTATGCTATTGAAAGGATTGTGACAATGTACCCTTATAAAAATTGTGCTAGATAAATGTGGAAAGATTATAATTTATCTCGGAGAAATATGGGCTTGTTAATATTGCAAAATGAGTAGAAACAAAATACTTGAATGCTCACATATAAATGGAAACTAATATTTATTTGTATAAATTTTTAAGTGCATATTATTTAAATAGACATAACCACTTATAAATGAAGATAAACAAGTTACTTCTCAGCCAGATTATTGTTATGCTGTAAAAGAAAAATATATGGAACCCTAAGAAAAGTCAATTACAAATACAAAAATGGATTTTCAATTTTCAAAAATAGTAGGAAAATCACGACAGAAAATAACATAGAAACATAGAAAAGAACAGAGTAAAGAAAAGAACTGGACTTCATTTCTCTTTTAAAAGGTTATTATGAAAGCCAAATACAGCTCTGTGGTATAATCAGGGGCAAAAATTTATCTCTGTGTGTAATAGATCTTAATCATAAGCATATGGTATCAGCTCAAGATGAAGCTGACTTTCTAAGTTGTCTACTTTGGCTGTTCTTTTGCTGACATTGGTACAAAGTTGAAAAAGACCGGAACATTGGCCAGAAATATAAGAAATATGGCCAACATTATTTGATATGATTTGAGTACTCTGCAGTGCCTTTGTTTCGATGCCTAATGAAGACATTTGTATTGGGGTTAATGTTGAGACCAAAAAAAAAAAAATGTTGCTGTTCCTTTCATAACGTTCGTAACTAACTGGAAGAGAGCAAGAAGATGCAAATCTGATGAATTTGATAAATGGTGCTTTTAGCCCAGTTTGCTGTTTGCAGTGAGGTTGTCCGTCACGGGTTTTGAGCGATATGCAAATGCAGGACATTGGGTTAGTATACTGTTGTAGTACATGACAGATAACTTCTAACATGTCAGTAAATAAGTGCTTTGGTGAAATTGCATCGTTAGTTATCATCTGGGGTGTGTGTGTGTGTGTGTGTGTGTGTGTGTGTGTGCTGTGTCCTTGAGACTGGATGTCTTTTGTCTCTTCCTACTAAAAGAAAAGTAGTAAGAGACATTAAAACTATAACCACAGTTAGGAACCATAGATATTTCTAAGAAGGCCAGTGTATTGACACATGTGAGTTAATTCATTAGAAATATGACTGGTCTTTATTCCCTTTAGTCACTTAAAAAATAAATAAGACCTTCAACCATGCCTTTGTGTAGAAAATGCAGTATTACTGGTTTATACATATTGCATGAGGAATTGCCTAATATTTATATCCTACACCAGCCACCCTGTGCCCAGAATGCAAATGCCAACAAGGAACACATATACCCATAATCAAATCATCAGTCATGTGCTATTATATCCACCAATTAAAGTGATAAAACTTCAAAGGTCGCCTTTGCCTTATACTCACAAGAAAATAGAAGATGTATTGTCATTTCATCCCCTGTAGTGTCTTCTATGGATCCTCAAGTCCAATAAGGATTAGCTGAATTCATTAGAATGATATTCATAATCCCTCTCAAATTTGCTATAGCCATCCTTTCCAGCCTCACCTCTGGCCACTCTATCCCCCATTCCCCACCCCCCCGGGAGATGCAGCCAATTATATAGAAATAGTTGTGTTTTCCAAACAACCCATGTTCTTGCATGGCTTGGGGGAAGGGTTACTCCTCCTTCTCTTCATCCTCCATTATTTTTCTCCATTTTCCCAGACTGCCTAATTCACCTCCAAGGGCTTTGTTAAGTTTATCCTAGTCCTTACTATTCAAAAGAAACAGACTTCTTCATTCTCTGTGTGTCTTATGCATTCTCTGCATGAAATTTGGAAGGCAAACAGATAACTTCAAGCTAAGTTTAGGAAATAAAAGAAAATGAACTGGAAGGCACTGGGCAGCTCGCAGCCGGCTTTATTGTCAGATCTCGAGGGGGACCAGAAGGTGGAAGGGCAGATAGTTTAGCTTTCTTGCTCACACTGTCTCTCTCCCTCAGGATCTGTGTAGTGTTTTGTCTGCACATTTCTCTGTGTTTTTCTTTTCTTGTTTCTTCTTTCTGAACACCAATGTTTTTCTAGGTCTCTAAGCACTTGACCAAACAGTCTTCACAGACATTCAAAACCTTCAAATTTATGAACTGGTAATAAACTCACACATGTCCCTGAGTCTTAAAACGAGTTTCACAAGTGCAAGAATCCAGTCATTTCGGCCTGAGTCAGGTGTCTATGCTGGCCAAAAAAGCTTTGACCAGTTGGTGTGGATCTTAACACACATGCGGCCAGATCTTTTAGGTTGAACTTTTTGAAAAATGATGTTTGGAAAAAATGCACTGACAATTTCTAGTACATTTTCTAACTATTACTATTCTAGTTCTTAATGCTTCATATTTAAACAAAGTAATTTCCCTTGATGAAATGTGATCTATGGAAAAGTATGCATCATAGTTTGTTAACTTTTTTGCCCAGAGCAAGCTTAGAGTAAGTTATTAAGAAAAGTTAAATAAAATAGAATACCTCTGAACATTATGTCCACGAGAAGAACCTCACGAGAACTCGCTAGGCTTGTTTTGCAAAGGTGGTTTGTGACTTTTACTTGTATTTCAAGTATCTGAATAAATATATTTAAATAATAGTGCACTAAGGCTTGGATGGATGGCCATGAGGGAAGCCTAATCTAGACTCTCAGATACGAAATTTCAAGACTCGTGTGATCACTGGGATTCCACTTACACTAAAGGAAGCAGTGAGTATATTACAACGTAACACATCACTTGATATTTCTATTACCTATTGTCACCTAACAAGCTTCCCCAAACTTAGTGACTTAAGAGAACAGCCATTTTCTTTTCTCATGATCTTTTTGGACCAGGAATTTGGGCAGGGCAGAGCAAGGAGGACTTTCTTATTATCACTTTCTCAGCCTGAGGTGTCAGCTGGACCATTCCAATGACTAGGAGCTACCGGGGTATTTTGACCAGGGTCGTATATCTGAGGACTGGATCCAAGCTGTCAGCTGGATTTCTCAGTTTTTTCTCCATATCTAATCTCTTCTGTGGCTAATCTGAGTTTCCTCACAGCAAGGCAGTCTCCAGGTATTTGGATTTCGTACATCATAGCTGACTTCTCTTCAAAGGGACACAGCTAGGCTTCTTCAAGAATGGGCCCAATAGAGGCAAATCACAATTTCCAATGTGCTGTGTTAATTGAGGCAGGTCACAAGGCTGGTCTAAAATCAAGGGGAGGAGCTAGGGACTCAGGCTCTTGCTGTGTGTACCTGCGTTGGATGTAGAAGAAGGAATTCACATCTTAGGACACTGCCCAGCAAACAAAAACAATCACTACATTTAGATATCGCTTTGTCATTGCTCACTGTCTTCAAAATCAATAGTAGTTCTCAACTATGGATGTTCAGTTTGGGGTTTGTATAAACTCAGAGTTTAGATCCCGGTTTCCTATATATTGATAGACCACTTTTTAATTTTTCCTTCTGTTTACCTTCCCAAAATATACACCTAAAAGGGCTGACAGGTAAAAACGCAACATTAGGATGTGGAAACATCCAGCACTCTCAAGTTGATTTTCAAATATTATCAAGTGAACTTTACTAACTACCACATACCTCTTATTTGCCATGGCCTTCTGACTTTCCACAGCTAACTGAAGGCAACTATTTTATTGCTTTTTCGTTATCACACATTGAGAGACTGAGAAACTTAGAAGAATGGGAGTTAATACATTTAATTGGCATGTGATGACCAATCCAAGGTTATATAGGTAAAAAGATGCTCAGATTTCCAAGTAGTTTACAGTTTAATTTCATAATCATGTGAGAGGATTCAGGAATTTCCAAAATATCCAAGATGTCGTGTAAATGAGCACCATGTTCCACTAAACTTTACCTACACAGATGGCCAGCCAGGTTCTGTCCTGGACAATAGTTTTCTGGCTCCTGTGCTACCTAACATTTAGTATCAGCTCTGTTACAGTTAAGATAAAGCTCAGATGTAAATAATAGAAGACTCAACAAAAAGTGGCTCAAAAAAATATAGAATTAGTTTCCTACCATGAGACAAATAATACCAAAAATGTATCTGTTTGTCATTCAGGGCCAGCAAAACACTAATGCTACCAAGGACTAAGCTTTGTCTTTTTGACTCACCATCCTGGGCTTGTGGTGCTCGTCTTCCCGGTCACCGAATGGATGTTGTACCTCTGGATGTTGCATCTATATTTCAGGTCAGGAAAATTGGTTGGAAGTCTTCATACCTTTTTGTTTGCATTTTTGATAGGAAGGAAAATCTACTTTCAGAAATGTTCACTTGTATCTTCTCAGCTAGGCACATCTAATATGACCGATTTTCTTTGGACAAAAGAATCTGGAAAAGTGATTGTTTTGTTTTATTTTATTTTGTTTTATTAAAGGTGATTACTTTAGTTTTATAACTTCCATAGTAAAGGCAGGCAAGCGAAAGGGATTTTGAACAGATTCTGTTACTTAATCTGTAGCATATTCCAATTCAATATTTAGGCAGATCCTTCTTTTTAAACCACAACTAACAAAGAAATTTCCAAGTAATAATGTTGAATCTTGATATGTACACTCAAGCATTAAGCTCTGAGATTAGAGCAGGGAAATATAGATTTCAGCCATTAAAAATATGTAATACCCTAGATGTATGCCAATCATATCCTATCACTCAACTTCCCATCCAGGGGCTGGATCAGGTAGGAGGGTACCAAAGGAGGCATCAATGAAAAATAGGCAGCGCTTAATCATGAAATGAAACTTCTCCAATTAATCATCAGACACAATTAGAAATTAAGAAGGCAATGATGAATCACTAAATTCTACTCCTGAAATCATTATTACACTCCGTATTAATTAGCTTTGATTTAAATAAAATTTTAAAAATTAAAAAAATTTAGGAACTAACCCCACAAAAAAAGAAATTGAGAAGACAACAAAGAAAGCAAACAAGAAAGAGAGGAAGGAAGGAAGGAAGGAAGGAAGGAAGAAAGAAAGAAAGAAAGAAAGAAAGAAAGAAAGAAAGAAAGAAAGAAAGAAAGAAAGAAAGAAAGAAAAAGAGAGAAAGAAAAGGAGAGAAAGAGAGAAAGAAATAGAGTAAGGATGGAAGAAATTGAGAAGACATATAGATTTCCACTTACAGTTCATTGATCAGAACTCTGGAATATGACCACCCTTAACTGAAAAGGTGTCTGGAAAATTGAGTGTTATTTTGCTAGAAGTATCACCACCCTAATCAATGATTTTAAGAAAAGGAGAAAAAAATGTTTCTTAAGCATTCAGTTGGCGCTATCTATCATAACACCTAAAGTCTGGGTATGGTGTGAGGGTCATACATTCACTGGCTTTTTAAATCATTCTTCATACATATTTATGGTTTGCCCACAGTAAGAACTGTTCTGAGTGTACTTAATTGCAGTGACCAAGAGAAACAAATTGTCGCTATTGTGGGACTTACATTAAAGGAAGGACAGAGAGAGACAATAAATACATATGCTATATATCTATAGCTATATATATATGTATATGTATGTATAGCAGATCAGACAATAGGAAGTGCTTTAAAAATCAAGCTGGGTAATAAGATTGCCTCTGTTGGTTCATCACACTGAGCTTGGCTGGAAGGCCTTTTTCTGAGGCTATTTGAGCTGACACTTAATATATGAGAAGAATCCAGTCAGCCAAATATCAGAAAAGAAGCTCATAGGCATTGAGGAGTTAGTGACAAAGCCTCAGGAAGTGGCTTTCTGTGTGGGATAAGGTTCAGAGGATGTGGTGACTGAACTCTTAAGGGTGTTATATGAGACTCAAACTACACACCAGGCCAGGGACCATGACTACGGACAGGCTGTGGGAACGCCCTTGGATTTTATCACAAAGTGGTAGGCATCAATGGAGCATTTAAAAGAGAGAAATGATCTGATGTGATTTTAATTGGTAGAAAGTAGATCACTGATGAGACTCGGACTCAAATCCTAGCTTTCCTGCATTACATAAGGTCAGTGTTCTTCAAACAAGAATTACACCTTTTTTTTTTCCTGGTGACCTTTCCAAATGTTATAATAAAGATAAATCAAAAACACATTACGATGTACTGAGTCTGTTTGTCGCCAGGTTTGGAAGTACCATTAAAACTGATTGNTCAAGCTGGGTAATAAGATTGCCTCTGTTGGTTCATCACACTGAGCTTGGCTGGAAGGCCTTTTTCTGAGGCTATTTGAGCTGACACTTAATATATGAGAAGAATCCAGTCAGCCAAAAATCAGAAAAGAAGCTCATAGGCATTGAGGAGTTAGTGACAAAGCCTCAGGAAGTGGCTTTCTGTGTGGGATAAGGTTCAGAGGATGTGGTGACTGAACTCTTAAGGGTGTTATATGAGACTCAAACTACACACCAGGCCAGGGACCATGACTACGGACAGGCTGTGGGAACGCCCTTGGATTTTATCACAAAGTGGTAGGCATCAATGGAGCATTTAAAAGAGAGAAATGATCTGATGTGATTTTAGTTGGTAGAAAGTAGTTCACTGATGAGACTCGGACTCAAATCCTAGCTTTCCTGTATTACATAAGGTCAGTGTTCTTCAAACAAGAATTACACTTTTTTTTTTTTCCTGGTGACCTTTCCAAATGTTATAATAAAGATAAATCAAAAACACATTACGATGTACTGAGTCTGTTTGTCGCCAGGTTTGGAAGTACCATTAAAACTGATTGATTTGATTACCGTTTTGTAACCTTGAGATATGCTGAAAGTGTCAACAAAACAAAGTGTCAAGAGCAACATAATTAAGTTGCCAGGCTAGACCCTCCCTGTTAACTGTGCAGGGAGCAGCCTGCCCATTACTGTCCATTGATATTCAGCTTCTCTTCTGTAATCTTCCCGAGTCCGGAAGCTCCCAAATTACATTTCCAGATTGCCTGGATGGGGGCTGTCAGTTACCCTGGGCCACTGAGGGTCTGCCCACCAGCGTGGCGGTGAGAAGAGGATGGAAGTCACCAATTGCATAGGTGGCCTCAGCACCCTCACCGATGATGAGCGTGTGTCTTCAGCAAGGTGATGGCGCTGAATCCGAGTCCCCTGCAGCACCAGGAGACAGACCTCAATTTCCCCTCAGCAGCAACAGTGGCTGCCGCAGATGTGGTGGCACCAACGTGGGTTCACTAAGGTCTAGAGACAAGTTTTCTTTTGGGCTCAGAAGCCGAAGTGAGGTCAGATCCCTGGGAACCACAAACTGTTCCCTTTTGCTGTTTGGATTGTCCCATCTTTAGCTAGAAGTATGTTTGAACAACATCAAACTTCTCTAAGCCACTCATCCTTATTAACTTCTTTAAATTCTGATTTTTCAATACTCACTTTATTCTTTAAAAAAATTTTTAATGTATATTTATTTTTGAAAGGGAGACAAACTGAGAGAGTGTGTGAACAGGGAGGGGCAGGAAGAGAGGGAAACACAGAATCTGAAGCAGGCTCCAGGCTCTGTCAGCACAAAGCCCAATGCGCGGGTTGAATGCAGAAACCGTGAGATCATGACCTGAGCCAAAGTCTGAAGCTTAACTGACTGAGCCACTGGGCACCCCAGGGCTCACTTTAGCTCAGAGTGCCTTACTACTTTAGAGATCAGAGCAAATTAATTTACTTAAATATGTCAAAGGTGATTACAAAATAATATGCTTTCTAGACAATAGAACTTTATACAGCAATCCTATGAAAGACATAGGTGATCATATCTTTACTTTTATATTTTTATCTTTTTAAAGCTTATACCTTTGTTTCTGAGAGATAGAGCAAGCACAAGCAGGGAGGGGGTAGAGAGAGAGGCGACACAGAATCTGAAGCAGGCTCCAGGCTCTGAGCTGTCAGCACAGAGCCCGACGTGGGGCTTGAACCCACAAACCGTGAAATCATGACCTGAGCCATAGTCAGACACTCAACCAACTGAGCTACCCAGGTGCTCCAGATGATCATATTTTTATATCATCTTACTTAATTTTTTATTTGGTAGTCTACCAACACATATACAAGAGCAGACAGCCATTAGAAGTAGAAGAAAAACAATCTAATAATTATCCAAATGTAAGTAAACAGATTATATTTTTGTTTAAAATACTAAAGGAATGTATAAATCATAGTGGAATAAGAAAGATGAAATTAACTGTACTGAAATATATCTGCTGTTCTTTTAAGTTTAGTTTTTCCTAAGTTTATATTTGAATAGACAATTTATGACAGATCCCATTAAACAGAAAATGATGAGAAACAGCTAAATTTCATAAGCAAAACACTCTGATTTTAGAGACTTAGCTCCAGGTAGAAAATAAGAGATCAACACTTGCATAAGCCAAAAGATAGAAGCCATATGTCCACATGATATATATGAATATATAATATTATTGCCAGATGTAGCTCAATTGGGGAGTGTGGCATTTGGTAGACTGTTCTTCCTTGTGACCCCCATTGCTTAAAACTTTTTTTTTTCTAAGCTGGGCAACTTAGCTATTCTAATTTTAACTAGGATATTTTATAAATTAAAAAAATAGAACTTCATCTCTCTCAATATTAAAGCAACACAGAATAGACTGTTCATTGAAACAAACTATTATTGTAAAAACAAGATATTATATAGAATATACCTTTCCTAGGATACCATTGTAATAACAATCTGAAGGCAGGTTAATAACAGAATGAGTTATTGTAGATTTTTAAAAAGTTGCGATTACCTATCTTTTGTCTAAATGAAACTTACTATGAATATTAGAACTTTAATACTCTAGGCAAATATTATTTTTATTATATTATCATTAGTGTTATTTCTGTTTTTGCTTCATTAATTAAGCCCACCCCCTTTTTTTCATGTCTCCCTGCCATTTCTGCTCATCTCAATCCTTGCTGGAGATGTGGGCTGAATACGATAGTGTATATTTTATTTTCAATGTCTGTGAAATAGTTTGCTCATGCCTCATCTAAAGATTTTAGATCAGGTTTGAGATAAGAACTTCATTTTTCTAGATGTCCCTTTACAGGAAACAAAATCAAGACTGTTCGTGATTACCACTGAAATTCAAATGTCCATTTTTTGTCTTTGGAAGAGAGGTCTTAAAATGTTGTTATTGCTATTATTTGTTTGTTTTTCACTAATATCCAGGAAATTCTATGGGAGGGAACACAAAGAGTAATTTAAGTATATATTCTGAGGACATACCAACAGCTTCGAAATTAGAACTCACTGTTAATGCCAAGTAACCTACCTTCCTGAGACTCGGTTTCCTCAGATATAAAACAGAGATGATATAACTTGGATGGTTAATTTTATGTATCTGCTTTACTGAGCTGTGGGAGACTAGACATTTGGTCAAACATATCAAGTGTGCCTGTGAGGGTGTTTTGGGATGAGATTCACAATTGAACTGGTGGACTGAGTAAAGCAGATTGTCCTTCCTCATGTGGACAACACGTCTCCAAACTTCGGTGAAAGGTCTGAATAGAGAAAAAAGTTCTATCTTTCAAGTAAGACAATTCTTCCTGACTGACTGCTTTCAAACTAGAGCATTGGTTTTTTTCCCTCCGTTAGACTTGAACTGAAACATCAGCTTTTTCTGGGTCTCGAACATACTACCATTTAGATGGGAACTACTCCATTAGTTCACCTGGGTGTCTAGCTTAATGACTCACTCTGTAGATCTTGGGACTTGCATGTCTCCATAATCACATGAACTGACTCCTTATAATAAATCTCTGTATTACACACACACAGACACACACACACACACACACCCCCTATTAATTCTGTTTCTCTGGAGAGCCCTGATTAATGCAATCACCCACCTCATATGTTTGTTCTGAAGCATAAGTGAGCCAATACATGCAAAGCTTTTAAATAGTGTCTCACAAATGATAAGAGTTCAATAAACATTAGATGTCATTTAGATAGTAATGGGTCCGTAGAACATTGTTATTTTTTTTAAATGTTTTGTTTATTTCTAGGAGAGAGAGAGAGAGAGACAGCGTGAGCAGGGGAGGGTCAGAGAGAGAGGGAGTCACAGACTGAAACAGGCCCCAGGCTCTGAGCTGGCAGTCAGCAGAGAGCCCGACGCGGGGCTCGAACCCACGAACCGCGAGATCATGACCTAAGCGAAAGTCGGACACTTAACCGACTAAGCCACCCATGCGCCCCATAACATTATTATTTTAAACTTGGTTTGGAGTGACGTTCCGGAAAGGAAATATGATAATGAAAATGAACCCCTCCTGGAGTTTATAAGGCAGATTTCATTCTACATGGACCATCCCAGATTTATTCTCTCTTAAGACAGAGGGGGGAAAAAGGATTATTTCATTCGTATAAATTTCACACAACACATCTTATTGAAGTTAGAACTTAAATAAATCAAGTTTTTTTAATAAAAGCATAATATTGAATTTAAATATTAGAATATAATAATCATGGATGAAAGTCAATTGTTGGAGGAAAGAATACGGCAGGAACAAAATAAAACCAAATCATGGCCAGACACAAAATTAAAGAAAAAATATGCATTAATGCAGAGAATTCTGCTTCTGATCAAAATGGAGTGTATGGGACAAGATTTACCCCCATCTGAAAAAAAATGTGGAAGTGGACAACATATGAAACAATGGATTCAGTCAATGCTGGTCTGTGATCTTTGAAAGAAAGGGAGCAAATGAGCTGAGTCTTTCAAAGCCCAGATTAATGCAGACACAATTTCCAGTGTGTGGGAGGCCGATGAGGGGAGTTCCAATGCCTTCCTGAACTGAAGACAGAGCTGGGGATGTAGGGGGGCCAAAGTGACCAGTGGGTGCTGGGTAAAGTCCAGAGAGCAGAGAGCCTCCCAGTAAGGGACAGAGAGAGAGAGAGAGAGATTTGCAGAGGGTCCCCTAAAGTCTCCAGCAGAGTAGTCATTAGTGCCTGTCTGTGAGGAAGCCACCTGTGGCCAGGAAATAACTCCCAGAGGGAACAGTCATCCGAGTTCTATCCGAGTTCTAAATAATCCCTGCTAGGGTCTTGAGAGAGCGGAAAGTATTTTAATAAAAATCCTAGTGGGCACAGTCCTCGGAAGAGCTTCACCTTAGTAACAGGGCAAAATCAATCCTAGAATAAAGATTGATATAATCTCACCTAACAAAGCTTTAAAGCCTCAAAAAGATCAAACTGTTTCTAAGTAACTTAACTGAATCCCAGAACAAAGTTCAAGAATATTTCCCCAAATATCACCATAGACAGCACCCAAACAATGATTGTGATCTAATGAATATCAGTTAACTATGCAAAGGAATTGGAAATCTTGACCAGGAAAAAAATATACATCAGTCACCAAAAGACAATATAAATGATAGAATTAATAAACAAGGACACTGTAACAGTTACCGTATTTTGTTCCTATGTTTAGAAAGGAGAGAGAGAAGAATGAACAGGTTGAGACATGGAAGATACAGAGTTATGAATAGATGTGATAAAAGAGAATGCTTGTGAACTCACAAGGAGCTAACCACCGAGTAGCATCAAGCTTGAGCAGCCTGACCTATGCAGATGTGTGGAACTAGAGTCTCTTAAAGAGGGTGGCTATCAAGGGGATAAAGAAGATTTGATGATATATTGCTTGAGATGTTTCCAAATCTATTAAGATGAAAACGCATAGTTTTTGAAAGCTCAACAAAGTCCAAGGACAAGTTTCATGAAGAAAACTACATCAGAGAACATAACTGAGAATATATAACTTTCTAGCTAGATGGCAAAGAGAAGGTAAACAAAATAAGTCAGCCATGGAGATAATATAGAATTACAAAAAAAAACTGTTAGAAAGGGAAAATATTAAGAAATATAAATACTAAAAAGTAGCCATCTGTCGAGACAAAGTCAGTGAAAGGAACAAAGAACAGCTGAGAAATCAGCAAAACAAACACTACCTTGGTAGATTCAAACCCAGCAGCATGAGACATCCCTTTAAACATTAACAAGGTTAAAACCGCTCCATCTAAGAAGGAATAAAATGATCAGAGGGAGTAAAAGACAAGACCCTACCTACTCCATGCTGCTTACAAGGAATTCACTTTAAATATACAAATGTAACAAAAGTAAAGGATGAGTGGGGCGCCTGGGTGGCTCCGTCAGTTGAGCCTCCGACATTGGCTCAGGTCATGATCTCATGGTTTGTAAGTTCCAGCCCAGAACTGGGCTCACCTCTGACAGCTCAGAGCCTGGAGCCTAGTCCTCCGCTCTCTCTCTCTCTCGCTCTCTCGCTCTCTCTCTCTTTTTCTTTCTCTCTCTCTCTCTCTCTCTGTCTCAAAAATAAATAAAACATTTTTTAAAAAGTAAAGGATGGGAAACTATACACCATGCTCTCCCCAATTTAAGGGAAGCTGGAGTGGCTATAGTAATATTAGATACAATGTATTTCAGAGTAAAAAGCCTTACCAGGGATAAAGGAAGCCATTTCCTCATGATGAGAGTGCCATTTCATCTAGAGGACATGAAAATTCTAAATGTCTGTGCACCTAATAAAAAAGCTTTAAGCTTTAATATACATGAAATACTCAGAAGCACAAGAAAAAATAGACAAATCTTGAATTAGTATTTATAGTTTCAGCACCACTGTCTCAATGCTTAGGAAACGTTGAAGGCAGAAAATCAGTTTAGGGAATACAAGGCTAGTAGGAGGCTTCTAACCATGTGAACTTACTTGGCTCCATCAAAGAACAGAAAGACGTTCTACCTCACTCTGTCCCACCAAGCACCTTGGGACAAAATTGTCACAAAGAAAAGGAAATTAATGAAGAGAAGAAAAAAGAATCCCTTGGAAATTTACCTGATACAAGAGCAAGGGATACAAAGTTGTGGTCACCCTTGGTAGTTCTGAATTTTAAACATCTGGTGGTTGATAACTGACCAGAAACCCAAAACTTTGCTTCATAGATATTACTTCTTGCCTTAATGCGCTACAGATTTGTAATGTGCTACAATTTGTGTACAGATTTGTCCCCTGAGAAATGACTCCCCCATTCTTCTGCCGGAGAGATCAGTGCACAGTGTAAATGGGATTCTTTGTATCATCGCCTTTCCTAAGTCTCAAGGGGCCACGGTTGCATTCAATGGAAATGTCTTAGCATGAGTTTAAGGGTCTTCTCACACCGTCTGTATTTCAAATTTGAGTTTCATTATTAGATAAAGATTCTCTCATACAATGGGTGGTACTCGCTTTTCTTCTTGACCTATGTCATCCTGTCCTGGCTGTCATTATTGACTTGTCTTTCCAATACTAATGTCTCCTTTAACTGTCTTGGTGCTCCTGTGTTCCCCTAGCCCCTCATATTGGCCATATTACAGATTCATCAATATGGATTGTAATTGCCTGTTGATTCATTTATCTATCCCACCAGATTCAAGCACCTAGAGGTTATGGGCTGGTCTTCACTGTTGTGCCTGATTCGCAAGTCCCCAGAGACCACCAATGAGCCGACACCGATGCAAGTACAAAAGGGTCTTTATTACAAGCTCGAACAGGGGCTCAACCGCCTAATGGTGAAGTGGCAGCAGGGTGAAGCCCCGAACAATAGCGAGTAGGGTTTTTATGGGGTCAGGGGCAGGGGTGTTAGAGTGCACACATTGTACGTATAGCATCATTACATAAGCACCAATTACAATTGTACAACACCCATGGTAACAGCTTTGACCATTCAGTATCTGTGAGGTGTTCATTACTTTTGGTGGGACCCAATCATGACCTTTGAGAATCCTTTGAAAATGACCAGTTATGAGGTGGGCTCAAAGGGCCCACGTGGGGTTCAGGCAAGCGGTGAGAAATTGGCTACTTTGTACAGAATAACTGTCTACAGTTCCCAGCCTTGACTCAGACCACAGGAATGTTTTTTGATTAGCTGACCTGAGGGCGGTCCGAGGATGGCTTTAGCCTTGAGCAATCTGAGGAACCGGGGCTCCGTGCAGCCCGAGGTTGCTCGCAATGGAGGCCTTAATCTCAAGATGATGTTACTTAGGCTCTTCACACGATCACTGCTTATGGAAGCCCTATTCCAGGTGGAAGTCATAAAATTGATGCTAAGTAGGTATTTTTAAGGTGCAATTTGGATGTAACTACAGAAACTCCACAAGTCCCTTTCTGATGGAGTTCATCTGAACAAAAACGTGTGAGTAACTTTGACTTGTAAGATATGCCACAGTAAGTGAGGTATTCCCCAAATCTTTCTGAAGGCTGGTGACTGCAGAAATTCTCTGTGTAGATGTCAGTTTATGAGGCCAGGGAAGGGTGGGGTCCACAAGATTTACACTGAGTCTTTTTGAAAATGTTTTAAGTTGACAGAGAGAAAGAGAGAGAGAGAGAAGAGGTGAGCAGGGGAGCAGAAAGAGAGAAGCACAAAGAAAGAAATTCCCGTCTCACAAACCGTGAGATCATGACCCTTGAGATCCTGACCTGAGCCCAAATCAAGAGTCAGATTCTTAACCTACATGAGCCACCCAAATGCCCCTAAACTGAGGTTTTAAAAAAAAGACAATCCACATTTCCTTTGACCAAAACTGCCTTAACCTTCCCGCCAGCTTGACTAGACTTGAGACAAGTTTCTTCTTGCCTCTGGATTCCTCACCTCTCTTTCACATATCCTTACAGAATCCATATGTCCTAACTACAGAGCCCCTCTTTTTTTCTTACAGCATTTACTCTAGAAAATGTGTTGGTGTGAATTATTTCTCTACTCCTCTGGAATGTTCTGAAAAGCCTCTTGGTGGGGGCACCTGGGTGGCTCAGTTGGGTAAGCATCTGACTCTTGGTTTCGGCTCAGCTCATGATCTCATGGTTCATGGGTTCGAGCCCTGCATTTGGCCACTTCTGGCAGTGCAGAGCTTGCTTGGGATTCACTCTCTCCTTTTCTCTCTGTTCTCTCTCTCTCTCTTCAATAAATAATTAAATAAATATGTAAATAAACAAACAAACTTAAAAAACCAACATGCCTCTTGGCAGTTTTACATCCCAGGACTTCCTCCAGGACCTAGAAGCCATTCCTTTCAAAGGTAATCATCAAGGAAGATGGTAGAATCCCCATCTCTGAGTCTCTTTGGAAGGATAACGTCACAAAGGAAGCCTTGCTCCAAGTTGTAAAGCTGCCTCCTGTCATGAAGCTCTACGAAAGTTTACTTCTAAACCCATATGCAACAGGGAAGCAGTGGCCTTGACACATTTAAAACAATTTTCTGCATGGAGACAAAACCAGAGGAACATCCCAGCCCCGGTGTCTTATAGATCATTCGTAGCTTATCCTAGTACAAATTCTATTAACCGCAGAGAAGGGAAGATATCCTAGGAGACTTTCTATTAACTACAGTAGAGAGAAGAGTTATCTCCTGGGGGAATTTCTGTTTCTATCTAGTTAGATAATTCTCACAAGCAGACGACAGGGAAAAGGGAACATGGTGTTAATAGTAAACAAATATATATGTTGCAGGACTGGTCTGAATAACGAGTCAGAAATATGGTGGACTCGTGGGAGTGGGTTGTAGGGAATCTTCGGAGTAACCGTGCGTGGGGTCTGTCTATCAACCTGAGCTCAAAGGCCTGGAACACATGCATTCAGCTCTTAAATCACTTGATGTGAACGTTCTTGTCTCTTTCTTCAGATTTTAATTCGTACAAGCCTGAAGAACGTTAATAACAATGAAAAACAGAGAAAATTAAGACAGACTATTTGGTCTCTGCAGTGTTTTATTCCTGGCTCACCCATGTTATGCCCAGGCTTAATAATATTCAGCTAAAAATTCTGCACTCCGTAGTGACCTTCATCCATGATATGGATATAAGTTACACATCTCAAGAGAGCGCTTCGTAACACCAGAGACTCAGTGTATTAATTTGCACGTAGGGATAAAAGGGGCGCACTACCGAATTCATTCCTCATATAAAAGCTGCCAAAAAAGAAAGTCCAATTTTCAGGGAGGACAGATCAAGAACAATAAAAATTAGTTGCAAATAATAAATATTAGGTGTCGTCGGGATTAAAAGAGATGTGTATTTCTTCCCTGTTTACATAATAGATTAAAATGCACAATGACTGATGGATATTTCTTTTCACCTGAACCTTTGTGTACAGGCATTGCTAGCATTTGCCTCTTCACTTTGCCTCTTTGGTATTTCCATAGATCATTAAGCACCATCAGTAACGGATATGTTTATACTTTGGATATATTCATTACAATCCATCAGGTAACTCACACATCTTCCTGACAAGATAAGAGAGGCTTGCTGTCATTTTTGTTGTTGCTGTGGCTTTTCTTTAAGACCATGTTGTATATCTCTTTGATGTTACATTTTGTCTAAATTTACACTTGATATCTCAGAGGGCAATTCCATAGCCCTCTTTTCTAAGGACATACGGGATGTGTCTGCAGATCTGTAAGTGCTGATATTAAATTCCTCCATAAAAGGAACCAGGGCGTTTAAAAGAAAACTATTGACTCTCTTTTTGAGAAATGCAACATTTCTCTGTCTATCCTTTGAGGAGACTTGGGTAAAAATGTCAAATGCCTCTCCATTTTAAGAAATGGTCTGTGTTTAAGAAATGACAAGTTACTGAATGTACAATTTTTAAACCCTGAGACCATTTAAAAAATAAGACAATATTCATATTTATCTTTGTATGGCATTTATTAACTGCTTGGATTACTTTCTCATTACACTTTAGATTTCTAAAAACTCAGTTCTGTGGATTAAAAAACAGGAGTATAAAGGCATGCATTTAAAATAACCACCTCTCTGTAAGTTTGCAGAAGTAAAACAATGAGGAAAAAAGTTGAAGAGAAGTTTTAAGTTGTCACACACACTCCGGGAATGCAAAGTAACCATGATGAAAGAAGCTGGGTCATGACATGCAAAGACTGACAGACAAATGGACAAAATAAAATCTTATTTCTAAAGTACATCTTATCTAAATAAGTAAATAAACACATCTCATCTAATTTGCTATTTTTGGATGAACAATATCTAATATTCCCATGAAAGAAAATACAACATTAGGGCCATTTAAAAATTCATGAAGATTTCAAAATTATCAGTTAGCTTACTTTTAATTTTTGTTTGTTTTAGAAAGGGAGAGTAAGTGAGTGGGGGAGAAAGACAGAGGGAGACAGAGAACCTTAAGCATCACCCTTGGATCATGACCTGAGCCGAAATCAAGAGTCAGACGCTGAACCGACTGAGCTCCCCAGGCGCCTCCCAGTTATCTTATCGTAAGTGAAAACGTACATGATTTGGCCCAATATGATCGCTTTTGTAGTAGCAATTTGTTGTGTAATCACAGACTCACTCAACAATAAGGAAACTCCATAAACATCTGTGAAGGGGAGAAATATGTCCCCAGGGTCGTGAGAAGGTATAATTTCTACTGGGTCTCACCTGCCAAGGTTTAGAGCCAGGAGCTGGCTTTGGGAAAGCTTTCCACTTACAAAGACCTCTAAGCAACAGAATCTTGGGACTTTGGTCTCCTCTGTAATTCTGGAATTCATATCCTTGAACCAAAAGGTAATTTCAGGGGTATCTGGGTGGTTCAGTCTGTTTAATCACTGACTCTTGGTTTTGGGTAATATCATGGTCTCACAGATCATGAGTTCAAGTGCCACATCAACCTCCACACTGACAGTGCCCTGATCTCTCTCTCTCTGTCTCTCTGTCTCTGTCTCTCTGTCTCTCTCTCAAATAAATTTTAAAAGCAAAAATATGGAGCCCCTGGGTGGCTCAGTTGGTTAGACGGAGCCTCTGACTTTGGCTCGGTCATGATCTTGCAGTTCATGAGTTCAAGCCCTGCGGCAGGCTCTGTGCTGACAGCTCGGGGCCTGGAGCTGCTTCAGATTCTGTGTCTCCCTCTCTCTCTGCCCCTCTCCCACTCGTGCTCTTCTTCTCTCTCTCAAAAATAAATAATAAAACATTTTTAAAAAACAAAAAACAATTTTTTAAAAGAAAGTTGATTTCAAAGCTTCTGCCATCTCTTTGTGCTGGGAAACGTGCACATCAAAATTTACTTTTGACGAAGAGAGCCCCTTGTTTGGAGAAATACATCCCCATTGGCAACTGCATGTGCCCCACGTGGCTGCACAACAGTTCCGGCAGCGACTCCGGCCTAGGGAGCTGCCGTCCTCAGCAACACGACAGGCTGAGCGGGGCCAGTCCCGGGAGGGCGGGGCCGTGGGGGTGCCGCCAGGGTTTGCCGCCTCTTAGCCTAACTCGCTTGTGTTGTCCTCGAGAGAGAGCAAAGTCTGCTGAACTAAAACACTCTCTAGTCAAATAAACATATGTGGGGCTGACAGGGGACTGTTGGCTTCAAGTGGAAGCAGGGAGGAAAGGAGCAGTGCAGGTGCCATGACAAAGGGGCCAGGGACAGAGAGAGACGTCCGCAGCCACAGCGAAGGGAGCGGGGGTCCGCAGGGGTTGGAATGAGCTCCGGAGAGGATCACCCCCTGTCTAATAAGCAGGCCGTGAGAGACGTTACCGATGCTTTGATAGGAAAGGAAATAGTGGCCGGGTTCTTAAAACAGAACACTTGTGTTACATATTTATTTCACAGGCAGATCTGCTACACGTGTGAAATAAATACATTTTTGCTTCATTTAGAAAGAAAAAGCTGCAAAAACAGGCAAGTGAGAGACCTGGCTCTTAAAGCAAAAGGATATTTGAACGGATAATAACTACATGCACAGTTAAGATTTCCAGATATGGAATTCTAAGTTATTTCTAGTACCACTCTGTAGGACCTAGCAAGCATGGCTTTAGAAACACACGTATCCATCCATATACACACACACACATATGTACACGTGTGTGTGTGTGTGTGTGTGTGTGTGTGTGTGTAGGAATATAATGGCAGATGACAATTTGTGACAAAATGGCTTTAAATATTTCTATGATATTTCTAAATATTTCTATGAATTAATTTTCCCAATCTTCTACTGGCATCTGATTTTACAAGGCTGTCATTCTGATCAACTGTTCTATGGTGGAGTTTAACAAAATAATCTAATAATGTGTACATTGATTTTGAGAATGATTGGAAAAACTGTGTACACTGATGTCAAATGTCAGTTTCTTATCGTTTTCTTACATTTTGTTCTTAAACGTAATATAAAAACTTGAGTTACTTCAGGCAGAAATTCAAAGATGAGTCAGTTATAGTCTTTGCCATCAAAAGATATTTTTGGATTACCTGTCTGTGTAATGGGGTGATCATGGAGGTAGAAGGGAAACAGAAGCAACTATATTAGAAGAAGGATATCATAAGAGCCAAAGGTGACATTTTATTAGAGACCTCAGGAGGAAGATAAGGAAATTGATTGTGGCATAAAAGATGTCAGGGTAGGGCTTCAGGTATTATGCTGCTATATAGCAGCATCTTCTACAATGGATTTCCAGTCACAAACAACTGAAAAGGAATCAAAGAGAATATTGTTCAATAGTAAAAAAGCTTTTATTCTGGAATTTTCCTTTTTTAGAAGAAATCTTGCAAAATCAACCCCAAATAAAAAAGTTTAGGAATTATTTCATGTATTTCACAAACTTTGCTTTCATCCTTTGAATTAAAATAATTTGTAATTGAATATCCTGATAGCTATACACATAGCTGACTCACAGCAGCCGTAATCTCTGGAGCAAGAAGGATAAGATACCCCACTGACCCCACAGCCTACGTCCACACAAGAAACAATTCAGGACCTGGATAATACATTCACAGGAAAAACACCAGATCAGTGTTTATCTGATCACCCTTAATATCCATGTTTCTTTGAATCTCATGCAGTCTATACCATCATCATCCTATCTCATTTATCTATGGTATCCACCTAAAGGATCAGATCATTTAAATGTGTATCCTGTGGGGAAAGTGATATGAAAAACACAATAAAGGACGTAGACACAAATAAGTTTGTTTCTTTAACAGCTTTACAGAAACATAATGCCCATGCCTTATACTTCACCCACATGACCTGGGCACTCCAATGTTTTCTATATTCACATATGTGTGCGCTATCACCCCAATCATTTTAGGGTAGCCATGTTTTCTTACGTATGCTCCTTACCCAGATTTGTCACCAAACCCTCCCTATACAACTAGTAATTTGCTGTCTCTTTCTGTTGACTAACCTGTATTGGGCATTTCATATCAATAGCATCATACAGTCATTGGTTTTATCTCCATTTTATAGACTACAACACACACATACACTCAAGTGGAAAAGGTAGAATAATTCTCTGAATGTCACCAACCCTCTAATAATGTTAGAACTTGAATGCAGACAACGTGATCCCAGATCAATGATACTAATCTTTATGGCAGGTGCTGAAACGTCATCATGTCAATCAATGTACATCAAGAAAAGACAAACAGGAATTGAGATCAACTGAATATCTCTTCTGAGGAGAGATTGGATGATGAGCTATTTGTATATTTACACTGTTTTCTCTCCCAAATTTTGGCCTATCTGATAAGTTTTGATTTTATTACTAGTATAATTATGTCAGAATCCATGACAAAGTCTTTTTCTTTTTTCCTTCAGGAATTACACTCTTCTAGAAAACCTCTAATACAATGCAGTGAAATAAAAGCACTGGCTCACATGTAGTAAGATTATCTAACGCTTGGGGTGCCTGGGTGGCTCAGTGAGGTGAGTGTCTGACTAGGTTTCTGCTCAAGTCATGATCTCACAGTTCATGAGTTCGAGCCCTGCATCAGGTCTGTGCCCACTGACAGCACGGAGCCTGCTTGAGATATTCTCTCTCTCTCTCTCAAAATAAATAAATACATAATTTTTAAAAAGATTATCTAATGCTTACAACAAAGACAAACTTGTCACGGATTATTGTGGCTTTGGATCTATCTGAATGCCCACTATACTACACTACCCGTAGGATTGTAAAAATTATTGCAATAGAGTCTTAAAATAAAACCTATTTTTTGTTTTTTAATTTGTTCTTCCTATTCTCTTAATAACCTAGTTAAGAGAACTGCGCTCCTTACCTTACTTTCATTATAATTTTAAATTATTATGGGGAAGAAAAAATGGGACATAGAATTGCTCCTAGTTTCTATTTCTTTTTCTTACTTTCTCAGGCTATACTTTTTGGCATGAAGTTTTGTTGTCTGATAAAAAATCACACAGGTATATATTTCACTACATGATTTTTGAAAGCAATTCACACATGATTTATGATTTCAAAGAAAATGATCACAAAAGACAAATTGTTTTAAAAATAAGTTTTATTTTTAGTAGTTGAGAGGCTATAGGATCAACCAGTCTGCTGCTTATATCATAGAGGCATTTGCTGTGATATTTATTCTTTTCTTCTTCTTTGTTGTGTTTTAATACCAAGACTATTTGATGTTGACAAAGAGAACAGGTAGAAAAATATATCTTAATGCCCATTTAAAATTATAATTTTGCAGTGTAAAGAGTGTTTACTTTTCTTTATAACTGGATCACCAGGGAATTTATGAAGCAGATGGTAACAGGCCTACCATCATTAATTTCTGTACTAGGCCCAGGCAGGGGGTAAATTATTTTTGGATAATTTGAAGTGTTTTCTTTCCAAACTAAATCTATGTGCATGCAACATGTTTGTTTATGGGAATTTCCTGGTTAAATAAGATATATTTATGTTTAAATATATTTATATGTTTGTGTGTGTTTGTAACTACTGGGCTAGTCCCGGTTATGAAAGATAAAGGATTATATAACAAATAGCTTTATAGTCTACAACTTTTTAATGTGGAAAATATGGCTGATAATTTCCATCAAACTTACTCACCATCTTTCATAAGGTCATCTAAGGATCGAAGAGGGAAAGTTGTTTCTTTCCTGATTATTCATACCATTAATTTAAAAACAAATAAAAGAAGGCATTGTTTAAAAGGTGCCAAATGACTGGAAATGGACGGATTTTAAGAGATTTAAAATGCATGAGAAATCTTCCAGGAATTTATTGAGTATTAAACCATAAAACCTGAAGTTATCACAGGACTATCTGCCTCACTTCCACCCTAATTATTCTAGAATGGTCTTGAAATACCAGACTTCAAAGCATTAAAAATGTGAATAAAGATTCACTGAACATTAGCCTTGGTTTATTATTTCTTATAAGAAATAATAAGTCATAATATTAACTTTTTTGCTTGAAAGACTTACTAAATTTCTATATTTTCGATTAGGGAATAAAAATTTCCAAAACGTTTTCTAAAGCATTTGTGTTAAGGATATTCTAGCGGGTAAAGAGTTACATGATCAAACAATCTTGGGGAAAACTATATAATATATACCTTGTCTTGGAGAATATCGCAGATTAACAACTGAAAAGTTGTGAAAAATCTAGCTTAGAATTTCTTACAAGTATTTTAACACTAAATCTGTTATTACATGTTACAAAGATACAACTAATATAAGTCAGAACTGACCTTGTGTTTTGGGAAAGAGTAATTTAAGATCCTTCCATCCGAAATCTGGGATGAAACAGTTTCTTAAATGCCCTTCTAAGTAAGAAAGTGTGTGTGTGAGTTGGATAGCAGTGTAACGTAACTTCATGGATTTTGTATGTTTTTCAAAATATGTTCTGTTTAATAAACACAAATAGCAATGACTTAAAATAACCCGAGCTTCTTGAAATTTAAAAAAAGGCATCATGAAGGAATAACAAGTTAGTATAAAGGGAAAGAGAAAAATAAGAAAGAATGTACTTTCCAAAACTAAGAAAAACACAAAAAGACATTTCTCAGATCTTTTCAGACAAACTGCACTTCTGTGTACTCTCCAATACACCACTACCATAGCCCCGAGAGTTTACAAAAAACAAAGACAAACTTGGCAATCATTTTTAAACTCAATATCAGAATTCAGTGTGTCCTAGAAATTCCTAATTGTTATATGCGGGGGACAAGGCTCTCGTCCCTTCGTCTCGCAGTCAGTCTTCTCGGACCTTCCATCCTCTCAAGGTGAGCAGGAAGACTTGTCCTGAAAAAGAAAGGAAAATTCTTTAACTCATGCATATTGTACGATTTGATAGTTATAATCCAAAGGCTGTACCAATTAAATAGCCATTTTCCATCTGTGGAATAAATGACCCGCGCCAACCAGAGCAGTAATGACTTTGGAACATTTCTTCTGTTTAGAGATTAGAAATTCTCCAAGCAGGGCGTCTGGGTGTCTCAGTCTGTCAGTCACCCAATTCTGCATTTCGGCTCAGGTCCTGATCTCAGTTTGTGAGATTGAGCCTCGCGTCAGGTGTGTGGAGCCTGCTTGGGATTCTCTCCCTCTCTCTCTGCCCCTCCCCCCATTCTCTCTTTCTCTCTCTCAAATAAATCAACTTAAATTTTTTTTCTTCAATTTCTCTAGGATAAAAACAAATCAAGTGGCATCCCAGGTACTTCTTGAGATGAATAAACATCTGAGGAAAGAAAAAAATTATTTGACTACAAAGATGGCGAAATTCAGAGACCTAGAAGCTAATGGTTAAAGTGTATATATGATCCACTTACAAATTCAGACGCAATCTTCTCAACTGCAGTCCGGAAATGAAAAAATCAAGGAAGAGTGGCCTGAGTGTTACCAGCAAACCTAGCACCTGCAAATAGCCATCGGCTTCTATATGTATCTAAGAAAGGGAAGCTATCAGTAATAATAGTTTAATATAATAATAATAATTATAATAATAATAAACCATTTTAAAATAATGAGGATTATTTCTTTTTTTAACTTTTGTATGTCTTTATTTTATTTTAAGAGACAGAGACAGAGAGCAAGTGTGGGACGGGCAGAAAGAGAGGTAAACACAGAATCCGAAGCAGGCTCCAGGCTCTGAGCTGTCAGCACAGAGCCCAGTGCGGGACTCAACCCCACAGACTGTGAGATCATGACCTGAACCGAAGTCGGATACCCGACTGAGTGAGCCACCCAGGCGCCCTGAGGATTATTTCTTAAATAATGTCTTCAAATCTCCACTGGGCTAATTTCATGATTATCACATTAACACAGTGCTAATTCATTAGGACATTTGAATGTCAGTGCTAATGTCCTCAGGTTATTGATATAATTCCATATACCATCGACCTGCCTTTAGGCAGTATGATCTATCAGTCTGGAAGCAGCATATTTTATTGCCAAATGTAATCATTATTCTTATGATTCCTTTATTTATTTATTTTTAATTGTTTTTGCTTTTCTGTTTGTACTATTTTATCTTACCTCTACAATGACTCTTTCTAATCAACATGTGCAGGAGGTAATCTAGCTCAGTAACAATTTTCATCAATACCTGTTATACCACCTGGTATTTTGTTGCAGTGGATTCTTTCCCTTTTTTTAATGTTTATTTATTCTGAGACAGAGAGACAGAGAGAGAGAGCAAGCAGAGGGAGCAGAGAAAAAGAGAGTGAGAGAATCCAAAGGAGGATTCACATCCAGAGCAGAGCCTGATGTGGGACTTGATGTCACAATGGTGAGATCAAGACCTGAGCTGAAATCAAGAGTCTGATGCTTGATAGGCTGAGCTACCCAGATGCCCCTGATTGTGGATTTCTATATCCTTTTTAAAAAATAAATATTAACTTACATGTGTGTTTTTAATTAAAAAAACACAGATTTTTTTTTTTTTTACATAGTCGATGATTTGGAAAGAACTATATATCCTGTGTAATATTTTTACTGGTCTTGATTATGGAGATCACTGGGGTTTTTAAAAATTTTTTTTTAATTTTTATTTTTGAGAGACAAAGCATGAGCAGGGGAGGGTCAGAGAGAAAGGGAGAAACAGAATCTAAAGCAGGCTCCAAGCTCTGAGCTAGCTGTCAGCACAGAGCCTGTCGTGGGGCTCGAACCCACGAACCGTGAGATCATGACCTGAGTGGAAGTCACACGCTTAATTGACTGAGCCACCCAGGCGCCCCATGGAGATCATTGTTAAAATTTACTTGGCCCCACAAACTAATTTGTTTTGATGATTAGTCATTTATTTAATTTTTAAACAACTTTGAATGAGATGTCTTCTATAGAGGATGATTTTTATTTCATGGAAATACTTGGTGTTAAAGATACAAAATGTTGCTAAAATAAAGAAATGACATGTTTTCATTTCCATCGATAAGAAAGTGAAAATTGGAATCCGTAAAGCATGTGGAGCATAGATGGAAAGAGTGCAGTGCATTTTTAAGCTGAAATTGGCCACAAACGGTAAATATTAAAGGCCTTCCACTTTTTTTTTCAAATAAGGGAATTTTAGACCCTGAACACGAGCCAATTTGGTGATGTGCACTCATTTGTTTGTGTTTACATAAAGAATGAGAAGAATGCATAAGCAGGTAATAGTGTATAAAAAGCCCTTTGGCCTACTTGGCCAACCTGGTGGGTTTGGAGATCCAAAATACGGGCAAAACGTTATACCTGGATGTCTTCATTAACAGAAATATTTAGTCCATGGTAAGCAAAACCAAAGTCTGTCAGAGGGTAAATAATTATTTTGGTAAATAACTTTGGACAGAAAGGCAGGGAGGTTTTGTTACATTACATAATAGATATAAATCACCTGCTCAATTTTCTTCAGTTGTTCATGTGTTCAAGTCCCAGAAGCATTAGGCGCCACACCAGGTCATGCTGTGCTTGCTTTGGGAAACTGGTTAAAAGACTGCAGAACGGAAACTCTCCCTACCTTCAGCATCTACAAGTCCAGTGAACTGACACGAGTCTTAATATCTCTACGACTCACATCGGGCACTGGTACGGGAAATAGCATCCCAGCGCTATTATGAAAATAAAATGTATGCTGTTTACTGTATGTGAAAATGCTGCATTTTGGTTCTAAGTTTTGTTTTGTTTTGTTTTGTTATTTTGAGAGAGAGAGAGAAATAATCTCAAGCAGGCTCCAATATGCCATTCCAGAGCCCAAAGCTGGGGCTTGAACTCACAAACCTTAAGATCATGACCTGAGCCAAGATCAGATGCTCAACCAACTGAGCCACCCAGGTGCCCTAAAAACACCACGCTTTTCAACTCCTATAGAAGTGTCAGATATATATAGTTAATAATTTAGTACATAAGTACAGTAACATATTTCTAGAAAATGATTGATTTTTTTTAGGAATAAAGACTAAAACTACATTCTGAGCAGAACATGGAGAATGAATAAGCTACTTGCAAAATTAGGAGCACACTGTCCACAGAGTTTTGTGCAACAATAATGGATGTCAAAGCTGTTCCACTGTTGACCTCTGTCCCAGGATTCCATTAAGTTCTATTTTGTCTTGTTACTTGTATTCATAAAGCAAACCCTTCCTCCATTTCCTCACAAGCAATGTGACACTTGGAAAAGGTGGATCATGACAACCTCGATGCGAGGGACGCATTGATTTTTGAGACGTGCAAAACACGTCTGGCTCCGTCTGGAGGGAACACCACAGCGAGTCCCTGCTATTCGCATTGACACATTGAAATCGACAGCGGTAGCTGCAGCCAGCCGGCCGGCCATAGGGGAACAGAAACCAGGGAAAACACTTGATTACTTGTGTTAGGTCACAAAGCACATAATTTTGAAAATTACCTTTTCACAAAAGAAATTTCTTTTTTTTTAATGTTTATTTATATTAGAGAGAGTGAGACAGATAGAGCAGGAGCAGGGGAGGGGCAGAGAGAGAGGGAGACACAGAGTCTTAAGCAGACTCCAGGCTCCCAGCTGTCAGCACAGAGCCCAACACGGGGCTCAGACCCACAAGCCATGAGATCATGACCTGAGCCAAAGTCCGACGCTTAGCTGGCTGAGCCACCCAGGCGCCCCTAAAGAAATTTCTAATTAATTAAGTGTGCCAAAGTTACATGACTGAGGTATTGCATACATACACATTACTGAAAGCCCAATTGTAACATGTTTTCAATAAAGATCATGTTTTCTTTTATAAAAGTACCATTATTCTTTTTGCCCAGAGATTTTCTAAAACTAATCATTACCTTGTTCATTGTATGCCAACATCACTTGGGTCATGTTTAGCTAAGGTAGAATATGACAGCCTCTTATTGTGTATATATATATATACCTTATTGGATATATATATATATATCTTAATGTGTATTGTATATATATATATATATCTTAATGTGTATTGTATATATATATATATCTTATTGGATATATATGTGTGTGTGTATCTTATTGGATATATATATGTATGTATCTTATTGGATATATATATACACATATATATATATATGAAAATGTTGCTTTTATAAGGATGGATCTGTGGGACTGAGCAACTTTTCTGCAGCTTCTTTAGGTGCAGAGGTTTTTGTTTCCACTTTTCCCATCCTACCAGAGGATGTTTGACGACCATGGTGTGTTGGATCTTACTGAGGAATAGATAGGTCGTGGGGCTGTGGAATGCCCGACCTTGTCCAGGGCAGAAGGAATCCCTTCCACGTGACTCCCCGTAGGTGGAGGTATTTGCCTGAGCTCTGAGGGAACACATGTGCCCTGCCCATCATCCTTAAAGCTGGGCTTGATATGAGAGAAGGGTCCAGAAGAGGGTGGAATTTCATGTGTATGCACCGCCAATGTGGATATTTCGAATCTCCTGCACTGCCCCAAACTTCTCATGAACATCCTTGGAAAAGAGCATGCAGTTCACTATACACTTCCTTTGTGTCTGAGCCCCCAAGTGCTCTAGTTATCGGAGTAATCCGCACATGACCTGTAAAAATTCATTAAAACTCTAGTGGGCTTCCTACCCACCTATATGGTGGTTATTTCTATCTCTTGCACTCTGCCAACGCTGAACCATCCCTAGTGTTCCCCCAGAGAGGCTTGCCCGGTTTTAAAATTCAGTCTACCAGTTTGCTTTGTGACCCTGGGATTCCAGTGGGTTCAGAAAAAGGTAATGTTTTGTAGATTATCAGATTTTTTTCTTCACCATCAGAGATCGCTATACCTTACATAGAAGGAGAGTGCCACCAATGGTTTCTGGTAGTTTTGTAAATTATATAGCTTTAATATTTCACTATCTCTGTGTCTGATGAAGTTATATAAAATATTTTTTTAATTTCAAATTAGCCATGTGTTTATTAACATTGAAAATTCCCTTACTATTTCTAATACTTCAAAGATTCCTTCGGATTTTCTAGAAGCACGATGCTGTCTTCAGCAAATATTGACATTTTATGTTTTCCTTCCAATTCTTAATCCCTTTTGTGTCTTTTTCTAGCCTTGTGACTATTCTAATGCAGTGTTGAAGAGACGTGAAGATAGTCGGTATCTGTATCATTCCCAGTTTTTGGTATATCACCAGTAAGTGATATTACGTGTTATACTACCTATAGTTGTTCGTATATTTTCTTTCTCAGATTAGAGGCAGCTCCTTTTTTTTTTTTTTTTAATTTTTTTTAATGTTTTATTTATTTCTAGGAGAGAGAGAGAGAGACAGCGTGAGCAGGGGAGGGTCAGAGAGAGAGGGAGTCACAGACTGAAACAGGCTCCAGGCTCTGAGCTGGCAGTCAGCACAGAGCCCGACGCGGCGCTCGAACCCACGAACCGCGAGATCATGACCTAAACGAAAGTCGGACGCTTAACCGACTGAGCCACCCAGGCGCCCCAGGGGCAGCTCCTTTTTTCTGTGTATGCATTTATCTTTACAAATAATGGATTTGTGTGGAATTTTATCACAGGCATTTCCCCTTATCTAACAAACTGATCATCTGTTTTCCATTTTTCTCCCTTTATTCTCTGTTAATTTGGTGAATGCATAATCAACTTAGGTATTTTCAAACTACTTTTGATTCCTGGAATAAACCATAGTTTAAAGCAATTATTATTTTTGTCATTTCATATATTCTTGGATTTTATACGTGAACAAGATTGATCTTTAGTCTGCAGTGTCCTTATCAGGTGTTGGTATAAGTCTGTCTATCTATCTATCTATCATGTTTTATCTTTATTTATGTCTATGGCAGGTGGGGGCTTTCCTTTTTCCATTCTTGTACAGTGGGAGATTTTGAATAAGTCTGATATTTCCAACTTCAATAGTAAATATTCACCAGATAAGACCAGTCTTTGTTCATAGTCTTTCATTTGTAATGATTTGTAATGATTAAGATAGGTTCATTGTGCTGTCCATCTATTTTTCAAAGATTTGGGGAGATGTCTGCTGACTCCAGTAGAAAATCAGCAATACAAAACTACAATGAAAGTGAAGATTCAAGGAAACATAGCATAACCAAAAATAACAGTCAGGGTCCGGTGGCTCAAAGGAACGGAATTTTGCCATCCTTTTCTCATCCAGCTGAGAAAAGATTTAAAATAGCAGTTTTGAGGAAACTCAAAAGCAACAAGCAACAAAGACACAAGCAGCAAACACAAAAATCAACAAGTAGGACTACATCAAGCTGAAAAGCTTCTGCACAGCAAAATAAACAAAAAAATGAAAAGGCAACCTACAGATTGAGAGAAAATATTTGCAAATGATAGATTGCAAAAAGGGTAAAATTTTTTTACAAATCAAGAACTCATACCACTCAATAAAGAAAAAAAAACAATCTGATTTTAAAAATGCCAGAAGAATTAAATAGATATTTTTTCCAATGAAGACACATCCAAATGGCCAAGAAGAGTGTGGAAGCATTTCCACTCATCATCAGGGAAGTGTAAATCAAGCTCACAATGAGATGTTGCCTCACACCTGTTAGAACAATCATTATCAAGAAGACGGATAACACATGTTGGCGAGGGTATGGAGGAAAGGAGACTGACCACTGTTGGGAGGAACATAAGTTGCCACAGCCACTGTGGGAAACAGGATCTAGTTTCCTCAAAAAAAGTAAAAATAGGGGCACCTGAGTGGCTCAGTTAGTTAAACGTCCAACTCTTGGTCTCGGCCCAGGTCATGATCTCACAGGTCTGAAGATGGAGCCCTGCTTCAGGCTCTGCACTGACCATGAAGAGCCAACTTGGGAAGGATTCTCTCTCTCTCTCCCTCCATCTCTCTCTCTCTCTCAATAAATAAATGAACATTTTTAAAAAGTAAAAATTGAACTAACATACTATCCAGCAATGCCACTTCTAGGTATACATCAAAGGAAATGAAATCAGGATCTCAAAGAGATACTTGCCATTCCCTGTGCGTTGCAGCCTATTCACCATAGTCAAGATGTAGAAACAATTTAAATGGCAGTGAGTGAATGGATAAAGAAGATATGGTATATATTGATACAGTGGAATATTATTCAGCCACGAGAAAGAACAAAACCTGCCACTTCTGGCCACATGGATGGACCTCGTGGGCATTATGCCACGTGAGGTAATTCATACAGAGAAAGGCAAACAATTTGTGCTTTCACTAATAAGTGGAATCTAAAAAAGCCAAACTTGTAAAAACAGAACCAAATGTGTTTACCAGGGCTGGGAGGTGGGGGAATTGGAAAAATGTTCCTTAAGGGCATCAAACTTTTAAGTAGATAAATAAATTGTAGAGATCTAACACATACCATAGAGATTACAACCCTAATACTGTATTATCAACTTCAAAGGTGCTTAGAGATTAAAGGTTAGCTGTTCTCACCACAAAGAAGAAAGAATCATGTGAGGAGATAGAGCATTTAGGTAACACTACAGAAACAATCACATTGTAACATATAACTGTGTAAAATCAATGGGTTGTCCACTTTAAACTGACATGGTATTGTATGTCAGTTATATCTCAGTTAAACAAAAACAGTAACAGCTAAAGTGACATCTGTAAAGTGGTGAGGCATTGACAGTGAGGAGGTATTAATAGCAAAATAATGTATATTTTCATCACATACATTCAAAATTTATTTTCCAGCTTTTATTGAAATACTTTGTCCTGTTCCCAATTTTGAAAACACATAATCACATTTGTTAAATTAAAATATAAATTAATATATCAGCTAATGATATTATAAAATGCCACCTCTGACATAAAGTTTTAATATAAATTAAATTATTAGATTCATTAATTCTGTTTTGATCAAAACGCATGCTTTTAAATGTAAAATTAGAATAGTTTTGATTCAGGGATCCAGGGTGGCTGAGTCAGTTAAGCGTCCGACTTTGGTCAAGTCATGATCTCACAGTTTGTGGATTCGAGCCCTGCGTCAGTCTCTGTGCTGACAGCTCAGAGCCTAGAGCCTGCTTCGGATTCCATGTTTCCCTCTCTCTCTGCACCTCCCCTGCTTGCACTCTTTCTCTCTGTCTCTCGAAAATAAATAAACATTTAGAAAAGAATAGTTTTGATTGAAAAAGAATAGTTTTGATTGTATAAAATGCGGTTACGTTTGAGACAATCATAATATAATATATTTGTAAGCCCCCGTATTGGAAGATCACATTTATTATTATAAACCGTAATTTAATACTGATGCATACCTTCTCACAGTGATCATCCCAACAACGTTGAAAAGCCAGGTAAATTTAGGATCGTTACACCAACTTTTACTGATACGTAAGCTGAGAATAAAATATTTTCATTGTTGGAACTCAAATCTTAGCTCTTTCCACCACACAATTTTTCTTGTTACCTGGCTACGAACTGTCCCCCCAAATAATATCTGCTGGGCTAGTCTGCCAAGTGTAGCCTTCATATCAGGAGCCCCAAGGCTCCTCGGGCAGCCTGGAAGCATCACTCCTTCATAGCATTATTGTTAAATTTGCTAGGATTTGGAGCTACGTACTCTAAAGGTTGTGTTAAATTCATTATTTATCTATGTAATCTCTTTTTTTGTTTGTTTTGTTTACTATTTTTAATTGGTTTCTTTATCTTAATTCCAGTGTCATTAACATACAGTGTGATATTAGTTTCAAGTATGCTGTATAGTGATTGAACAGTTCTGCACGTCACTCAGTGTTCGCAGTGACAAGTGCATTCTTTAATCCCAGTCACCTATTTCGCCCAGCCCCCACCCCCTGCTCTCTGGTAAGCACCTGTTTGTTCTCCAGAGTTGAGAGTTTGTTTCTAGGATGTCTGTCTGTCTGTCTCTCTCCTTTTTATTCTTTTGCTTGTTTGTTTTGCTTCTTAAATTCCACAGATGAATGAAATCATATGGTATTTGTCTTTCTCAGAAGGACTGACCTCACCTAGCATCATAATCTCTAGCTCCATCCGTCATGTGTATCTGTTGATCCGGAAAACTACTTTCTATGCCACTTAGTTTTAAGTTTCTCATAAATAAAATGGAGAGAGATTTGGCAATTCCATCAGAAAACACGTGATTATTCTCTGTAAACTTTAACAAATACATAGCATATTTTTTAAGTGGGTCTCAGTTTAGAGGATTAAATGACTCTCAAAGGAGGGATTCTAGTAGAATTCCCTCTAGTAACATGCCAGCAACTGTCAGCAAAATGAAGACTGGGAATACTAATGAAAATGAAGCAGAAATATCATTACTTTCAACTACAAAATTCTAAATCAAAGCGGTGTAATGATTCATTGTCTGATTTGAAATATTTCGCAGTAAAGGTTAAAGACCGTGAGTATTTACAGTAAGAAGTAACACAAAGAAGAAAGGAATAAAACTTGTTCTCGTTGTTTCTCTGACGAATGTGCCTCATACTTTCCATTCCATTTGGTTCCCTAATCTTCATTATGTTGATGTAAAAAATAAAAACAACTTATCCTTTCATAGGCTTCTTGTGTAATTTCTGGACTAAAATTCTCTCTGATAAGATCTTATATATTATTCATTATAGAGACATTAAAGAAAAAATCTTAAAAGCTAGAAATATACTAAGGACTGAGTCCTTTTTGTTTATCATGTAGGTTTTGAACACACAAGAGAATAACAACATGCATATATACAATCATATTTAAAAACAATCTTCTGATCAAAATTTTACTTGGATGTAATGGAAAACAAACTACATTTTGACTCACTTCTACAATATCATAAAAGCAAGATTACATCCATTTTCAGCATAAATTTAATAATTTTTAATCATCAAATTGTAAACCTAATTCAAACCAAATGATAATTTTTATCACATAAATAAACTGCCACACCTAATGGTTTAGGAAGTTAATTTAAAATTCCTCACAAATACTGTCTTTGTAATTTTTTCTGGAAGCCTAAAATTATTCTAAAATAAAGAGCTTATTTATTAAGCCACTAAAAAATTTATATACTTCCTGCTCTTCCAAACAAGACCTACTTTATACTAATCTTTGACTTTCAAATTTCCAATGTTAACTCCTTGCAGATGCCGGATATTTTTAGGTACAAATTTTATAGCCATTTTTCATTTGCAGAGATATTGAATACAAGTAGTTTCATTACTAGAGTTTTTCTTTGTGAAACTTTTTTTCTGCCAGAGCTATTATCCTAAATGTGGGTATTGATGGTGCTACCCATGGAGTGGAAGCATTATAGCTACATAACTTTTAGATATTTTATATAAATCTTTGCTATAATGTCACTCCTGGCAACCAGCTGTGCTGTGATATGTCACAGTGATGAATCATCAAACATGCAAAAATCTAAAGGACAGTTATATAAGAACCTGTATTAATAAACACAATGTTCACAAGTGCAAAATGAACATTTGCATATACTCTGAAACCTTCTATAGCATTTACTCCAAAGTTTCTAGTACAAGGCCACATTTTAGAATCATAAGGATTTGCATGTGATATTTCACAGAGAAATAAATCCCTTCTGGAAACATATTTAAGACTGACAGTTGTACAACGTGGGATTGTGTTTTAGCAAGACATAAAGCAAGTACCTTGCCACATTACATTGGACTTCCAGTCTGGAGAGAATAGTGGAGACTCCTCGCACCCTGCTACTCCCTGCTAAGTGCAAATATCAAGCCAGGAAATCATGTAAGAGACAACCAAGGTAAAAATCTGCAACGTGGAAAGGCAAAAGCAGATGGTTAGGGACCTTCGGACTAGAGCACCATCATCATCTCACAGTTGCCCCCAGTAGAAGAAAGCGGCCAGAGCCCAGCATTTCCAGGTCCCTCCAACAAAGCAACAGAAGGTAGACCCAGTAAGCTCATTTCTCCTGTAGAGACCCATCGACACCCCTGGGTGAGCCCCGCAGTACTGGTAAAGGCTGATCAGAGACCCCTGATAATGAGTCCAGAGAAGTTCCTTCCAGGCTAGAACTGGGCCAGACACTGCTGTCATCACTGAGAAACCACAAGCTTTCAGCAAGGGGGTCCCACCACAAATCCCTTCCCAACAAGCACCGTTAATCTCTTGGCAAGAGCCTCTGTCACAGCCAGAGACAGGCAGTGTGGCCCGAAGAAGTCCCATCAGGCCCCCAAGTACGGACGAGCAAGAGCCCCAGTGATGTGGCACTGTATCAAACCAAGCGGACCAAAGTTGCCCCTCAAAGTTTCTGATGATTACATGGTCACCGGACCCACAGCTGTCAGGATCTGGGCACTGTACCTCAACAGGGACACTGCACGCCAAAATAAAATTTTAAATTGGGCCCAGAGCCTCCTTACATAATAGATAAAAGGTCCTGGATCCAATTAAAAACAAGCAAGCAAATGAAAAAACAAAGCCGCTGTAACAAGTGGATAACAGGAATATCACAGATTGCATAAAAACATCACAAAAACAAAACAATTAACTGATGCCGACACTGAGATGAATCAGAGGTTGGAATTCTCTGACAAGGATTTTAAAGCAAGCATCTAGAAATTTTGGAGCAACCAAATGCAAATTATCTTGAAACAAATGAAGAAAGAGAAAATTCTCAGCAGCATCAGTAGCAACAGCAAAAAGAAGGAGGAGGAGGAATTCAAAACTTGATATTACAAAGAACTGAACGAAAATTACATAACTGAAAAAATGCTATAATGTAAAACAAAAGTGATGGATTGGCTTAATAGTAGAACAGATGAGGTGGAGGTAAGCAGAGGAGGAAGGCAATAGCATCAAAATAATTTCCCGAATCTGAATAAAGAGAAAAAATAGACTGAAAGAAAAGGACAGAGAGCTTCAGGGATGGGTGGGACGAGAACGTAAGATCCAGCTTCTAGTCCTGGAGAGAAAGTAGAACAAGAGTGGAGAATAAAAGGGTTCTAAGAAATAATATTTGAAATTGTCCCAAATTTCACAAAAAGACATACACCCACAAATTCAAGAAGCCCATTAAATTATAAATAATAAAAACTGAAATAAGGCAGCAAAAGAAGTAATACAAGACATACATATTGGAAAGGAAGAAATAAACTGTCCCTAATTGCAAATAGCACGGTTGTCTACAGAGAGAGCCTAAGGAATAATAGTAATTAAAAGAAAAGACAGAGAGAAAAAGAGAGAGGCTCCTGGTTGGCTCAGTCAGTGCAGCATCCAACTCTTGATCTCTGGGTTGTAAGTTTGAGCCCACGTTGGGTGTAGAGATTACTTAAAAATAAAATTATGGGGCGCCTCAGTGACTCAGTTGGTTAAGCCTCCAATTTCAGCTCAAGTCATGATCTCGAGGTTTGTGAGTTCGAGCCTTGCGCTGGGTTCTGTGCTAACAGCTCAAAGCCTGGAGCCTGCTTGGGATTCTGTGTCTCCCTCTCTCTTTCTGCCTCTCCCCTGTTTGTGCTCTGCTTCTTTCTCTCTTTCAAAAATAAAGATAAAAATTTCATTTCTTAACAAAATTAAGTTAAAAAAAGAAAAACAAAAGATAAGAAAAATTCTTAAAACCAATAAATGAGTTTATTACTCAGCTGAGTACACCATCAACAAACATACATGAATAGTATATTTGTATATACTAATAGTGACAATGTAAAAACCAAAAATAAAGGCACGGTAGCATTTACAATCACTCTGAAGAAATCATAAGCCTAGGGATAAATTGAACAGAATACGTTACGGGATATGTATGCCAATATTATAAAATGTTGAAAGAAATCTAAAAAGACATAAATAAATGAAGTCATATCATGTTCATTTATTAGAGGACTCAACACGGTTAAAATATTAACTCTCTCCAAACCAGTCTATAGACCTAAGATAATTGCTATTAAAATCTCAGTAGGGTTTTTGTATACATAGTAGAGCTTATTCTAAAATGTATATGGAAATGATGGGCCCTAGGCTAGCCAAAAACAATCCTGAAAAATATGACCAAAGTAAGTGAAGAACTCTACCAGATACAAGAGCCTATGGTGTTTAACTGCAGTAACCCAGTCAGCAGGGCACCAGTGAGGTCCCAGGGCCTGGGGAGCAGGCGGGCAGGGGGTTAGACAAGCCAGGATGGAAACGTTCTGTGTTCAACTCTATGGAAGACATCAGCATCTTTATACTACTGTACAATAATTTTGCAGAATGTTTCTGTGGGAAAAACACAACGTAAGGAACAAACTGGAATTTCTAATATTTCTTATAACTGGTATGTAAATCTAACATTGTATCAAAATTAATAGTTTAAGTTAAAAAATAGACTGCTGTTGGGGCACCTGGGTGGTTTAGTTAGTTACGCATCCTACCCTTGAATTCAGCTCAGGTCATGATCTCACTGTTCCTGGGATTGAACCCAACTGTTAGCACAGAGCTCACTTGGGATTTTTGCTCTCTGACCCTCCCCTGCTCTCTCTCTCTCTCTCTGTTTCTCTCAAAATAAATAAATAAATAAACATTAAAAAATAGGCTGCTCTTGTTTTCTTATCTTTGGAAAAATATAGAATAAGGTTATGGTGTTCAACACTTTGGTTTTCTTAAAGTTGTTTAGGTGGTTGTTTTGGGGTGTGTGTGTGTGTGTGTGTGTGTGTGTGTGTCTTGCTATATCAATGTAATAACTTAAGGGCAGAATCTTATTACCAGTGTTACTTTTATTCATTGTGATATTCTAAGTCACTTCTGCCAACACTGTTAAAAAGAATTGCAGGGGTGTGGCTACAACCACCAAAGGGATATTTTTTTTTAAAAAGTCACGTAGGCTTAATGTATACTTATTGTTTGCCTCGAAAGTGGATTCTACTTTCTTGTGTCCAACATTCAGAGGAAGATAGTTGGGAATGTTGGCATACTTTAAGTGACCTTCTAATAAAGCACATTTCTGCTTGTCTTGTCTTTGGTGGAAATTGGACCTGGTTCAGTTAGTGCGCAGAGAAGCACACTGTTCATAATGCCGAGCCCCAGTAAGAGAGCATCACTGGAACCATGGGCGTGGAGGAGGGCACTTGTGGGGATGAGCACTGGGTGTTATATGGAAACCAACTTGACAATAAACTATTTTTTTTTAAATCGGCTAAAATAATACAGAGGGAATTATTTCCTGGGTCTCTTAGGAAAAGCACGGGATACCTATTTATTACCCATTTCTAAGATGGATACTTAGGGGTTCCAGACACATACTTTATGTAGATGTTTGTGAGTTTCTATGATATTTAAAATGATAAGATATAATGTATTAAAAGACAGTAGGAATATTTTGTGTCTAAAAGTAAGTTTTCAGTAGAACACTCGGATTTAAACTTTGGCATTTTCCCTCTGTTCCTCCCTTGAAATGACTTGATTCTCCCACTCTGTATTGAGCCTTGTCCATCATTTCCAGAATCAACGATTACCCAGTGCTGTCCACGGTTTATTCACCCTGGATTCTGAGGAATAAGTCCAAATTCACATGGACTGAATTGGTTCACTTGAGAGATCTTTCCTGCAAGAACTAAATCCTTCCCTCACCCACTAAGCCAGTAGTTGAGTTTTCTGATTCAGGATTTCCTGTTTGTAACTGGGCCTCACCTGAGTCTGAAGAAAACAGTCATGTGTCACTTTTCATCCAGTCAGACCCACGTGCTGCTGTTGCCCCAAGGAAGTGTCAAACTCCCACACCTTTTCTTCCTTAGTCGCAGACGTCATGGCAGGCAGCACCCAATGGCACTCATTCCAACGGCCCTTTTTTTCCCCATGAGGACATGAGCGTTTCCTATGAAATCTGTTGAATGGGTCCTTGAGATGCCCCTAACATTTTAACATAATTTTACAACTGAAATATACTGTAAAAATTATTTTAAAGTTGCTTTCTTAACACTTTAAATACAGTCACACACAAGATGATATGTTGGCAAATAATATATTATGCAACAATGTCATCACTCTGTAATATTAGTACACTATTTTGGGAAACAAAAATTGTCTCAAAACCAATATGATGTGAGCTCCCGTGAAAAGTCACATGACTTTTAAAACGTCAGGTCACTGAATCATGGTGAGTCTTAATTAAAGAGAGCTTGAGGGGTTAATGACGAAGAACCATACACAGAGAAGCCATATGTCTCAGCCACGAAATGCAGAGAAGAGCCAGGGGACAAGGACACTTATCCAGGAAAATCAAGTAGCTTTGTTGCCAGGGGTTGGCTCTTCTTCGAACCAGGAGAGAATGTCCTGGTGAATAAAGAGAACAGATACAAAAGCAAAGCAGTGGAAACATAAAATAAATTTGTATTAAGCAACATAGCCCAAAATGGAATTAAAAACAGAACAATGTCTTTTAATACATAAGACTCATAGGATTTCCCTTGCTTCTTCCTTTTTTTTCCTTCTCTCTCTTTTCCTTTCACATTATGTGGAATTATTATCTATTAACTGGCAACTCTCCATACGTGTTACTCGCTGTAAACAATTGTATCCCCGTCAAAAGTGGCATATTGAAACCCTAAGCCACAGTGTGACCACACTTGTATATAGTGTCATTAGGTTTAAGTATAAATGAAGTCATAAAGTTGAGGTCTTGATCTTACAGGATTGACGCCTCATAAGAAGAGACACCAGACAGAGCTCACTTTCTCTCTCCATCCACTGGAGCAAGGCCACGGAAGCACACAGTGAGAAGGTGGCCATCCACTTTCTCCATAAGCCAGGAAGAGGGTTGTCTCACCAGAACCCAACTGAGGGACACTCTGAGCTCTGGAATCCAGCCTCCAGAACTGTAAGATAATACATTCCTGCTATTTTAGCCACCAAGTCTACTGTTTTTTGATATTGCAGCCTGAGCTAAAACAATACCTGTTTTGTCATATATCCAAGCTATGCAAGATGAGAGAAGTAATTTGGAGTAAAAGATACCATATTTGAGAAAATCAGATTTGAAATGCTTTTACACAATGTACGTGTAGACATTTTACAATCTAACATATACAAAATTGACAAGGATGTATACATTGGTGGAGCCTAACTAGAACGCAGCATGTGTAAAAGGGTTTTCTCGCACCTGTTGTTTCTTTCCAGAGATGTCTAGAAGTCTAGTACTGGCCCAGAGAACAGACAAAGGATATGAAGGCCAAGAATGTGCTGTTTAAAGCTCAAAAATCTTTGAGGCACCTGGAGTTAGACTATGTGCATGGGTCAGGGATACAGACTTCCCACTATCGAACATAGAATGTTCCTGAGAAAACTTTCATAAACCAAAGTGACATAAAGCAAAGAAGTCATCACCATTCATTTATGTGGAAAACTTTTTCAGTGTCTCCTGACCCCCAGAAACAACCTCTCTTAGGTTTTTTTTTGGAGAGGGGGTTGGTTTTTCTTGATACTTAGAACACATCTTGCTAACAGATGCACAAACTCCATCAATACAAAGCAGAGATGCTCACAGACATGATTCAAAACTCTGGAGGCTTGATGCTGAGTGTCATTCTCGGGGAAGGAGCTGGATGGTGGCACCCTTGCTGGTGGGCTTAGTGTGGCCTCTGTCCGTGCTCAGTGCGAAACAAATGCTGAGTGCTGTTTCTGTGTTTTGCCCTTTCCGTGAAACGAAAACCCCTCTCTGGTTTCTTTCAGTCAGCAAAACCAGGTGCGGATGTAGGTCTCGCATGAAAGCGAAGGGGTATAGTGTGAACTTTCAAAACATGTGGAATGTCTGTGTGTAGATTGGAAGTTATACTTGGTTTAACTGTCTCCACAACCTGGCTGGGCTAAAATGACCAGTGGATTAAAAAAATCACTTGAAACTCTTTCCCAAGCTCCCCTGAAACCCTTGCGTGATCCCTCATGCAAGTCTTAATGGTTCATAATTTAAGACAAAGCAGCCAGAAAAGCAACCTGTAGCTGCATCTGGAAACCTTGGCCTCTTCTAGTCTCGCTTGCTCACTCTTTCCCCCTGCTTATTCTTTTACCTCAATGTCTTACAAGTTCATCATGTAGGACCTTGGGGTGCTTTTCAATGATCCAACCTGGTATAATCAATGCTATAAGTCATTGGGTTGGTTATGGAAGTAGAGTCTTGACCTATGTCTCTACCTGTCTCAAACTGATGTATTCTCACTATTTCTCACATCTTGACACAATACGATAGATATAATAGAAACCGTCTGTGCGTGCTACGGAACAGAACACAATCATCCCATCCTCCCGTGGGGCTTTGTAGGTATTTTTATCTTTGCATCCACAGCAAAATACTCTTTCCTCAAATGTTTTTCCATTAACAATTCGGTCTTTCTCTTTCTCTGAGAATGCTTTACGGCCTTTGTAATTCTTTAATAGCTGAAATTTACCCAAGGTAAATGATATTCAAAGTTTTTCATTTTGTTACTAGAGTCTACCTGGAGAGATTGGACTTCTGACTGCATCTTCATAGCTACAAGAAGAGTACATGTTATTATATCTAGTGTTTAATGTTTGTGAAGTGGTCACAACAGTGATCTGTGCTCTGAAGACTCCATTAAACTACGTAATTTTCAGAGCAGATGACTAGCTTTTGGCGATGCACTCAGCAACTCTGTAAAAATAGGATGGCCCTATTTCACCGGTGAGCATACCAGGTACCTATTTTTGTAGGGACTGAGATTCTATTGGCTGCCAACAGACTACTATCAGCTCAGTCATTTCACCTTCCTCACACCAAGCCCCCCATTTCCATATCTGCATCATAAGGAGAATTGCTGCTATTCTTTTACTATTCTATGGTTGTGAACACAATGATGAAAAGGCTTAGGGAAACTTCCCTTTATGTGGCTTATTTCTATATAATATTATTGTGATATAAGTTCTTTTTGTTGGCCAAATTAATACCAAAATTGGAACATAGGCAACGATTATGGAAGTCTAATCATTTATTTCCAAGACATAGTATGTCTTTTAATAATTTATAATGTTTTCTTTTAAAGCTGCAACATTGAAGCATTTTTATCGCAGTGCTATTTCAAAGGGTTCTTAGGTATAATCATGTTTATCAAATACAAAGACAAGATCAGAACATAAATGATTTATTTTTTAAATTCTTTTTAACATTTATTCATTTTTGAGAGAGAGTGAAAGAGAGAGAGAGAGAGAGAGCAAGAGTGAGAGCATAAGTCAGGAGTGGCAGAGAGAAGGAGACACAGAATCCACAACAGGCTCCAGGCTCATCAGCACAAAGCCTGATGTGGTGGTCGAACCCATGAATTGCAAGATCATGACCCACGCCAAAATCAGACGTTCAACCTACTGAACCACTCAGTTGCCCCTTAATGATTTATTTTTATACTTTAAACAATGTTACATAAAATGTGGCAGTTATAATAAGAAATACTTCTGTTGCACTACAGTATATTTAACATATTTCTATATAGATGGTTTAAGTTGTTTAGCAACTTATGTTAGATAAACATAGAACTATAACGATGCTATATATGTTTATCTTCTGTTGCTCTGTAACAGTTACCACAAATTTGGTGGGCTAAAACAAGTTCATTATCCCACAGGGTCCATGGACCAGGAACCCAGTACCTTTTAGGTGGGCTCACCCTCTGGTCTCATACGACTGAACTCAGTGTGCCAACTGGCTGTGCAAGCAAACCTCAGCTGAGTCTCTTTGGAAGTATATGTCTCACCAGCTAGCGGTATAAGGGGAGACTCTACAGGTCAGTGTTCTGATGGACCCAAAAGATGCATTGAGTTTCAGTTTCCCCAGGTTTTTGTTTTGTTTTTATTGTTGAGAGAGAGAAAGAGAGAGTGCACATGAGCTCAAGAAGGGTAGAGGGAGAGAGAGAGAGAAAGAGAGAGAGAGAGAGCAAGAAAGAATGTTAAGCAGGCTTCACACTAGGTGTGGAGCCCAATGCCCAGCTCCATCCCGGGACCACGAGATCATGACCTGAGCCAAAATCAAGAGTCAGATGCTTAATGGACCCAGCCATCCAGGCGCCCCTCTCCAGGTTTTTCTATGCTCAGGATAGGAACAATATTTCTAAGCTCTTTATATGTGGGAGTTGGAACCTGAAGTCCCAACAGCTATATGGAATTCTTTTTTTTTTAATGTTCTACCTCCTGGAGTGCCTGGGTGGTTCCGTTTGGTCCATTAAGCACCCATCCCCCTCTTGATTTCAGCTCAGATCATGATCTCACACTTTATGAGATTCAGTCCAGAATCTGCTTGGGATTCTCTCTGTCCCTCTCTCTCTGCCCCTCTCCCACTCATGCCCCCTCACCAAAAATAAACAAATAAACATTTAAAAAAGTTCCACCTTCTTAACTATTTTTTTCTCATAACATCATCTGGCTTTAAACAATGTTTAAAAATTATGTTCTCTTTTTTCAATATTTCCGATGATTTCCAGTGTGGTGAGGCATTCTCTTCCTTCACTGCTAAGACCAGCACAGAGACACAATTTTTTTTTTGTTGTTTAATAACATGCCATTGAAAAAATATATCCCATTAAGTGGATCTCAGCTTCAAAAAGTTTTCTCAATGTAATGGAAACTAAGAAATAAAATATGTTGAAATGGAAAAGAGGGGGAAATAATTGTAGTGTTGGGTATATTGTATATTCTGGCAAAAATTACATGAAAAAAATATCTAGAACACTTCCCATACTGAATGAGTACGAATGTTACAAATGAGTGACACAACAAATAATTATGGAAAATAACGTGCCGAAGGACTTAATTATGGAATACCTTTGTTTCCAAACCATTAAAAAAGGAAAAACGAAGTAAGAGAGTCGTGATGAATGTATAGTTCTTTAGATAATCACCCATCAACTCTTTTATTTGTGGTTGAGAAGAAAGATTAACACAATGGAAAATGAATAAATTGTCATCACTGTTGAAGGAGATACAAAGAAATATAGAGTGAATTAACGAAAGAAAATGCCAATTCCGAATAATAAGACCATGCATTGTTTGAGGTTTATCAAAATTATGAGAATTGTAGCCACAAGTTATTTTATCTACAATATTTGAAAACAGACTTTAAAAATTTTTTCAGAAATATGTTGTGGGAAACATTTCTACATTTCTAATGTGTTCTACATAGACACATTAATGTATGTGTAAATTATATAACTTTTAAACAAAATAGATTTTTATTTTAAGATGTTTGTTGGTATTGCTGCTTTCCCTAATTCATTTCTCTTTTGTTTCAAAGTAATTATGCTATGTCATTCAGTGTTGAATGAAACAGCTCCATTTATTTTGGAAAATTATACTCTGAGCTGCAAACCAATGAAGGATAAAATAATGATTCTTTGTATAAATCTTGAATAAATCTTAGACAAATCTCATATCCATCATGACTGAAATGGTGGAATAACACATTCAGGCCAGTGTCTTATTACAGGTTGGGAGGAAGAATCAGATTTTTCACTAATATTATTTGGAATTGTTGGCCCATGGTCATGGTAAGAAAGCCACTAACCTTTATTGATTTGCATATTATTTTTATATCCTTTACAGACAATAGATTCCATTTGTATGCCTTCGCGCAATGCCATAATGCAACACCACAGACTGGGGGACTTAAACAGCAGAAATTTAGGTTCCCACAATTCTGGAGGCTGGAAGTTCTCCTGTCAGCAGGTTTGGTTTCTCCTGAAGCTTTTCTCCTTCACTTGCCTCTCGCCTCATCCTCACCTGGCCTTCCCTCTGCGTGTGTGTGTGTGTGTGTGTGCAAGCGCACATCTGGTATCTCTCTCTCTTCTTGGAAGAACACGAATCCTACCCAAATTAAAGACCCATCTTCATGACCTCTTTTCATTTCAGTTACCTCCTTAAAGGCGCCACCTCCGAGTGTAACCATATTTGGGGTTAGGCTTCAGCATCTGAATTTGGGAGGACACCATTCAGTTCAGAATGCCATCATTGACTAAGCCCAGGGTGGACCAACCCTCGTTTCCTCCTCATCCAATTTGCCACGACCTAACTATGGGTGGGTGATGTTTTTCTCCTGAAGCAAATCTTCAGGTTGCATTTCTGAGGAAAAGGCCTGTTTCAGAGAGGACACTGGAGGTGGTAGGTCCTATTATTTGTCCATAATTCTTTATTTTCCTCCTGCCTTTGCCAAGGCTCCTTTCCTACCCCACTGATGTAAGACTTGGCCATGTTCTTGTTTTGCTCAGTGGTTGTGGGATGGAGTTACGATTGCTAGTTCCAAACTCAGACTGGAAGAGGCATATGTTTCTGTTTCTCCCTCCACATTCCTGCCCTTGACCATGAGAAGACCTTCCCCTAAGTGCCTAATGCTCTTGCAGTCTGAAACCTAGGATGCTAAATCCTATAAATAAATGTGAGCAAGCCCGAAACAGACCCACAGACTGGAGCAGACCCACCCCAGCCAATTTGCAGAACTAAGAAAAAGCATAATCATCTGTAAGACACGGAGATGTGTGGTCTGTTCGTTATGCAGCATTATCGCAGAAAACAAGAAATGCTAAAACAAAGGACTGGATATATGCTACCGCTCCCCTTAAACCTCGCTGTGAGCACCCCATGGCACTAGGTCACAGAGACACATTAGTTTTCTATGTAAACTGTGATAAATGACTACAAAGTTAGTCATTTAAAACAGAACACATTTGTAATCTTAAAAAAGTCAAAAGTCCAATTCCAGCCACAGTAGGTTAAAATGAAGATGTCAGCAGGACCACATTTGTTTCTGAATCCTCAGCCGTTTATATGTTGCCCCTGCTTCCCCAGCTCCTGGAAGCTGTATGACTGCATGGTTCAGGGACGGGAATGCTGGGCCCCATCCTTCTCTCCTCGGGTCTCGCTAGCCCACCCTGCTGCTGGCTTCTTCCATTTTTCTTAAATATATTTTTTAAATGTTTTATTCATTTCTAGGAGAGTGAGAGAGAGAGAGACAGCGTGAGCAGGGGAGGGTCAGAGAGAGAGGGAGTCACAGACTGAAACAGGCTCCAGGCTCTGAGCCGGCAGTCAGCAGAGAGCCCGACGCGGGGCTCGAACCCACGAACCGCGAGATCATGACCTGAGCGAAAGTCGGACGCTTAACCGACTAAGCCACCCAGGCGCCCCTGACTTCTTCCATTTTTAATAGCTCATGTGATTAGGTTGACCCATCCAAATAATCCAGGTAACCTGCCCATTTTAAGGTGAGCTCATTAATAAACTTCAGTGTGTCTGTAACGGTATCTGCGACTAATTCTCTTTGTCACATGACAGAAACAGATTTATTAGTTTATTGGATTACCTTAACAAAAGTGCCACAAACTTGGTAGCTTAATCAATGGCAAGTTTTCGTTTCAGTTTTAGAGGCTAGAAATCCAAGGAAATGAAGTCAGCAAGTGGATTTCTGCTGGGGGTTATGGGGTACTCTGTTTCATGTCTGTCCCCAGCTCTTGGTACCCTTGGGTTTCCCATGGCTTGTAAACGGTGTTCATTCTAGTCTCTTCCTGTTGTTTTCTCTCCATATGTGTCTATCCATGTGCCCCTTTTATAAGGACACCGTCATAGTAAATTAGGACCTAGCCTAGTATCCTCATCGTAATGTGATAGTCTTCAAGGAACTCATTTCCAAATGAGGTCACATTCATAGGAATTAGGAGTACAACGTCTTTTGGGAGAACACAACTCAATCTGTAGCACAGAGTCGCAGGTGTGCTTATCAGGGATTAGGATGTGGATATCTTTGCAGGTGATTATCCCCTCTCTCCAGGAGTGATTTGGGATACTCAGAAGATATCCGAGAAACAGAAAAAGAGACACTTTAGTAAAATATATAGGTACAAGCTAGTGGCAATTAGTATTCTTTATTTCTTTGTATCGATTAAATACGTCCTTACGTATTCCAGCCTGGTCTATTTGGTACTAAGGGGAGTAAAGGATGCAGACTATGTCAGGAGTTTGGTGGGACATTTCCGTAGCACTGCTATTCTGGAGTGAACTGTAGAAACAGTGCAGATAAGAAATGGGAGATCCAGGGGCACCTGGGTGGCTCAGTCGGTTAAGCGTCCGACTTCAGTTCAGGTTATGATCTCACGGTTCGTGGGTTCGAGCCTCGCATCGGGCTCTGTGCTGACAGCTAGCTCAGAGCCTAAAGCCCATTTCAGATTCTGTATCTCCCTCTATCTCTGACCCTCTGCTGCTCACGCTCTCTCTCTCTCTCTCTCTCTCAGGAAAAGAAAAAAAAGAAGTGGGAGATTCCAGGAAAATTAATTGCAGGAAATCCTAGCAGAGCTTTTGTTTCTGTTGCCTGTCCTCCATTCCCTTCAGGGCTGACCCTGCAAAGGTCATGCTTTTAATATGTGAAGGCCATCAATAGCCTAGTGTTTTTGCAGGTTGCATCTAGTTTTTCAACTACTCTAAATATTAGAATATTTCAGGGCAGGGGCACCTGAGTGTTTCAGTCGGTTAAACATCAGGCTCTCGATTTTGACTCAGGTCATGATCTTACTGTTTGTGGGATCGAGCCCCATGTAGGGCTCTGCAGTTCTTTCTCTATCTCAAAAAAATAAACATTAAAAAAAGAATATTTCAGTTCCATTGTATGTGTTAAGAACNATCGATTAAACATCAGGCTCTCGATTTCGACTCAGGTCATGATCTTACTGTTTGTGGGATCGAGCCCCATGTAGGGCTCTGCAGTTCTTTCTCTATCTCAAAAAAATAAACATTAAAAAAAGAATATTTCAGTTCCATTGTATGTGTTAAGAACAACATAATTGTATTTTCTATATGAATTGCCTAGTTGAATATGATATTCAAGAGGAATTATCTACTTTTCAGCCTTAGGAATCCTTTAATTGAAATGCAGAACAATCTATTTCATCTAAGTAAGCCCTGTTTCTATGTTTCTGAGATAGTGAAATATATATGTAATTAATCTATTGTCCTCTTATCAAGACCAATAAAAATTGAGCAATAAAATATAATCTGATTGTGCCATTAGCAAAAATGAATTTTTTATTATCTGTTAGCAACTAAATAATAAATTATTTTTCAACAGCTTTTTAATGAGATGAAAGATAATGAAGGGTTGCAATAAAGTGCTGTAGTATCCGATTTGAGTGATCGTTGTTTCCTGTGAAAAATGAAGTCCTCATATCTTTCTCTGGAATTACAAAATTATTGAATCTTTGTGAAAAATCCCACCAAGATCACTTGATAAGAAACAAATACAACAATATCTACTCTTCACCACTGTCCTAAACAAGCCTGGTCATTTAATAATTTAAATGAACATTGTTAATTTTTATTAAGGCACAGGCAGATTAAGTTCTTTTGATTAATGTATTTGCTCCATTAATAATATCGTACTATTTGAGGGGCACCTCGGTGGCTCAGTGGTTTAAGTGTCCGTCTTTGGCTGAAGTCGAGATCTCACGGTTCGCAAGTTCAAGCCCTGCATCAGGCTCTGTGCTGACAGCTCAGGGCCTAAAGCCCTCTGCGGATTCTGTCTCTTCTTCTCATTTCCCCTCCCCGCTCATGTTCTGTCTCTCTCTGTCTCTCAAAAAAATAAATAAATAAACATTAAAAAATTTTAATATCTTACTATTTTATTTTATGTTCTTAGCATACTCACTCTCTCTTTGTATTTTTATATGTATATAGGCATACAATTATATATATGCACAGGCACATATACAGAAAGTAAGTGAAGGAAGAAGAGGAAAATTTTATAAACACATGGTTTTATCTGGTTTATGAATGATCAATTGTTAAATATTCCCTCCTTAAAATGACTTTTCCACAAATAACTTAATTATCACTGAGTCCATTCTCTTAAAATTGTCCTTTAAATAAGTTTACTTTCAAGAGTTCTATCCATGCGTTTCTACTAAGCTTTCCTGAATAGTAACATGCTAAAGTACAGTGGATTTTAATTTATTTTAATTTTTTTATTCTTAATTTTATGTATAGCAGAAGCCCTCTCCTCCTTAGAATTGCTTCACTGGAATTTGCTATAGCCAATCAGAGAAGTCAGGTAAGGGTACAGCTGCTGTTACACAGAATATAGTTTGAAAATCACCCTCATAGTGGAAAATTGGAAGGGCTTTTGGAACTAACATTTACTACTCCTGGAGGTAGAATGAGTGGTCTCACACTCCCGTGCCTTGAGCAGGCTAACTCCTCTCTGCCTTTTCCTACACCTATAGACAATGATTAAATTACCAAGCTTTTCCAGGTGTTTCCAGCAATACTTTAAAATATCATCATGACCTCCTTATTAAGCTTCAAAAAGACGTTCTTCTAAATATCTGTAAGAGATTAGACAAAACGGCTCCAACTCAAGTCCGGCCAACACTGATCACTATTGTTCTTTATTTATTTCATTTCCCATTTTATTTTCAGATGACTTCTCTTCCTATGAGCAATAATTAATTCATTAACTAATTAGTTTCACCCAGTCAAGCAGAAAAATATAAGAATATCCATGCACAATACCCAGTTTTTTAAAAAATCCCTTTGATTATAAATTCTGATCTTCAATCTCTCCACCCATCTTTTGGGACTGCAGGGGCAAATTTTGCATTCTCTTCTGGATATGTTATTTGCTTATTGTTTTCTTTTTTTAATGTCTCATTTATTTCTGAGAGAGAGACACACACACGCACAGCATGAACAGGGGAGGGTCAGAGAAAGAGGGAGACACAGAATCTGAAACAGGGTCCAGGCACTGAGCTGTCAGCACAGAGCCCGACGCGGGGCCCGAACCCACCAACCAAAAGATCATGACCAGAGCCGAAGTTGGACGCTCAACTGACTGCGCCACCCAGGCGTGCCTATGGATCTGTTATTTAAATGGTCTCATAGCTTCTCTCCATACATCCACCCACACCAATATGAGTATGATCATGAAGCCCCATCACACTGTTTCACGTGGTTTTCTTTTTCACATTAGTGAAAAACCATCCCCTTATAAATACGCACAAAATTCTTTGTTTTCTATTTCCTGTAAATACCTACAGCTTTGTTTTGCACAACCAGAAGCTTGCTTTCCATGAACAATTACAGAATGCTGGCTGTGACATGTTTATCCTGCTTTGCGATCTGATTCTTCTTCAAGTAGAGGTGTCTTCAAGGACCCGAGGACGTCTTGCCCATGTCTACAAAATGCACTTCGACTGTCACCACGTCTGGCCATGCTAGCCTTCTTGGGTTGGACTTCCCCAAAAGTAGACTTTGAGAAAAAGATAAGTACAAGTGATTTACTTAGAATGTGATCTCAGGAAGCACTGACAGGGGAAAGAAGAAGTGAGACAGAGAAAGAAACTAACTGCAGGTGTATCCTTAGAAAGATATGCGATTGAGCCAGTTACAGGCACCTGAAAACTGGAGAGAGAGCAATTAAACAATAAGCCAAGATTGCTGGTAGGTAAAAAGAGTGCAAAATTTAAACCAGGGATTTGGAAGTTAACTTTTTTTTTTGTAATTAACTATGCCTTTGGGGGTGGATTAAAAGCTACTTGTGAAGGTAGAAGTACTAAAACTCAAAAACTGTGCTGTGTGAATGTCAGAGTATCCTACTGTAATATGTTAGAAGCCAGATATTGAAATTAGATATGCTTTATGGATGACACCCTACAATGAATTATAGCAATGTCCCCCTGACAGATTCTGTTCATATTTAACCATCTAGTGATCATAAAGACGGTCACTAGTCAAAAAAAAATGTACAATTTAATGATAGACCCTCCGTTACTTAAAAGATACTTCTTAAACAGTCTACCCTTAAAGAGTAGAATTATTCATCAGTCATGATACCTGTGGTCTTATTTTTAACCTTTCCATATAATCATGTTTTATTAGTCACTTTTAAAAGTCTTATTCTTAATCTTATCATATAAACTCCAAATTCCTTGCCGACTGAAGTTCAAATGTTTGCATAGTATTATTTTAGTATGAGAAATTATTCTGGTAAAGAGTCGTATTATTCATTCATGCATTTATTCATCCATTCACTGACGCTTGCACTATGTACCAGGCACTGTACTAGTTGCTAGGGAAGAAAGGTGAACAAGGTATAATCCTTGCCTTAAAGGTATCAGATTCCAATGAGAGAGAGAGAGAGAGAGAGAGAGAGAAAGCACTAACAAAAAATAACACGTGCTGTGATAAAGTGGAAGAGGAAATGAAAAGTAGGGGGCACTCTAATGCTTTGAGAGGGTTTTACATGCCCATGCTACCGTGTCCAGAAGGATGAGTTAGCCAGAGGCACAAGGAGAATGATTCTGTTCCAGAAAATGTGGAGAGTGTGCAAAGACAAGAGAACATGAAAGAGAATATGCAGTAGAGGGCAAAGCAGGTAATTTGGGTTGTTTAAATTATCAGGGGCAGAGGAAAAGAGCAGCAGCAGATGATGTAGAGAACAAAAGAGAGGCTAGAGAAATGCCAAGATATGGTCGGCACTGGTAATCAATGTGAATATTCTAAAACGGGCTGAGTTCATTATCACTTTAGAACTGTGTGTCCCAAATGTGCATCTCTAATTTCTGTTTAGGCACTTGATATGACAACGTGTTAACATTCATATTCTGCAACAGCAGATAGGCAAATAGTGAAGACAGGCATGATGCCCATCCATTTTTCAGACCCAGTGAATTGCAAAAGCATGATCAAAAGTCTGAATTTCTGAATTAAACATTAGTCTTCCTGTATTAAAGAATAATTAAATCATTAAAATTTTCCTTCAGAGGACACTGTTAATTGGATCCATTTCAGAATTACACATAAAGTCTACCTTCAATAAAGCTAGAAATGTCATATACGATATTAGTTATGGTTCCCGAATAGGTATGACCTCACCATGATGTTCACCATTGAGAGAACAGAAATGAAGAAGACTGTTCTAGAACATAATAATTATTTTGCCACCAAATCCTCCAGGCCTTAATTATGTGTACTGTTTGCTTTTCCAGCTCTACTTTTATAAGCATTTCAACATCCGCATCAATGACCGATTGAACATCCTGCCCCTGTGAGTCTTTCACTGACTTATTTTCAACCATCTCTTTGACTCTCCAACACTTCCCTGTTCAGTCAAAACTTGAGTTATTGTTAACCTTATATATCCAATATTTTCATTTCAAGTGTCCCGTTTTCGTTCCACCATCTTATCTTTTCAGCTCATGTCTTCTTCCTTCTACTGTTCCACCAGCTGCACAAACTCCTTCATTGTTTCAGAACAGAAAGTTGTCTTCGATGAGGGAGAAAGGCAGGGAGCAGGAAGAGGTCAGTCGGCCTCGTCTTGTCTGGACCGGAAGTGTGGACTTTGCTCCTGATTCTGAACAGCTTCTTTCTCATCTGTCATCAATATTTCCTTGTTTGTTTTTTAAATAGATTATTCAAAAACCAATATTCTGTTACCTTACATTTTAGGTAAAGAAAACAAAAGACCCAAGACCATCAGCCACCATCACATTTCTTTGCTACTTTTCATTGTAAAATCCCTTAGGATTTCTCTACTCACGGAAGCCTCAACACCATTTCCCATTGTCTTCTCATTTCACTGAAGCTAAACACTTATTCCAATGTGTGATAAAAACACATTCCATGAACCTGTTCTTCCTGAAGTCACAAATGATGAGCACTTTTGATAAATCCATTTCTCTATTTTTAATCTTTATGTTTGGTTCTCAGCAGCATTGGCCATGATTAATTCTTCCTTCCTGCTGGCCTCTGGGATACAACACTGCTAATTTCCTGCAGAAACTACAGGTATCTCGTTTTAAGTCCTTTGGCTGACTATTCATTCCCTTCCAGAAACTCCAAAATTTAGAATGCCCCAGAATCTACTTCATGATTTCTTCTGTCTTAAAAATGATTTATTGGGACGCTTGGTTGGCTCAGTCAGATGAAGGAATGACTCTTGATTTCGGCTCAGGTCATGATCCCATGGTCATAGAACTGAACCTCGCATTGGGCTCTGTACTGAGTGTGGAACCTGCTTGGGATTCTCTCTCTCTCTCTCTCTCTCTCTCTCTCCCTCCCTCCCTCTGCCCTCTGCCATTACTCTCACTCTCTTTCTTTAAAAAAGATAAATAAAAATGACTTCCTCCTCTATAGGCAATATCATCCTCATCTGTAGGTATCATTTAAATGCTAGTGATTGCAACATCCCTGTCTCTAGACTCCACCTCTGAGTTTCAGACTCCTGTTTCTGATTGCCTGCTGAGATTCCAACCTTAGTATTCAAGTAAGTAGCTTAAAATTAACATGTACAAAACTGAACTCTTAATTCACTGTCATCAGTATGCCTCCACGGCCTACATTCTCCTCTGAATAGATAACATCACCAGATGATCAAGCCTAAATTCTTGACTCCTTTTCCCCCCACTCACGATCAACACTCAATTCTCAGACTGGTACACAGACCACAAAAGCAAGCATGGACAAATGGGATTGCATGAAACTAAAAAGCTTCTCTATTGTGAGAGAAACAATCAACAGATTGAAGAGACAACATATCTTCAAAGCATATATCCGATAAGGGAATAGTATCCAAAATACATAAGGGACACAAACAATTTAATGGCAAGAACCACATAACCGAATTTTTTAAATGGGCAAAGGACTTTAACAGAAAATCCACACACACACCCCCCACCAAAAGAAAAGACATGCAAATGGCCAGCAGGTATATCAAAAAGTGCTCAACATCACTCATCATCAGGGAAATGTTAATCAAAACCACAATGAGATACTACCTCACACTGATTACAGTGGCTATTATCAACAAAACAAGAGATAAAAGAATATTGACAAGGGCCTGGAGTAAAGAGAACACTTGTACGCTGTTGGTGGGAATGTAAATTGGAACAGTCATCATGGAAAACAGTATATACTTTCCTCAAAAGATGAAAAATAGAACATTGAGCAATGAGGAAAAAAATGTGATGCTGGTCAAAGGATAGTTTCAGTTATGTAGGATGATGAAGTTCAGGAGATCTAACTCCTGGGTTATAGGATAATGACTGTAATTTTTTCCATTCTTCCTCTGACTAACATCACTTAGCATAATACCCTCTAGTTCCATCCACGTTGTTGCAAATGGCTGGATTTCNAATTTTTTCCATATTATGAAATTATTATTCTATATTTTCTTCAAGTACATTTTTACATTATTATGCATATATGCGCATTTATTTATTATTTTTTAAAATTTACATCCAAGTGAGTTAGCATAGAGTGCAATGATGATTTCAGGAGTAGATTCCAGTGATTCATCTCCCATGTATAACACCTAGTGTTCATCCCAGCAAGTGTCTTCCTTAAAGCCCTTTACCCATTTAGCCCAATCCCCCACCAACAACCCCTCCAGCAATCCTCAGTTTGTTCTTTGTATTTAAGACTCATGTTTTGTCTCCCTCCATGTTTTGATATTAGTTTTGCTTCCCTTCTCTTATGTTGATCTGTTTTGTATCTTAAATTCCACATATGAGCAGTCACATTAGTCTTCCTCTGACTAACATCACTTAGCATAATACCCTCTAGTTCCATCCACGTTGTTGCAAATGGCAGGATTTCCTTCTTTTTGATTGATGAGCAATACTCCATTGCATACATATCCCGCTTCTTCTTTATGTATTATCCATCAGTGGACATTTGGGTTCTTTCCATACTTTGCCTATTGTCGATAGCACTGCTATAAATATTGAGGTGTATGTGACCTTTTGAAACAGCACACCCGTATCCTCTGGATAAATACCTAGTAGTGCTATTTCTGGCTCATTGGGTAGTTCTATTTTCAACTTTCTGAGAAATCTCCATACTGTTTTCCAGAGCGGCTGCATCAATTTGCAGTCCCACCAGCAGTGCAAAAGAGATCCTCTTTCTCTACATCCTCGTCAGCATCTGTTGTTGCCTGAGTTTTAATTTTAGCTGTTCTGACAGGTGTGAGGTGATATCTCATTGTGGTTTTGATTTGTATTTCCCTGATGATGAGTGATGTTGAGCTTTTTTCATGTGTCTGTCAGCCATTTGGATGTCTTCTTCCGGAAAGTGTCTATTCATGTCTTTGCCCATTTATTCACTGGATTATTTGTCTTGGGGGTGTCAAGTTTGGAAAGTTCTTTACAAATTTTGGATACTAACCCATTATCTGGCGTGTCGTTTGCAAATATCTTCTCCCATTCCATTGGTTACCTTTTAGTTATGCTGATTGTTTCATTTGCTGTGCAGAAGATTTTATCTTGATGAGATTCCAATAGTTCATTTTTGCTTTTATTTCCATTGCCTCCAGAGACGTGTTGAAGAATTTGCTGTGGCCGAGGTCGAGGTTTTTGCCTGCTTTGCCCTCAAGGTTTTGATGGCTTCTTGTCTTACATTTAGGTCTTTCATCCATTTTGAGTTTGTTTCCACTTACCACTATTCCAGAAAATGGATCATAATGGCCTCAACTAAGCACATTTGTAATAGAGAGAGAAGGATTCATTAAAGAACAATTTTGGAGACACGTTAATATAACTTTCAAAGCATTTGGTTGTGGATGAAAGAAAGCAGTGAATGCCACAGATGGCTAAGTATATCCAGGTATTCTGCTGTTTAATTAAAAAAATTGAACAGCAGAAAAAAATATTTAAAAAAAGTAAGATAATCCAATCAGTCATTGCAATTACACTCTTCATGATGCCTGACCATATGTATTCAAGGTAAGTGAAGGTCGAGTGGTTTTTTGTCAAGTCTTCACAACTTTAATCCTTACATAGTCATTCAGATCTTGTTCCTGAGACTCAGAAATGTTGAGAACTTATTACTCTGATCTTCATGTTTTGTCTTGAGGTTGTATACTAGTCTGAATAATTAGGGAAAGACTTGACATTTATCTTCTTGATAGCATTATAGAAGTTTCAACCCATGAATACCTATTTTCCACATTTGTGCCTCTCTCTGAAATGCAGTAAGTTAGCATTTCTTCAATCATACATCTCTGCATACTGATGTTGGCCTCTGATTACATTAGGCATCAGACGGCTGGGAGCTAGTCCTCGTTTTCCTACAATTTGGTGCCTGTAGCAACAAGAATGTGAGTCTCTGGAATATCAATCATGAATGCAGTGCAGTCAATTAAAAAATCAAAGAGCTCCTGTAGGTGACAACCTAAGCAATGGATCTTAGTATCCTTTGACCTATTAGCACAGCATTTCTAAGTTTATAAAATACATATTCGAAAAATACATATTTGATAGAATATGTAAGGGTATTATTGTGATTGTAGACAGATATTTTAAAGATAGAGTAAAAACTACCTTTTAAAAACCATTTTATTGTGGTAAAATATGCGTAAAATAAAATGCATCCTTTTAGCCATTTTTAAGTGTACAATTCGGCTACGATAAGTACATCTGCGATGCTGTGCAGACATCAGCACTATCCGTCTCCAGACCTTTTTCGTCATCCCTAAGAAAATCTGTATCCGTTAAATAATAGCTCCCCATTTCCTTCTCCCCTATCCTCTCTCAGTCACAATCTTACAATCTATCTTTGTGAATTCGACTACTCTAAGAACCCGATGTAAGTGGAATCATACATTATTTGTCTTTTTGTGACTGGCTTATTGCACTTGCATAATGTCCTCAAGATCTTCCACGCTATAGCATGTGTTGAAATTTCCCTCCCCTTTAAGGCTGAATACTATTCCGTTGTATGGATGAATCACGTTTTGTTTATCCATTCTTCTGTCAATGCACACTTGGGTTGCTTCCAACTTGACTATTGTGAATAATGCTTCCATAGAAATGAGCGTACAAATATCTACTTGACTTCCTGACTTCAGTTCTTTTGGGTATATACTTCAAAGTAAAATTGCTGGATTGTATGGTAATTCTGTTTAATTTTTTGAATAATTACCATACTGTTTTCCACAGTGGTGGCACAATTTTACATTCCCTTCAGCAGTGTGCAAGGATTTCAATTTCTCTATGGTCTCACCAACATTTTCATTAAAAAAAATAATAGCAATCCTAACGTGTTTGTGAATGCCTCTTAAGCTTGGTCTAAATCGACCTAAAAGCAAAGAAACTGTGACTCTACTGAAGATAAAGAAAATACCTTGTAACTTACATTGCCAATTTCAAGCTTACAAAGTCTCATCAGCCACAGCAGAGTTTATAATAGGGCATTGGGTGTACTTCAAGGGTCACACGACCACCCAGTGGTTTGGTGATTAAACTCATGGATATGGTTACTGCAGCAAAAGACGTAATGCAGGGAAAGTAGAAAAAATGTGTGCATAGCAGATGGCAGAACTGTCATTCACAGGCTTCTAAAGCCTCCTCTCTCTAAGGACCACATGGCTTGCTTTTCTTTCCAGGTGCAAACAGCAAGCAACATGTGCGAGATTTCTGCACCCTGGGCAGCTCATTTGGGTCTTGAGATCTATTACTCTCAAATGGGGCTATTCATGTAGCTATATGACCAGATATTGTACAGACCTCAAAACAGACACCAGGTAGGCATCACGAACTTTCATGTTTAAACAGTGCTGACAGCCTGGCACCTCTTGACCAGCTGCCTGAAGTATATGGAACAGCATCCACAACCAGTGACTGTGTGAAGAGTCCTCTTCGGTTCTCAGAATTTGACTCATGACTGTTCATGTGGCTACCGAGATAAGGAATGAGTAAAACAGAACTGAAGTTTTCCTCCTCAGGTGTGGATACATAGATAAAGAAATGAATGAGTACATAAGTAGACATATACATTCAACAGAAAGGTATCAGGTGGAAAAAGAAATAAAATTTTAAAAAATTATTATCTGTATGAGAAAGTTGGGATGTATCTCTAATTTGAATTGCCCACACAACCCTTTTGCAGAAATCTCTCCCATGAACAGCGTAGAAAAAGAAGTGCATATGTACACCATCTTGTTTCATCTGTGTAAATGTCAGCACTATTTATTTCACTGAATCAGAATTTGCTCTTCGTCAGGGCATAATATTTAAAAACTATTGACAAAATTTTAAAAACAGAAGATTGTTTCCAAGATGCAGTATATAATATGCAATGTTAATTTGATAGAATGAGTATTAGTTTTCTATTACCATATAAAAGGTTACCCCAACACTCAGCAGTTTAAAGCAACCAATACTCAAATACTCATGTAGTCAGGAATCTGAGTGCAGCTTTGCTGGGGGCCTCTGGAGGAAGCTCCCTCATTAGTCTACAGACATGCTATTGACTTCAGCTGAGGTTTTATGTGAAGTCCTGACTGGTGGGAGGAGAATGCACTTCTAAGGTCATTCTCTTGGCTGTTGGCAGACCTTGTCTCTCACACATGGGGCTCCCCACAGTACTACCTCACACCGGGACAGACAGCCTCCCCAGGCGTGAGCAGTACAAAATCGTGAAAAAAGAGAGGGAACATTCCAACGTGGAAGCCACCATTTTCTTATCATGTGACCTCAGAAACCACTGTCTATGTGTAACCTATTCTCAGGAGTCATATCCCATGACCTTGGCCACAAGCTATTAGTAAGAAGCCAATAACAAAACCCACCTGTATTCAACCGTAAGGGTTTACTCAGGGCTACGAACCTCAGAGGGCGAGCATCGCTGGGGCTACTTTAGAGGCTGCCTCCATATAATGTACATCCCCCACATCAAATATTTGGCTTTTTTATTTCTTATGTTTCTTGTGTGCTTTGTTGAGGGGGCCTTTGGTATTCTCAAATGCCAATATCTAAATTCAGTGAAGAGTGTGATCAGATAAAAATGAATGGCTAAAAAACAGTTCCTGTTAGTTCACTACTGCCAGTTAACTGAATGGTGTTTGGGGAAGTAACAACTGTGACTGGATCTTTATCCACTTTGCATTTAGGATTCTCAGTGTGACACTGAAAGCCTAAGTGACCTCAGCTGTTGGACTTTGACTTTATCTCTTTAGGATAGGAACTGAAAACTCCACTGATAAAAATGTTTGACAGCTCACTTTAGCTAATTATAATTAGGTTATGTAAAGGAGAGTGTCTACCATCCAAGATCATATAGGTAATAATGCAAGTAAATGGGAACATGGGACACTTTTATCTGATGAGGTAACTAAAAAGAAGATCATTTATTGGTAATCCCCACCAATGTGAACATCACAATTACCAGGAGTGCAGCATTTTAGAATTCCAAATATTTACACCCACACACATGTACTAGGTCAGCATTCCTAGTAAGGCCCTGTATGAGTGATGGGTTTCACAGGTGATTTGGACATGCAATGCCTGCTGATAAGCCACCAAGCTAAATGATGACCTTCTATGTTTTTTTGGAAGGCCCTCTCTCTCTCTGTTCTCCATCCTCACAAATGGAGGGATGAACACGCAGATATCCTGTCCAGTGTGGCTTTCCCTCAGCCCCCTCTCTTAGTGAGAGTGCACCTCCAGAATCCCATAGCTCACTGCTGTTGCAGATATGACTCTTCTCTCTCTTTCCGGACACTTCTCTCTAGTGCAGCAGGGTTGAGTTTTGCAGCACATTCGGGAATTGAGGCCACCATCTTGGATATGCGGCTGCAAAGTTATGACCTGTTTTAGCAATTTGCTATCCTCCCTGGCCCAAACATCACATGAGCAAGAGAACGGCAGGGGGATGTTTCATTATGGAGCTGCTTCAGTTCAAAGTCTGTTACAAAGTCGGCCACAAGGCCGGAGAGACTTAGACTGGGTGGGGGTATGGGTACAAGTACAGTTTTACTAACCAGAATCAGAGTGGCTTGGACTAAGACATTATTAGAAGAAAGAGCAGAAACTGATAAATTTAAGATATATCTCCATATAGATTTGGCATGACTTGCTACTGAATTCAATGCAAGTGTTTGAGAGAAATCATGAATAACACCTGGAGTTAGATACAAGTATTTTAGTGTAGTCTGTTAAACAGGAGATTATTAGGCAGGAGAAATGAGAAAATCTGTTTGTTCTTTAAGGACTTGAGATGTGTCCTAGAAGTTCATTTGTTATTGCCAACTAGGCAGTTAGATGCTCAATATCTGTAATTTTAGGGGGAGTTCAGGGATATGGATAGATAATAAATATAGACATGATATAGACTCAACGTTAACATTGACATGGACATGATATGATATAGAATAGAGATGTAGATGTTAGAAAGCACCCAGGTAGAGATGAGGAAGCCCCAAATTCATTGGCCGGCTCATAAATTAAAACATTTTGATTTTTTTGTTATACTCTGTCAACCCCTAGGACCTGTTTCCATATATACTCCCTCCCCATTGGTAATATCATTCTTCCCCAGCTCACTGTGCGCCAGTCATTTGGCTATGCTCCTGTTTTTTCATCAGAGTGAACGCATTTCTGCCCTAAGGTCTTTGCACTGGCTCTTCCCTCTGCTTGGAATATTCTTCTCCCTCATCTTCTCATACTGCAGCGTTCCTCCAATCACCTACATTGAATTTCATGTGATTTCCGTTGACCCTAGTAACTCATTTTCAATTCCCAGTGTACGTTACAGCAGGGCAATGTCACTTATTCCTCTCCCAGCCCCTGTCATTTTCCAACAACGAAGTGGCTTTCTGCTTCATCTTTCGGTGTTATTTAAATCTGGTAGGTGTCATTACATAGGGATTTTCCTATGGGTCTTAAGTTTACATATACAGTCTGGGTAAGAGTGAATCAAAACTGTGAATGAAAACAATTACATCATTCACATGTCATTAAACCACAGATTTAATATAGTTAGTGGCTACCACTTGGACAGTATAACTTTAGATATTTTTCTTAAGCTTATTTATTTATTTTGGACCCCTGGGTAGCTCAGACAATTAAGCATCAGAATCTTGGTTTCAGCTCAGGTCATGATCTCACTACTTGTGAGCTCAAGCCCTGAATCAGGTTCTGTGCTGACAGCACAGAGCCTGCTTAGGATTCTCTCTCCCCCTCTCCCTGCCCCTCCCCTGCTTCCTTTGTCTTTCTCCCTCTCAAAATGAATAAATAAACTTAAAAATATTTTTATAAAATTAAGTTTATTTATTTTGAGAGAGAGAGAGAGAGGGAGAGAGAGATGGAGAGAAACAGAGAGAGAGAAAGCAAGCAGGGGAGAGGCAGAAAGAAACAGAGAGAGAGATTCCCAAGCAGTCTTTTTATTTTATTTTTTTCAGTTTCTACCTCACTTATACAAAATATTTTGGAAAAGTTGTGCTTGATTTTCAAGAGCCTTTTGAAATATTATATGTAAGACTTGTAGACTTTCCGTGGAAGTACAAAGTTATATTTTACTAATTATATCTAAATAAACTTTAAATTGGACAAGATGTCAGGATTTTTCTGAGAAGGTGTTGAGGAAAGCAACCTTAGAAAAACAAAGAGAAACATGTACGTTTTCTTCAATAATAAAGTCATTATTTTCATAATAATAAAAAAACAGCTGATACCCAAAATCCACAAAGCTTAAGTAAGTCAAATGCTAAACAAAATAAGTTCCTTCAAAGGACTCTGTAAACAGATAAATTGGTTCTCAAGGGAGAAGTAAAGTATGACTTCTTTTTCAATGGTAAATTTTGATTAGCAAATAGTCTTTGTAAGGACAGTCAGAAACCCCATTTCTTGAACTGAAACTCTACAAACTATAAATTATAGCTGTGTTAGCTATATTACAAAAAATATCTCTAAGATAAATGATGCTTAAAATTCATGAGCGAGACATACAGGAATTGCTTATAAGTTTTAATGTAGTTCTTCTTTTTTGAGAACCACTGGGTTAAGTTGAAAACTTGGATGCATTTTGCTAAAAATATCACACTGATTTCTAGGTTGTTAGTTTGTCAAAAATTCTTGTATCATAACTGATAATAAAAGTAGCTGCTATATCCAGAACACACTGATATAACATTAGTTTGTTCTGAGCCATCAAAATAAGGAACATTGATATTTGGAGGTTGAAAATGTTTGTATTTAAATCTCCTGTATATTTAACTATTTGATGAATAGATGTTTGTTTTACAGGCTATAACTTTTAAATTGGTTTTCTGACACATTTCAATATAAAAGAGAGGTTATTTATCTACCCTTCCAGAAATGAATGGACATGTGTAAATTTAATGTTCTATTTTGTTCCAACAAAATAATAATTAATAGAAACCTGTATTTATGAAATAGATGAGACCAGATATGATCTGAGAAACTGTCATTGATGAGCAGCTAGGAGAAGTGAGTTGATAGTGTCAACAAAGTTAACCTGTGGGTTCACAGCACTCAGAATTCCTGGGGTAGTGTTGGTGTCCTCAGATTCCATATGGTTACAGGAGACCATGGTGCTACACATCCTTTCAGGTTCAGCCTCCATATGAAAGAACCAGAATCTCTGCAAAAGCCTCACAGCTGTCAATTCGTCCAGAAGGACTCACGTGTCTTAGCCTGGGTGTATCATGATGACGGGGGGCAGTACAGAGCAGTCCAGAAACATGCCAAACCTGCAGCCAAGTGGGAAATCTGCCACTGGAGTCCCTAGGTGAGGAACAAATTTTCACATAAAATCAGAAGCTTCCAGAAGCAATGGCAATAGACACTTTGAAGTTCTGACATTCATGGGCCTAAGTATTCAGGTGAGTAGAACCTCCATCTTCCTGAAGATGCATGTCTGAGTCCCAGAGAGAGGGAGGTTGTTGACTGAAAATGCTGTGTTGAACTAAATTCTGTAAAACATTGATAATACATTTACTACTCTTCGGGGAGAGGCCCAGTATACAATCTTGGTGTCAGGAGTAGCACTTGGCCAGGTGGAGGTACCTGGTGATGCCCAGTAGGACCGCAATGGAACCCAAGTGAGAAACTGGGGCACCATAGGAAGTAACTGTAATACTCCACGAGGTGGTTGGTTGGTTTGGCTTTAGACTCTATTTTAGAGTAGTTACAGGTCACAGCAAAGTTGGCCAGATAGTGGAAAGTTTCCATACACCCCCCCAATGCACACTGGCAGAGCCTTCTCCACCATCATCATCAAGAGGGTTACTAAGATCTACCATTCCTTTAAGGAGTTCAGAGTTTTTTAATCAACTCAGAATTGCGAAATAATTAGAAGATGTGATCCTCTATTTTGGTAAATCTGATCTATTTCGCAGACCAAGAGTTTGGGCTAATTATGTAAGATAATAGAATTCTACTAGGCTACCCAACATTATGATCTCAGGGAACCAGTCACCCATTAACCATTACCTCAAACCTTTGTAAGTCAAATCACTGTGACTATCCTTCAACAGTCTTGCTTATTATAAAAATTTATGTGCCTCCTCTGTGGTGGTATCACCTGGGCCCCGCCCATTCCCAGTGAATTCAAAGAGCCAATCTCAATGCAGAGTGTGCCACCATCATTGCCAGCTTATAGAGATCAGCCACAGCAGTGCTTTGCTGGGAACACAGTTCTGAAACTACTTATATGTAAAAGACGTGGAAAAGGGATGGCCTTCATTAGAAGTTGAAGTTTTGATTCCACTTACTAAATCCGTTCCAATGTTCCAGTGCTCCAAAGTTTTTGGTTTCTTTTCATAGCAATTTTGAGGGTCATGGAAAAACTAGAACTTTCCAATGGCTTAATTTGCACAGAGAATCTAGAATCTCTAGTAAGTATACTCACACTAATAAATCTAATCTCTTCTATGGTTCTACTCTCATTGAGATAGGTCCTTTGATTTATCAGTGGCATCAGGGCCTAGTACTGTGCTGAGTTTTATTTCTCTGAGCCCCCTCATCTTCCTATATTTCATCACTTTCAATCTCAAGGCTCTGACTTGTTCATCATCAATGTACTAAATTTTTATAAGAGACCTTGCAAGACTGTGAAGTGCATTGATGTATCTTGGCCACATGCAAAGTCAATATGTGAGTATGTTTTTTTAACTACTGCCACAGTGCTGGAAGAGATAACAAATTATTTCAATGGTTATAGAAAAGCTCTTGGGTTGGGCTATTACATGACCTAGGGACTTAAGATTTTAAGGGTTTAATTCTCCCTTTCTAAGCTGTCTAGTTCTCATTAAATATGGTATGTCCACCCTTCAGTACAGAGTCTCCACCTTAAGGCCTTACACTCTTCAAGCCCTTAACACTGGGTCTTGGTATCAGTCAGGATTCCAATAAGAAAAAGAACTTTCATAGGGCAAAAGGGAAATTTTAATTAAGTATGTTAAAAGTTGTAAGAATGATTAATCATTCCATGTCAAGGCTAACAAGAGCAAGAAAGCTGTTCTTACCTGTACTGAGATAGGTAGGGTCACCTCAGCATTCATGCCCTTCCCAGAATCTCAGAATGTGACCTTATTTGGAAATCAGGCCATTGCAGATGTAATTAATTAAGTGAATGTAATTAATTACGATGAAGTCACACCTCTTAATCCAAAATGAGTCAACTGTATAAGAAGAGCAGAAGCAACAGAGCAACAGAGACCCACAGGGGGACATGTGATGACAGAGGCAGGGATTGGGGTGATGAGTCTACACACCCAGGAGCGCCACGGGTGCTAGTCACACTACCAGCTAAAAGAAAGACATGTAGCTCTCCCTCAGAATCATCTAGGAGGGATACATTTTGCTGACTTTCCACAGAGCTGTAGAAGACTAAGTTCCCATTGTTTTAAGCCATTGTTTCTTCTACTTTGTTAACAGAAGTTGGCAGGAAATCAACAACCACCCATCGGGCTGGAGAAGGAAACATCAACACATAAAGGAGAGGGTGCTCTGGGTAGGAAAATACAGTCACTAAAATCCTGCAGCCTGGCAAGGCCTGGAAGACGGCCAGACCTCAGTCCTCACACCCTGGGACACTGGAGCCCACCTTTTTGACAACTGCTGCTTGACATTAACACTGAAATCTCTTCTGCCTGTTACCCCTAACCAAATACATTTTTGAAATATGCCTCCCTTTCTTCTTCTTCTTCCTTCCCTCTCTCCTCACTCTTTTCTCCCTTCTCATTCCTCATGCCTCAGTCTCCCCTGTCTTTTCTGCACTATTGTGTTCTCCACATTGCGTTTCCAGAATAGAATATCTGGCAGGTCAAACAGATCACTCCACTTTGCTCTAGCCGTAAGTACTAGAAAATGTAATTTGCGGTATCCATAGTGGAGGATTAAGTTCTTGCCCCACTCAAGCTTAAGGAAGGCATTTAATGAGTGGGCACACAAAACATGAACTCCTACAAGTTCTTGTAAGTAATTATTATACAAGCTTCCACATGCATTATTCATAGCCTTCTTTTATAATAGATTGTTAATTCTCAATTACTGTAGAAAATTTCATCCCAAATGAGTTGAATTAATTATTACGTGATGAATTTTTAAACAAGAAATTTTAAATAAAATATTTCTGATTCCCAAGTATATGCTACTGACATAAACTCCTAGTATCCCTGGAATTATGCAGAGTTCAACATTCTGTGAAATTAATTAATGTTTATTTTAACAACTTACAAAATAAATTGGTTAAAAACTGGGAAAATTTGAAAATAGCAATTAAAACCTAATAAAATGTTTTATTAAAACATCATTATGCCTGACCTAACAGAATTATAATTTAAATCTTAGGGATAAAATTTCAGTGACACAAAAGCTTCACGATTTCTTTATTTTACCATTTCTATTCCCTAAAATTAAAAATTGGGAGTTTCTTGGAGAATCTCTTTACATTAATAGGATTTTGAATAGCGCCTGCGAAACATTTAGCCACACCATCTAAGATAAAGAGGGAGATCAAACACTGGTATAACCCAACATCCTAAAATTTCTCAAGTCTATCAGCAGGGATCAGTTTGAAAAGCATTTACTTAAAAGGAAAATGTCCTTTCCCCAAAAGAGGTCATGAGTGAGCCCAGCACATGCCTTCTGGCGGCCACCTACAACCCTACAGCCTCAGGACCTCTGTCTGTCTAGAATTCAGTAAGACGTTAGGCCAGTTCAAGGCAACGTCAGAGCGGCTCAGACTTCTGGGTCTCTGTGAATCACATGTGAATAATCCCCTTAAAGCTCTGTGGACCTCTGCTCCGTCCTTTTCTCCATCTCTTTACAGCCTCTGAAAACACGTAGCTTGTAGAAGTCAAGGGCACTGTCAGCAGAGCCCCCGTCTTATCCTTCCTGAAAGCCTCTTTTCCTTTTGTCCTGAGGACAAACTGTCTCTACCCAGAGACGCTTTCTCCACTTGTGCCTTCTAACCATGGCTGCTTTTCTTCCCACTCACCTGTGTCTCTGGGCCCGGAGGTGAGAGAAAAGCTTCCAAGATTCTTACAGATGCTTCCAGAAAACTCACTCTCCTCCTTTCAAATAAAATTATTATCGTTGTCATTGTTGTTAGTATTTAATCAACTACATACATTGTTCCTATCATCTTTTAAAAAAATTTTTTTAACTTATTTTTTTAAATGTACTTTCAAGTTAGTTAGCATATAGTGCAACAATGATTTCAGGATTAGTGCCCCTTTACCCATTTAGCCTAACCCCCCCCCCACAACTCCTCCAGTAACCCTAGGTTCTCCATATTTAAGAATCTCTTATATTGTTGTCCTCCTCCCTGTTTTTATATTCTTTTTGCTTCCCTTATGCTCATCTGTTTGTATCTTAAAGTCCTCATATGAGTGAAGTCATATGATACTTGTCTTTCTCTGCCTGACTGATTTCACTTAGCAAAACACCCTCTAGTTCCATCCACGAAGTTGCAAATGGCAAAGTTTCAACCTTTTTGATGGCTGAGAATACTCCGTTGTATATATATATATATATATACACCTCATCTTCTTTATCCATTCTTCCGTCGATGGATATTTGGGCTCTTTCCATACTTTGGCTATTATTGTTAGTGCTGCTATAAACATTGGAGTGCATGTGCCCCTTCGAAACAACACACCTGTATCCCCTGGATAAATATCTAGCAGTGCAATTATAGGGTCATAAGGTAGTTCTATTTTGAATTTTTTGAGGAACTTCCATACTGTTTTCCAGAGTGGCTGCACCAGTTTGCATTCCCACCAGCAGTGCAGAAGAGCTCCTCTTTCTCTGCATCCTCACCAACATCTGTTGTTGCCTGAGTGGTTAATGTTAACCATTCTGATGGCTGTGAGGTGATATCTCATTGTGGTTTTGATTTGTATTTCCCTGATGATGTGTGATGTTGAGCATCATTTCACGTGTCTGTTGGCCATCCGGATGCCTTCTTTGGAAAAATGTTTGTTCATGTCTTTAGCCCATTTCTTCACTGGATTATTTGTTTTTTGGGTGTTTAGTTTGATAAATTCTTTATAGATTTTGGATACTAACCCTTTATCTGATACGTCGTTTACAAACATCTTCTCCCATTCCATTGATTGTCTTTTAGTTTTACTGATTGTTTCCTTCCCTGTGCAGAAACTTTTCACTTTGATAAGATTCCAACAGTTCAGTTTTGCTTTTGTTTCCCTTGCCTTCAGAGAGGTGTTGAGTAAGAAGTTGCTGCGGCCAAGGTCAAAGAGATTCTTGCCCACTTTGTCCTCAAAGATTTTGATGGCTTCCTGTCTTACATTTAGGTCTTTCATCCATCTTGAGTTTATTTTTGTGTAGAGTGTAAAAAAGTGGTCCAGGCTCATTTTCTGCATGTCACTGACCAGTTTTCCCAGCACCACTTGCTGAAGAGACGGTCTTTATTCCATTGAATACTCTTTCCTGCTCTGTCAAAGGTTAATTGGCCATACGTTTGTGGGTCCATTTCTGGGTTTTCCATTCTGTTCCATTGATCTGAGTGTCTGTTATTGTGCCAGTACCATACTGTCTTGATATCACAGCTTTGTAATACAGCTTGAAGTCTGGGATTGTGATGCCTCCAGCTTTGGTTTTCTTCCCCAAGATTGTTTTGGCTATTTGGGGTCTTTTCTGGTTCCATACAAATTTTAGCATTGTTTGTTCTACCTCTGTGAGGAATACTGGTGTTATTCTGATAGGGTTTGCATTAAATATGTAGATTGCTTTGGGTAGTATTTACATTTTAACAATATTTGTTCTTCCTATCCAGGAGAATGGACTATTTTTCCTTTTTTTGTGTGTCTGCTTCAACTTTTTTCATAACCTTTCTATGGTTTTCAGTGTATAGATTTTTCACCTCTTTGGTTACATTTATTCCTAGGTATTTTATGTCCACTCTTGCCACTGCTATTCAACATAGTGTTGGAAGTCTTAGCCTTAGCAATCAGACAACACAAAGAAATAAAAGGCATCCAAATCGTCCAGTAGAAGGTCAGACTTTCACTCTTTAAAGATTACATGATACTCTATATGGAAAACCCAAAAGATTCCACTAAAAAAACTGCTAGAACTGATCCATGAATTCAGCAAAGTGACAGGATATAAAATCAATGCACAGAAATTGGTTGCATTCCTTATACATCAACAATGAAGCAACAGAAAGAGAAAATCAACGAATCGATCTCATTTACAATTGCACTATCATCTCTTAACTCTAAGGTCACTGCTGTTGATTTCTGGATAATTTCAGCACTGGACTTGCTGTCATTTCCCACCAAATATGTCTGCCTTCATTCCTGGTTATTTCACTCTCTATATACAAGGTTCTTTCCTGCACTCTTTTGCACTTCTCTCTTCTAACCTTCACCCTCACTCTTACTTCAACGGCCATGTCCTAGAAACTGCTGTTATCTATACATCCCTCATTGCCTCCCAACCACCTGTCCTTTCAGTGAACGTCCACTTGTCTCTTGCTCCCAGCAAACCTTCTTCCGCAAAAGGATGTCTAACTTGTTAATATTATCTTTCCATCCTTCTTCTATCTCCGTGGGCATGGAGCACTACAGTATGCACTATACCTGAAATTTTAACTCAGCTGTTACACATTTTCCTTGCATATGCCACCCGCCCCTTCCTTGCTCTTAACTCACTTGGTGAAAATCTTTTAATTCTGCCTGTATTGTGGAAATTGAAATGGAGAGAGAAAACCAGAATCACTCTGAGTGACCTCACTTTAAAATTAATGACCACAGACCCATTTGGTCTTTCCACACTACATGCGCATTACATGCTATGTCTCAATCTCATTTATCCTTCTTCACAATTATTCAAATCATCTTGTCTCTTCTTGAACCTCTACATCTTCTCTTCCGTGTTTGCTCTCAGTTGGTAACGTTGCCTTTTCCTTCACCAAGAAGACCAAAGCAATCAAAAGAGAAATTTCATGGCCTGTCACCACCATAGCTAACTATCCACCAACTTCTGGCTTCACATATTCCCTACATGCCTCCAACAGTAGATGGGATATCCCTGTTCTTTTCTAAAGGTTATTTCTCCTCTCTTTACTACATCTGAACCTTTTCTCAAATAAGTTGCTCCAATAATTCTCAGATCTCCTTTCGACATCGTCAAATTTTGCCTCACTATTAGCTCATTCTCATTAGTACAGAGATGTGCTACAAAATGTATTTTCTTCTTTATAAACAAAAATATACCCCAAAATTTTTCTTAATTTTATTCCATGCCACTTCCACTTTTTCTCTGCTCCCCTTGCAGCAAATATTCTCAAAAACTTCTCTATATTCTCTTTTTCCAAGTTCCCCTTCCCAGTTTCTCTCAACCCACACCACAACAAAACTGCTCTCACCGAGATCATCAATGACCTTAATGTGGCTAAAAGCAATGCTCAGTTCTCAGTTGCATTTTATTTGGCCCAATGATATAAATGGACACAATTGATCACTTCCTCTTTGATACACAGTCTTTCAATGGATTTCCAGAACACAACAGTTTCCTGGTTTCATTCCTATTTCACTGACTACTCTCCCTCAGCTTATTTAAAGGTTTATTCTTTTATACTTGACTTCTTCATATCGTAGTGCCTAAAGCTTAGTCGTAACATCACTTTTCTTCTCGATTAATACTCATTCCATAGTTCATTTGGTTTCACAGCTTTACATATCATCTTTATGCTTGTGTCTCTCACAATTACACCGCCGTCTCAGCGTAGCATCCTCCTCAACTCATGTAGCCAAGCTACATCTTCACAGAGACATTTCAAACTCAAGGTGACCTCAGTTAAATTGATGATCTTTCAATTTCCCCCCACAGAATTCCACAATTCAGTTGCTGGCAATTCCATTCTTAAAATTATTCAGCTTAAAACACTGGAGCCATCCTTGATCCCCTTTTCTCCTAGTTGGCCTCAACCAGTTAAAGGTTGTACTTCAGAGTAGCACAGACCCTGAATACTCTTAATCAAATGGGCTGCTACCCCTGACCACAGACATCATCATCAATAGGATTACTGCAATCTCTTTCTCTCTGCCTCTCTTCTGGCCCCACAGTCTATTCGTCACAGACAAACAAATGAACCTTTCAAAGCATAACACAGACCATGTGACTCCTCCACTCCAAACTCTCTGATTCTTCCCCTTTCAATTCAGAGTAGACCCCAAATCCTTCCCAAGGCTTATGAAGTCCTACAAAATCTAGGCCCCTGAAAGCTCTCTGATCTTACCTCTCTCACGTGACCCTCTCCTCTCTTTGACTACACCTCACCACGTTGCGGCCATTCCTCAATGACAGATCTTTCTCCCCTTTCCCTGGGTTGCACTGCCTTGTCCCTCTGCAGGAAATGACTCCCCTAGATATCCTCAGCTTTGAGATTTTGGTCCAATGTCACTCTTTGCATGAGGTCATCTGAGATAATACAATGGCCCTTTACTCCCTCTTTCTTAGGTTTCCTGGTCCTTCTTACCGAAGTTTCCTTACATAGCCAACATAATGTGTAACCTATGTATTTATTGAACATATTTTAATGGATCTGTGTCTTCTGCTAGAATATTACTTCAAAGAGCAGAAATATTTGCCCATTTTGTTCACTGATGTGTCTCAAGATCTGAAAAGTGACAATTTCATTATAGTACTCAGTAAATATTTTGAATTCATATACTGCACATCATTGAGACAAAATTTAACATTTTGAGTTGAAGTAAATAGCAAAATGCTACTTTTCGTGTACTTCACTTTTAGCCAATGTAGGTATCCATGAAGGACTAGAAGAAGATTCTATTTCTTATCACAACAATTGATTACAACAACTCACACCTATACTATGGCCATCACTAGAAAACATCTTTTAATTTACATGTCTGGAATATAATTTCTAAAAAATTAATAAGAATTTATTGTATACTTCTAAAAAGAATAAATACCTAAATCTTATGGCACTATGTTGTCACATAACTGCATCCTCACTGTTTTATAAAATTTGATTTTTCAAACTTGTCATGATTTATTCAAAAATTCTTCTCAGCTGGACACCTGGGTGGCTCAACCAATTAAGCATCCAACTCTTGGTTTCGGCTCAGGTCATGATTCCACGGTTCCTGAGGTTGAGGCCCACTTCAGGCTCTGTGCTGACACCACAGAGCCTGCTTGGAATTCTCTCTCTTCCTCTATTTCTATCCCCTCCCCCACTTATGCACATGCACCCACTCTCTCTCTTTCTCTCTCTCAAAATAAGTAAACTTTAAAACCTTCTCCTCAGCCCAAACAAACTGTTGCATAAAGCTGTTCTCGGTACTGCTTTAGCGAAGAATCTTCAATGCAGTCCCATTTCATGACATATTAAGGCCTGTAACAGATTTAAAGTGTCAGAAGTTTGCCTTTTTAATTATCTATATCTGAAAACAAACACACAAACACACACACAATCAGTCTAGAAAGCCCTCCCCAAAATCTTTTTCTTTTCATTTTGCAAGGGAAAAACCTCCAGGAGACTTATTAAATTTCGAAGATGAATTCACATGGAAATGCTATTTATTATTTTAAGGAAAAGCTTTGCATCTCCCCAGATTGTAGGCCCTTGGAAGTTGTATCCACACTGAAGATAGATTCTCTCTCCAGACCAGGGCTTCTCACTTCAGGGGCGTGTGCCCACTGGGCACAGGGAAAAGCGTCGATGGTAACGTCATAAAGTAGATTATATTGTCTTCCAGGCATTATCCACAGTAACTGCACATTTTATTCTTATTAGTGCATTATATCTTGATAAAGGATTTGTCTCAATAAGCCTGTAGCACTAACTTACTTGAATTGATTATATATATCACAGTTTAAATAGCTTTCATCTGACCCATTTTAAATTCATTGCTTTATAATTTCTTTATGAGACAAGATGAGTAGCAGCGGGCAAGAGGATTTCTCTCGTATTACCTTCTGATATTCCATGAACCAAAGTCAGTTAGGTCTGTGTTTCACAACTCAGGAAATTATGAGAACAGACAAAAGTTAAAATGTGGTAAATTAAATCCATTTACTTCATTCTATAAGTCATTGACATTTCTCCACAAAAGTTATACTTACTAATCAAGAACTTATTTTTTAAAAAGTTAATAATGCTTTGAAAAGCCTTTTATAATTGTTTTTATACCTTCTTTAAGAATATCTGTTCCATTATATCTGCTGGTTATCTTCTCTTTATCTAAAGTAAATATCATAAATCTTTCTAATTTCTTTTATGAATCCACCCATATTGTTTCTTTACGTCATTGTTACTCTGTCCTTAGGTTGACTTTTAAGATGAATGTGGGTTAATCCTAACCACTGTACGCCCAGCATTTGTTTCCCCTAATGGGCCTCTGAGAGGCCTCCCTGAACCCTCTCTTGGTTTCCAGTAGGGGCTGATATATGGGTGAATAGCCTATTTAAAAATAACAAAACTTCCTGACCCAGCTCTCCTTTCCTTTGTTTCCTAATTCTTAGAATAACTTAGCTCTTAGCTCTTCAGGGTAATGATCACAAAGTTTTATTTAAGACCGTGCAATGGAGGGCTGATGGCTAATGCAGAAACACTTCAACTTGGGATGAATCATGTTTTATGTCTAAGTAAATAGATCTAAAGTGTATTTCTATCCAATGTTGCTTGGCTCAGCTGTCTGTTCTCAGTTCTTACCCTGTTGTTTACTTCTTGACATCAGTTGTTCTTTAATGTACACATATATTTTTTAAATTCAATTTATTTCCCAGAAAAGGAGGGTAAGATGAGCAAAATACCTGTTGGGAATGTATCTCTGTCCTCTGCCTCTCTGGCAATGAATGCCTGTAGAATTATGCCCTATACCTCCATGGATTCAAACACTGGCAATTTGTTTCTTATGTATTGATGTATTTTACTTTTGAATGTTTAAGTCAGAGTATATAGAAATACGTCACTTAATTTTTTGAAAAAATACAACTCTCCACTCATTTCTTTCCTGATTATTTTTTCTTTGACTTTTTTTTCTTTTGATTTTTTTCTTCACACAATTATTTGGAAATATTTCCAGAAAAAGAATAAATCTGGAGCTTTAGACAGTAATTTTGTTTGTCAGAATGAAGGGGACAGTAGTAAAATAGTTAGACTTTTGTAGTTTCTTTTCCTCTTTCAATTAAAAATTTAGATTAAATATGTTTTTATGAATTGTTTCTTATATGGTCAGATACTGTCCTTTCTCTCTGATAAAATTAAACCAAAAGAGTAATCATATTTATTAACATATTCATATAATTGATTTATTTTATGTTGTAGAACAAGGATTTCTATTTTTTAATTCAAGCTTATTTTTATTAATCAGCTTATCACAAACAAAGCCATCAATTGAGATCATAGTCATTGATTTCGATAACACTAATGATTGTGTCAAATTTTCTTTTACTCTATATTGCTTCTGACATTAGAGTCTCATTTCAAATTGATTTGGTGTTGAATTTTTATGTGCTTATTTATTTATTTTGATAGAGAAAGAGAGCAAGGGAGGGACAGAGGAAGATGAAGAGACAGAATCCCAAGCAGACCCCATGCTGTCAGCACAGAGTGCAATGCAGGGCTCGATACCACAAATCATGAGATCATGACTTGAGCCAAACTCAAGAGTTGGATGCTTAACGGACTGAGCCACCCAGACGCCTCTGATTTTGTGTTTAAATGTGTGTTAGTATTGTTCTTTATCAAATGACAAGATTTTATTGTGACATTGAGGCTTCACTTAAAAAAAATTAAAAAGAGTCTTTTCCATTCATTTGCAGAAGAACGACCTTTGGTATAGATTACATCAGATGCTTGTCTCTCCATTTTTCAAGTCCCGCCCCTGCACCTGCCTTGCACCTGTTACTGTCTTTCTCCTGTAGTTTCTATTAAAGTTTCATTGCCAAACGAAGCACTCTAAACAGCATGACTACCTTATTTGTAAGAGAATGAGGGTGTCTAGTCACACCCAAAACTCTATGTATCGGGGTCTCCCTCTAACTCAATATGTATTATCCTTATTTTTTGATTATACATGATCTCCTTCACACTGATAGTCGAATGACTTTTTAATTTGCAAGGCAATTTAAAGATGACTCATTCCATCATTAGTAGACTTTTAGGCAGGTTTAGAAAGTGAACCAGCAATTGTCCAAAAGTTATGTTGGATTGTGGGGCCTCACCATTATGCTAACCGGGACTTACGTAAGAGTCTTCCCTTGGTTTCTCTAATCCCAGAAGTTGGCATCCCTTCTGAGTTTTTATTTCTGAGCTCACATGAGTCTAAGAGCTGAAAGATTCTTTCAAAATCTGTTTCAGAAGAGATGCCTAGTGACATAGTGGAATGTCATCTGAGACAGGTATATGTGAAGTGGACATATACAAATAAAGACCTCTGTGCTTTAACTTTAAGACTGTTGAAAGAGCAAAAGGAATGCCATGCTAAGTACTTATTGATAAATAACTCACTTCTGGGTCTCTGAGAAAACTAACACTCCTTAGATTCAGAGAAGAGCCTGATGCTCCGTCCCTGTAGGAGACCTACTTACCTCTCTGAGACTAATGTTTGTTTCTGAAATATTTCTTAGAATTTACATTGTCTTCTATCACAATCTATTTTAATACCTATGATATTTTTCCTTATATTAAATCTCTCTAGAGTGTCTACATCAGATGGCCTGAGAATAAGAACAAGTATGTATTAAGCTGTCACTATACCTCCTATCAACATGCATAATAACAATAACAACTGTTATCTTTTAACTAAAAATTGCCCAAGTTTTAATATTCATTTTCTTGTGCCTACGATCAAAATGTTATGTATTTGGGAAGAATTAAAAGACTTAAGGAAGACTTCTCTACCTTCAAGAGATAAGAAACAGAAACTCAGTTCAAAACAGAAATATACATAACTGACTTGGTAAACATTTTCTTCTATCAGGAGGTACTGTCATTTCCTGTTGGCAATGAGTACTTTATCATGAGAAGACTCCTATGTGAATGCGATATTTACCATATATATTTATTTAAAAAAACACTTATGTTCCTAGTAGTGTCGAACTTTTGAAAACAAAAGCTTTAAAAATATTGGTTATGGGGCACCTGGGTGGCTTAGTTGGTCAGGTCATGGTCTCACATTTCGTGGGTAAGAGCCCCACATTGGTCTCTGTGCTGACAGCTCAGAGCCTAGAGCCTGATTCAGATTCTGTGTCTCCCTCTCTCTTTACCTCTCTCCTGCTCACGCTCTGTCTCTCAAAAATAAATAAATGTTAAAAAATTTGTTTAAAAAAAATAAAAATATTGGTTATGATATCCTATGTAGAAGAGGAAGCTGATATCAGTAAATAATCACAGACTCTTGTATTTGTATTGTTTTCCATATATTCTTTTAAACAAATGTGTAATTAAATATAAAAGGAAGGAAGGAAGGAAGGAAGAGAGGAAGGAAGGAAGACTGGGGAAGAAGGGAGGGAAATTTGAGATATCCAAAATGGCTGCAATGTAAGAATTCAAAAGGAAAGAAACTTTAACTCGTATTCTGAGTGATGCCATGAATAAAGTTCAAGAAACATAAATTTAAAAAAACCCTAAAATCATAGAATTCACATGAAAAACAGACATTAGTGATGGAGACAACACAAAAAGCAAGCCACAATATTAAACCCACACTAAATCACCATATAATGACACATTTAGTTTGTCATTTTCAAAGCATAAAATATGAGAAAAGATAAAAGTTCTAGAGATTAAAGTTAACAATTAAAATTAGAAGTTCCCTGGGGCACCTGGACGGCTTAGTCGATTAAGCATCCGACTTTGGCTCAGGTCATGATCTCACGGTTTGTGGGTTCGAGTCCCGTGTCGGGCTCTGTGTTGACAGCTAGCTCAGAGCCTGGAGCCTGCTTCAGATTCTGTATCTCCCTCTCTCTCTGACCCTCCCCTGCTCACTCCCTCTCTCTATCTCTCTAAGAAACAAATAAAATATTAAAAAATAAAAAAAAAGAAATTAGAAGTTCCCTAAAAGAGTTTACAAATTAATTAGACACAGTTAAAGAGATAAACAGTAAGCTAAAAAAAAAAAAAAAGCAAGTGAAATTCTCTAACTTGTATTACAGAGAAACAAACAGATAAAAATGATAAAGGGAATGTTCAAGAAAAGGAAGGGAGAATCAGGAGTTATATTACATGTTTACTTAATTGAAATTGCAAGAATGACCTAAGGAGGGACCAACGTTAAACGATATATTAGATGAAATATTCCTCAAGTGATTGAAGGCAACAGGCCTCATTTTTGAAAGCACAAAAAAACACAAAATGCTAATGAAGTAAAATGTTAAAATGTAGCATTTAAAAATCAGGAGGGACATGGCAGATTTAAAGTCTTCTGAAGCTTTTTATTGTTTAGATGAAAGTAAGCATCATTTATACTTTATATTAAATGTGCATGTAAAAATTCTTTAAAAAACTCACTAAAAGAAAAATCAATTGTGATTTTTCTTAATTTGTTAAAGAAAAAAAACTTTAATGCCCAAATAGGGTAATAAAAAAAGAAATAAAAATTTTAAATGTGTATTTATTTTTGAGAGAGACGGAGCGTGAGCTGGGGAGGGACAGAAGGAGGGGAGACACAGAATTTGAAGCAGACTCCAGGCTCTGAGCTGACAGCACAGAGTCCCATGTAGGGCTCGAACCCACAAACCTTGAGATCATGACCTGAAGCAAAGCCAGACGCTGAACCGACTGAGCCACCCAGGTGCTTCCTCCCCAAAATTAAAAGACACAGAAAAGAACAAGCTCAACACACAAAAGAAGATGATATAAATAATTTTGGATGTACTATGATCACAATAAATATAAATGATTTATTTATAAATCAACAACAAACCGAGGGCTGATGGGGACGGAGGTGACGGTAAAGGGGGGTGATGGGCATGGAAGACGGCACTTGTGAGGACGAGCACTGGGTGTTATATGGAAACCAACTTGGCAATAAACTATTAATAAATAAATAAATAAATAAATAAAAAGAGAATAAACCCTAAAACACAGAAAATAAAATAATGGCAACAGAAAATTGTAAAACCGAAAAAATTAAGGATCAACAAAATCGAAGTCAATTTTTGCAAAATATAACAAATTGAGAAAATTCTGTCAATACTAATCAAGAAAAAAAAAATGAGTGACACAAACAACATCAATAAGGTTAAAAATCTGACAACCAAGATGTACCAAACATTAACTAGATACAGAGAAAATATTTGGACAAAATCTGAAGAATATTAGTAATTTTATTTTATAGAAAAAAAAGCAACAAGAGGCAAATTCCTTAAACTGAAAATGGGGATCTAAAATTGCCTGATGGAAACATGATACTTACAGGCAAATGGAAAAATAGTCCACTTTGAAATTAAGGAGATTTGGGGCACCTAGTGGCTCAGTCGGTTAAACATCCAACTTCGGCTCAGGTCATGATCTCCCCGTTAGTGGGTTCGAGCCCCGCGTCAGTTTCTTTGCTGACAGCTCAGAGCCTGGAGCCGCTTCAGATTCTGTGTCTCCCTCTCTCTCTGCCCCTCCCTTGGTCTTGCTCTGTCTCTCTCTGTCTCTCAAAACTAAATAAAAAATCTTTTTAAATTAAAAAAATAAAACTGGGGAAAAAAAATGAATGTCTAATACAGCAATTTATAGTTAACATTGCAGTAGCCATCTTTTTAAAAAGTATATATAAAATAAAAGAACATGAGTGTAAATATAAGAAAAGAAATGTTATTGAAAATGTTCAGAGATGATACGCTTATCTAGACAGAAGCCGCAAATGATCTCCACACAAAACAGGATTTTATTAGTTTGAGTTATAATATCAATATAGAAGTTAATTGTACTTTTATCCAATAGTATTGAACAAGTAGAAAATGTTAATTAAGCTCATCAACAAATATAATAAAATATATGATGTACTAAAGGATAAATCTAAGAAAAAGTAAACACAATGTTATGATTATCATTATAAGCCTTTAATAAAATAAATTAAATATTACAATTATGGGCAAAAACATAGTGTAAAGTTTTCATTTTATCACAAATACACTATAGAGTTAATAAAATCTCAATCTACTATAGTAGTACTTTTTTCACCAGATAAATTTATGACATATCCTAAACTATTTAGAAAAACAAAAGACTAAGAAAGTCATGAAAACTCTGAAAAATAACTGATCAGGTGGTCTTTTTCTATCAAATATCCAGACTTTAAAACTCCAATAGGAATGAAGACTGTAGAGTAACTTAAGACAGTACATGTACGTGTAAGGATAGTCAAACAGATCAATAGAAGGGAGGAGAGAGCCCAGACATATGTGGAAAGTTGATATATAATATAAGATACATTACAGAGCTGTGGATGAAGAATGGACTATTTAATAAAAGCAGCTGCTACAATTGTTTAACCACAAGTTACGTAAATAAATTGGGTTGCTCCTTTACACCATGCACAAAAATCAAATCCAGGAATATTTAGGACATAAATATAAAAAGTCAAAGTCTAAAAAACTTTAGGAATATTTCTTTAAGACTTCAGAATGTGCAAAATTTCTTAAAAATAATACACAAAAATATAAACTATAAGGGAAATATCAATAAGATTAACTGGAAATTTTGTTCTGCACAAGTCATGATAGATAAAATGAAAACACACACACATGTGTGAAGGAAAATATTTGTAATATAACCAGTGAAATATCAGTATCCAAAAGTCTACATAGACGTTAGATGATAGATGATGCATAAATAAGCAGATAGATAGATACATAGGTGAAAAATGTAAGAGAATGATGAATAAAGAAATGAAAACATGAATAGGCATTTCACATACCAAAAAGAAAAAAAAAGGATGGCAAAAAAAATAATGAAATGTTGACTCGTGGCATTAGTAATCACAAAAATGTATATAATGTATATTAAACACATAACATGATTTTTAAGAACATAGATTTCTAAAAGTTAATGTCAGACAACATCATTTGTTTCTGAGATAACAGAAAAATTAGAATAATTATAAACCTCCGTAAATATAAATAATTTAAATCATTTAGAGATTTTGTGTTGCCTAACAATGTTGAAGATCTCCATTCTCTATAAACCAACAATCTCTCTTATAGGAATGTGCCCTATAGAATCATGACTATGTTCCCACATGAGACATGTATGGAAGGAAGGAAAAAAGAGAGGGAGAGAGACAGAGACAGAGAGAAAGAGAGGGAGAGAAAGAAAGCGAAAAGTTTAGAGAATAATTCCATTGACAAAAGAATAGATCATTTGATTTATAAAGCAGAGCTTTACATAACAATGAAAATAAACTCCAAGGAAATTATATAAACTAACTTAAAAATGAAATTTTCAGTGAAAAAGGAAGTTGCAGGAGAAATACATATAACAGAATGACTTTGGTTATATAAATATTATAAATATGTATACATAAACAATTTAATTGCAGGGTACTTACCCTTATGATAAAACCATCGAATAAAACAAGGACAATTTTTGGGGCTCCTGGGTGGCTTAGTCGGTTAAGTGTCCAACTTTCACTTAGGTCATGATCTCGCGGTTCGTGGGTGCGAGCCCCGCGTCGGGCTCTGTGCTGACTGCCAGCTCAGAGCCTGGAGCCTGTTTCAGAGTCTGTGACTCCCTCTCTCTCTGACCCTCCCCTGCTCACGCTGTCTCTCTCTCTCTCTCCTAGAAATAAATTTAAAAAAAAAAACAAAAAAAACAAGGACATTTTTAGCATAAAGTCCAGCATGGTAGTGACTCTGGGAAGTCACATAAGAGGCCCAACATTTCCTATGCTAAGTTAGGTGGTGAATCTCCAGTAGGCATCTTTAATTATCCCTCAAATTGTGCAAAAACAATTTATATGCTTTTGTTGGTTACAAGTCCTGCATCCAGAAAGGAAAGATTGGCAGTGGGGACAGAGAAGAGCATTCCAGTCAGAAAGAGCAAGTTATTTAAAGTTCTTTTGGTAATGACATCATAGTGCTTGGAAGTAAATGTAGGAACATCATGCCAGAGTCCAAAGAGAAGAAGGAAATGACACTACATGAGAGCTGAGACCCAGATAGGTGACAAGAAATACGGGGTTTGATGGCCACGCCGTACATCTTCATCTGTATCCAAGAGTAACTGTGACATGGCAATTTCCTCTTGAAAATACAGCCCTGAGTCTATGTGGGAAAGAAAACAAGGTGGCAGTTAATAAAATGCTGTGCAAAGCAGAGGAGAGATGGTCAAAACAATGGAAATGGAGACCAGTAGCGTACTTGAAAGATATTTAATAATAAAAAAATCAAAGGCCAGCAGTAAAAAAAGGCGAGAAGCAATAACGTTCTCCTTGTAATGAGAACACTGCTGAGTATCTATCACTCCCCATAAAAGGAATCAGGAATTCCAAGGGAAACGTCTAATTAAAAGCCGGAGGGAGCAAGGGAGTAAGAGCAAAGACCAGCATGGGTTATCTCCTCTGGCCAGAAATCAGAAAAGGGCTCAAAACTTAAAGAGGAAGGAGCCTGCTGAGCTGGGTGAGTCGGAGCACCTGTTGTGCCCCAACGGTCTGAGTCGGAACAAGAAGAAAGACAAATAAATACACAAATTCATCTTTTTTTATTTTGTTTGTTTTAAAGCCTCAGAGGGCTGTTGAAGTGCAGGATAAGAGTCACCACCAGTGCAGGTACGTGATTGTCTCAAAGAATCCGTGGAGGGAACTGTCTTTCACCACAGTAGCCAGTTGGTCAAATAGCATGACGCGTGACAGGGATCTGAGATCACAGCCTCTGACGAGATGCACTAAGTCATACATGAAATCTTCTCTAAATCCCCCAGTACTTTAATGGGAATATCATCGAGCCTAACTTCCTTCCAGTTTGTAACAAATACAGGGACAAACAATGGAATTACACATCAAGAGAATCAGAGTGCAAAACAGTCTACAAGAAAACTAACTATTCACGAGCCTTGAAAAAGTCAGTGTCCTGAACAAGGCATTTGCACCCCTTTGAGACTGAAGGAAATTAAAGAGTCCATGACTTGCAAAGGTTAAAACGGACTGGATCCTGATTTGGATTTTAAAGAACGTAACAAATACTTTCACAACAGTCGGGCAGATTTGAATGGGGACTTAGTACTAAGTGACATTAAAATTACTTTTTAATTTTTTAATCTTGATAAATGCACTACTGTTGGTTGCTATTCTAAATAAAATCCAAGTATCTGCAGCAGGATACAAAAGAAGGGATGACATGATGGTGGGGAAGGAAAGAGCTTTTGTTTTCAAGGAGACTGCTATCTAATTATGCAGAAGGGATAGTGAAAACCCTGTGTTTTGCAACTCCGTACATAATAATAATGTCTTTGGGAAATTAACATCAAAGAATAGTCATAGCCTTCATTCTTCCGGACAGGAAGGCCAGTCAGTGTATTTAGATGGGAAGCCGAGAGACCTCTGCATCCCACATAAGACTATATATCACGCAAGTGCATGTGTGTGTGTGTGAAAGAGAGAGAGAGAAAGAGAGACAGAGACAGACAGAGACAGACACAGACACAGAGAGAGAGACAAAGAGGGAAGACAAATATGGCTGATTATGGAAATTTTCTTTTATTTACATGGTAGTCTTCTTTCAACATTTCTTTACATTTGAAATTTCTCTGTGTTTGGAAAACAAACTGATGAGCATAGGTTGCTTGTCAATTTTTTAAAAATTTTTGAAACATTTATTTTTGTGAGAGAGAGACAGACAGAGAGAGATTGAGACAGACTACGAGCTGGGGAGGAGCAGAAAGAGGAGACAGAACCCCAAGCAGGCTCCAGGCTCTGAGCTGCCAGCAAAGAGCCCGATGTGGGGCTCAAACTCACAAACCGTGAGATCATGACCTAAACCACAGTCGTGATGCCCAACCGACTGAGCCACCCAGGTTTCCCAGTTCCTTGTCAAAATTAAGAAACATAACAAAAGAAAACACAACTCCCATCTATGCTAAAAAGTCATTCTAAACCAGGCTGATGACAATTTATTGCTATCTAATGCTGTGCCTTAATATCCAACAGAGATCTCTGATCCAAGAAGAAAATAGCCAGATTAGGTAGAGATGATAGATAAATATCAGATTAGATAGATGGAGAGATGATAAATGTTAGATAGATAGATATCAGATTAGATAGATAATACTTTAATAAATGGATACTTTTACAACACATTGAAAGAATTAAAAAAGGAACTTTTCTATTTATTAAGTATTTTGTATTTCAAACTAAATATTTAAACAATCATCTCAAAACTATTATACTGTGGACCTAGTATATTAATCAGATATCATGGATTAACTTAATATTTTAATGAAATATTTCATTAAATATTTTCATGAAATTGGCATATCACATAGTAGGTTAACCCATGAGAAAAGTATTTCACAAAGCTTCGCTTTCAGCAATAAATATTAATTTCAACCCTAAACCAGGAATTTACAGGTTGGGAGTGTCAGGGGGATGATTTTTCCTAGACTTGGGGGTTAATAAATGACTTGATAGTTTTTCCCTGAGCAGTGCGATAGTGTAGAGAGCTTATTTTTAGAATTTCAAGGGAGTGTAGAAATCGCTGAATATCTTGGGGAACATTAATAAAATGTGGTGACAACAGCTTTTAATGGCGGAATCACTACCACAGCAGGCCTGTCCGCAGTGAGTCATCAGGACATGGCCCAGCGGAAGCAAGCGCCGATTGCGCGTCATTTCTGCGCTTCTGGAAAAACTGTGCACTGAGCGCTCAGGAGCAGTTTTTAAGATGAAGCAGTTAAGAACTGCAAACGTTAAGTGCTATTTTAACAAAGCCAAGATTGGGGAGCCTGGGTGGCTCAGTCCCTTGAGCATCCGACTTGGGTTCACGTCATGATCTCACAGTTCGTGGGCTCGAGCCCCGCGTCGGGCTCTGCGCTGACAGCTCAGAGCCCGGAGCCTGTTTTGGATTCTGTGTTTCCTTCTCTCTCATCCTTTCCCCTGTTCGTGTTCTCTCTCTCTCTGTCTCTCTCTCAAAAACAAATAAACATTAAAAAATAAAAGCAGACCAGAAACCATTCTGATTTTTTTATATTGTTTTTGAAGGAGTAAGTGCCCAGATTCTGAGCGTAGGCCAGCGAGAGCAGGCTGCGGAGAAACAGCGATGCACTTTCCTGCATCTGGACCTGGCGTCCCTCCTTCGCCGCCTCCTTCATGTGGGACGGAAAATAAAGTTTTTAAATACTTCAATTTCCTCGGGCTCTTATTAGTTATCCTGTAGTGATAATTAATGCAATCAAACTCTCCAAGTTGAGTACATAAGTCTTCTCAGAATTTCTAATTAATAAAATATATCTTGAATAATTCTCTATCCATAATAGATCACATGTAGTACATAATGCTATATATAATATATGATGTTATATAAAATGTAATACTTTTGTTATTATATGGAATACAAAAATAAAATGTAGCATATGTTCCCCAATATAAACTCAAAGCAGAAGAATTGGTAAAGTTTGATAATAATGAGAAAATGAAAATAAAATCATCAAAAATTCTTTTTTTAAATGTTTATTTATTTATTTATTTATTGAGAGCAGGAGGGGAAGAGAGAGAGGGAGAGAGAATCAAGGCAGGCTCTGTGTTATCATCATGGAGCCCGGTGCGGGGCTCAAACTCATGAAGTTTGGACATGGCCTGAGCTAAAACCAAGAGTCAGACACTTAACAGATTAAGACATCCAGGCACCCCAAGTCATCCAAAATTCTTATTAAAAATAAATAATATCTATCTTTAATGAATCAGAAGTGTACTTAGTAATTTCTATAATTTTTTATCAAATAATTCAAGAAGATATACAGGAAGATGTTTAATTTCATAGCAACTTTACTAAACAAGGTTACCTACCTCATTATTGCAATTCATAGAAAAATATCCTCATTTTAAATTATATTTAATGATAAGTTCACCTAGTGCCTAATGAGCAACATAATGCAATACACAAATTAATTCTGCAACATTTTTCAAGAACATGATGTCCTGGGTCCAGGACTTGTAAATTGGTTTGATACTGTTTCCGTGTGTGTGTGTGTGTGTGTGTGTGTGTGTGTATTTGTGTATGTATGTGTGTATGTGTGTATCTGTATGTATGTGTGTATGTGTGTATGTGTATATGTGTGTGTATGTATGTGTGTGTATGTATGTATGTGTGTATCTGTGTGTGTATGTATGTGTGTGCATGTGTGTGTATGTATGTGTGTGTGTGTATCTGTGTGTGTGTGTGTATGTGTGTGCATGTGTATGTGTCTATGTGTGTGTGTGTGTGTGTGTAGCCTCCCTGGTCCCTTAGGGATGTGGATAAACTTGAACTAAGTCTCTAATAACTTCCTAGATCCCTGCGTCTCTCGGACTCCATGTTTTGCATTCCTATTGGGCTATTTCACCTGCACAAAGTCCTAGATGTGTAACTTTATTTTCACAGCATTTCTTAGGAAATCCGAACACACTCCTCATTTCTTAGAATGACAACTTTCCTGACAGCATGAGGACTCAGCAAGTGGGAACACGGAACACGAGGCTTGCCCTTCTTAACTTTGCTGGCATCCTTGTGATGCACCTTCCCCCATATTCTTACTTTAAATAAATTATTTTAGGAGCACCTGGGGGGCTCAGTCAGTTAAGCATCCAACTCTTGGTTTCAACTCAGGTCCCGATCTCACCGTTTGTGAGTTCAAGCCCTGCCTTAGGGTCTGGGCTGACAGTGGAGAGCCTGTTTGGGATTCTCTCTCTCCCTCTCTGTCCCTCCTGTAGTCTCTCCCTCTCTCTTTCTCAACATAAATAAATAAACTTTAAAAAATAAATCACTGTAATCCCTACAAGTGGATTTGCCTTAAAAATGAACACATAAGCAGCTACAAAGTCTATAGTATTAGCTTTTTCTTTCTTCTTCTGACCCGTGTATGTATTTGTGAAGGATACATCTGGAGTCATCATGCTGGATGGTCTGTGATGGGGACTCTGGAGCCACACCTGGATGTGCAGGCTGGTTTGTATTCCTGACACCAACTCCACGAGTTTAAGGTCTCGTGTAGTTTATGTTTCTTTTCTCTACCACACGGGTGATGGAATAATATGCTACAGGGCTGCGAAATGGCTTAAGCTAGTGACAGCATCAAAAGCGCTTGGGTGGCTCAGTCAGTTAAGCGTCTGACTTTGGCTCAGGTCATGATCTCACGGTTAGTGGGTTTGAGCCCCACATCAGGCTCTGTGCTGACAGCTAGCTCAGAGCCTGGAACCTGTTTCAGATTCTCTATCTCCCTCTCTCTCTGACTCTCCCCTGCTCATGCTCTCGCTCGCTCGCTCTCTCTCACTCTCTCTCTCTCTCAGAAATAATTAAAACATTAATTTAAAAAAAAGTGCTTTGAGAGATGCCGAGAACATATCAAGCAGTATTGACATGTTGACTCGACTTTGACACAGTCATACACTAGCCATCAGATACATGAAACTTGGTAGTTGATGACAAAGTTATTGAATAGGGCATGTTGATTTTTTTAAAAAAAAATTTTAATGTCTTTATTTTATTTTGAGAGACAGAGACTGAGCAGGGGAGGGGTAGAGAAAGAGACGGAGACACAGAATCTGAAGCAGGCTCCAGGTTCTGAGCTCTCAGCACAGAGCTCGAGCCCATGGGCTGTGAGATCATGACCTGAGCTGAAGTTGGACACCTAACTGACGGAGCCACCCAGGCGGAATAAGACATATGTCTTAACGGCTGTTACGTCCCTCAGTGCCTCAGAGTTGCACCTGATTTTATGCTTTGGTAAGGCCTTTTGGGTTTTGTTTCCCTTTCCAGTAAAATTAAGGAATAAATACCATCCTTTTTTTTTTTATTCTCTGGAATCTAACACCACATTATGCATAGAAATCATTGAAGACGGTGAGTGAATGAGGCTATGTTTATTCCAATGGCATAATTTTATCTCTTCCAATGCCTCATTTATATCTGAAGTCTAAATGTCATCTATAAAACATAGATTTCCATATCTAACTATTGGATTACTTCTAACTAGCTTTCTCAAAGACAACTTGAATTTGACATTGACTACATTCCATCCTCCCCATTACCAATTTACCTTCTCAAAGGAAAGAAGGGATCTTCTAGAATATGGCCCCTTTCCTTTACCTCATGTCTAGCTCAGCATCAAATTTCATTGTTTTTTCTGCTAATGATTCAATTACGAAGCTATCATGAATCTTTGTGTTGAGTGGGGTTATGGAATAGGAATCATCTGGAATTTCAACTGTTAAACCTTATGTATTTGTGTTTATGTTTGTATTGTATAAAAATATGTTGCTTCAAAATTTATTTTGCCAAAATATTGTGTTACATAATAGCATATTGTATGTTGCCCATAAATTATTAAATATCATTATTAAAACATTTTCCTTTCACTTTGTACATATAATGTATATTTACTGTAAAAATATAGGGGAGCCTGAGTGGCTCAGTTAGTTAACTGTCTGACTCTTGATTTCAGCTCAGGTCATGATCTTACAGTTGTGAGATTGAGCCCTGCATCAGGATCTGCACTGAGTGTAGAGAGTGCTTAAGATTTTCTCTCTCCCTCCCCCTCTGCCCCTCCCCTGTCATGCTTGCTAAATAAATAAATGCCATACAGTATACTTTAAAGAGAAAAAATATAACTACCCATTGATCCAAAGGTAATGGTTATTAAAATGTTGGGATCCATGATCCAATTTTACAAATGCACATATATTAACTTATTTATAACATTCCATATATGCCTACCGATGTGCAAAATCATGACACTTGAGGCCACCCCACCAGAACTGTGATCCTTACAGAGAGTTGACCCTCTGTAGGAAAATAAAAAGTCAGGTGAGTCTGGTCTATGAAGGTCAAAAGGTACTTGTGTCACCTCTCTACGTAATGTGTCCCAGCGGTTAACGGTATTAATTTTTAGTAAATATTTCCTTATCTCTTACACCAATTCCCAAAGTCAGAAGTTAACTTTATTACCTTTGTTTTCAGTTCTTTGTAAGAGTGCAAAGCAGATGTTCATCACATCTCTTACAGTAATTGTTCACCAATTTAAAGACCATGATCGTGCTCCTCTCAGCTCTCTGTCCAGTGCTCATAGACCCTTACCTTAAAGCCCGATGTGCCTATGTCTTTAATCAATAGGGTTTCCCTGCAAATTCACTATCTGGTTTTAAAGGAGTGCTTATTCTTTTTTCTTTTATTTTTATACATCTTTATTTTATTTTAAGAGAGAGAGGGAGAGAGGGCAAGCAGGGGGAGGGGCACAGAGAGAGAGGGAGACACAGAATCGGAAGCAGCTCCAGGCTCTGAGCTGTCAGCACAGAGCCCAAGGTGAGGCTCGAACTCCTGGACTGTGAGATCATGACCTGAGCTGAAGACGGATGCTTGACTGACTGAGCCACCCAGGTGCCCCTGCAAATTCACTATCTAATTAATGTATGGAAATCAATATGGGATACAATAATCTACTATGTGCTTGAGCCATAAAAAAATACCTTAACTGCAGAGGGAAGAGAAAGTCCAGCCTTAGAGGAAGTTGAGATTGCTGCCTTGCCGTTCAATAGGACAGCCTTCAGACCGCTCTGTCTCAGGACAAAGCGTGGATACTCACAGGCATTTCTGATGGACAAGGACAGAGAAAAAGATGTTTAAAAAGATACACTGTCCTGCATTTACATTTTGGGGCGTGACTAGCAGGCCCGCAGTACAGTCGCGAATGAATCCTACCCAGTGATTCACAGAGGTTCCTGCCTTTACCTGCCAGCTTCCCTTTGAAAGATAAATGAATACATGATAAATGAATAAACTGTGAATAAAGCATCTCTTCATCATTAATCACACTAAATATAGTGGCAGGCAGAGTAGATGCTGTTTTGGATAGGAGCCAGATCACAAAAATGGCATGGAAGGCTTAGCTTCTTAAATATTTCCTTAGATTGTCAAACATAACTTTTAGAAGTTAAATGTATTTTCATCTGGCCTTCAGAAGTTTTAGTGACAGAGATAATGCTGAAAAATGCTCACTTTAAGATGGGATCATTTGACAGTGAATCAATAAACTCTTATGGTATTTGATCTTAAGGTTTCTAAGATACATAAATATACAAATTTACAACATACCTACGTATATATCTCCAAGAAAGAAAATATACAGGACTGAGAAATTTGCACTGCAACCTGACTAAAGAAAGAAAGAACCGTCATAGAGAATCTGTTTCTACGCCAAAGTTATTCTGTATTTTTTAAGGTGCCTGATTTTCAATCTCTCTATAGATTCTTAATCGGTTAAAACAAGGCAGCCTGTTATTTTTTCCTCATGCATATTAAGAATATGTGTTTTCTTGAAGAAAGGGAATTTTTTTCTCAAAGCCAAACCTGACATTGGGGGTTCTCAATGTCTTTTCATAGTTCGCCGTCAGAACTGATATCCAAGCTCAAGTTTAAGAAAGTGAAGCTTTCCTATTCCCGACTTCCCCCTGTGTCTCATTGGTTATTGGTAAGTGATAACGTCTGAGGTAAACTGTAGGAAGTATTAGTCATTACAACCGACTAAAATGGAGAAAAATACTATTTGGAATCAGAGGGATGAACAATTTTGTCCAGCCATCCATCTGTTGTTCACAGAGAGACGGAAGGATCCCAGTAGGGGAAAACACTGGTCAGACAGGACCTTGGAGAAGCCACGCGGTTCCTTGGTGCTTAGCCTTCCTAACGTCCCCATGTAGAGTGACACGGCTGTATGACAGAGTGGCCGCTTTATTCAATTCCAGAGATCAGACTACTGGATGATGTGCATTTCTCTTAGCGTGGCTCAAGAATGAGTGTAACTGCCTCCAAAAACGACTAGCATCATGTAACACAGAGGAAACAAAATATCTTCAATGGAAACTGCCAGTTAGCAAAGGCGCGTGGGAGAAATAACATATTCTACAGCCATCATTTGCTAGAAAGTGGTAACAAAGCATTGATGCCATAGGACGCAATCAAGCGATTTCTTTTGTAACAGATTTGTCCCTTCCTGGTTGGGCAGTTTGAGAGGTTATCCCCGACGTGAGCCCCCAGAGTAAATCAGGACACCTTCTCCTTTATGAAATACACTGTGAGAGAGATTCGACCTCTGTCAAGTCAGGTTTGGAGGACTCGGGGGTTTCTGTTAGAAGCTGAGCGATCACACTCTCTGGCTTTACGCTGTGGGGTCTCTGGGTCTTACCCCGCCTTGTGGGGCACAGGCTTGGCAAACCACAGCCCGTGGACCACTACTATTCCTCTGACTATCCATATATGGCTCCCTATCAACAAGCTTTTCTTTTCTTTTTTAAAGTTTAAATTATTCTTAAAGAACAAAAGAAAAATTATAATCCAATACATGTTGAAATCATATGAAGCTCAAGTTTCAGTGTCCATAGAAAGTTTTAGTGGAACACAGTCACATTCACCCATATGGCTGTTTTCCCACCGCAGGGCAGAGAGGAGATCCTGGGGACCCCGCCCAACTGCCAGAAAAGCTACAGCTAGTTACTGTCCTGCTCTTTACAAAAACAGCCCTAGATGTCAGCGTGGGGCCTCCTGCTATTTAGCAGCTGGCTTTAGATTTCTGTTTATCTCCGTAGCCCCTGTCTTATGCACTAATACTGGAGAAGCAAGCAAGCAACCAACAAAAAAGCCCGTCTTCTAAAGAACTGGGGCATTTCATTTGCCACCAGACTACATCTCAGTGGGTTTCTTTCTTTGTTTTAAAGTTTATTTATTTATTTTGAGAGAGAGAGAGGGTGAATCCCAAGCAGACTCCGTACTCTCAGCACAGAGCCTGATGCAAACTTGAACTCACAAACGGTGAGATCGTGACCAGAGCTAAAACCAAGCGTGGGGCGCTTAACGGACTGAGCCACCCAGGGTCCCCTCAGTGGGTTTCTTTTTCCACATGGATGGGGTCAAGATAGACCTGTGGTGGCAGTCAAGTTAAGTCCTTAGCTTTTCACTCATCATTATTCGAAGCTCTGCCTTCCCCCAGACTGAAAGGCTTCTTTTATTATGATTGCACTGCATTTTTTTTCTCTTTGCTTTCAGATATGTCCACATGGATGGATCACAGTTTCTCTCTTGTAAAACTTGATTACATGTAGCAAGAAGTAGTCAACATATTTCAAAGTATTGACATCATTTTACCACATTTCCTAAAGTTTCTGATTTGGTATGCAAAAATATGAGCCTCGAGTTACTGTAGGTGGTAAAAAGCTAGCAGTTTTGCTAATGTTTAACAAGCTTGCTAACTTTCCAGTTGAGGACAAAGAAATCATATTCTCTATAACCAGCATTCACTCAGACCACGTCACATCTCAGTGTCCCTTTTTGTTCTTTTTCATGTGACAACAGTCGTATTAGTGTGGAATCCGTGGGCATCAAGTACAGAATCTGGACTCGGGTTCAGCAAAACTGTGGTTGTATTGGCACATGGAATCAGGAAGCCCAGGGGTGGAGTTAGCATTGACTTTCGCAGGGATTCAAACGATATGATCAAAATGGCGTCGCCCCCTTAATCTCTCAGTTCCGTATTTTTTAAAATGTTGTTTTCATTTGTCTATCAGAAATCTGATCGATTTGCTCCATTTGGATCACCCACCTAACTTCACATCATCAATACCTTGCACCCAAACGAGGTGGAGATGAGGTTCTTCCCCAAAGGGAAAGCATCTAGAAAGAAATAACGTTTCACAAGACGATTTGGAAATATGCCTTGAAATTCAAAATAAGCATCAAAACTGAGATTGTTTACATCATGTGAATCAGGAAGTGGAGTAAAAAATAAAATTGTATATATGCAAGAAGGTCTAAAATGAGATGATCACTCCAGATTGAGTGTAGATTTTCAAAAACTCCAACTTTCCATTAGTGAGAATTGTCGAATTGAAAAAATGTAATAAAAAAAATGACACTCTCGAAATATGAATACTAATGGGGCGCCTGGGTGGCTTAGTCGGTTAAGCGTCCGACTTTCGCTTAGGTCATGATCTCGCGGTTCGTGGGTTCGAGCCCCGCGTCGGGCTCTGTGCTGACTGCCAGCTCAGAGCCTGGAGCCTGTTTCAGATTCTGTTCCTCCCTCTCTCTCTGACCCTCCCCTGCTCACGCTGTTTCTCTCTCCTAGAAATAAATAAAAAAAAAAAAATTAAAAAAAAAGAAATATGAATACTAAGCAAGCACACAATATATATATCTATGTAATTAAATTAGGTATAATTATGTAGAGCAAAAACTTAATTGTAGTATAATATCTACGGGTTGCTATTATTTATTTATCTACAACAAATTATATATTTCTAAGTTACACATATATTTTAAAGCATATAAAAATGATAATGTTAATTTTCTCAAGGATACCTTTTTGGTGTTTTTGTCTTAGGCTTGCCTCTGAAGTTTAAGCTACTATTACAATAATGTATTCATGCATAAGCTATGTAATTAAGATAAATATTTCTTTAAAATTACAAAGGATACATTACAAATTAGTGATTCTATTTCTGGAAAATCAGAGAAAATGTCTCAAAAATTATTGGGAACTGAGATTTCATTACAATGCCTGGTTATAAATTTGATATCTATCAAGTCAGTAAGTTTCTCTGCAAAAAGTATAAATAGAAGGTTGGAAGATATAGAGCACGAAGTTCAAATGTATAATAGCAGTGAAAAAGATATAATACCAGGAATGAAATGAAACGAAACTTGTGGACCTGTATAAGGGAAAATCAGAAACTCTCCTTAGGCACCAGGCAGAAGTTCAAAACAATATGAAAAATATTCACAACATATGTAATAAAGGGGAAATGGCTTTACATAGATGGAGACCTTAAAATGACATTTGAGGGGGGCCTGGGTGGCTCAGTCAGTTTAGTGTCCATCTTCAGCTCAGGTCATGGTCTCAGGGTCCTGAATTTGAGCTCCGCATCAGGCTTTGTGCTAACAGCCCAGGGCCCACTTTGGATCCTCTGTCCCCCTCTGTCTCTGCCCCTCCCCCACTAGCGATGTCGCTCTGTCTCTCTGTCTCTGTCTCACTCTCTCTTTCTCTCTGTCTCAAAAATAAGTAAACATTTGAAAAATGACATTAATTCCCCTCAAATTATAAATAAGTGCTCTATACATGTGTGAAAATATGCGAAATTATATTGACAAATAAGTGAACACTCACAGAATAGCATAGAATTTCACAGATTGTTTTACAGATCAAAATGTTTATAACTCTTGAAAGAATGCAAACAACTGTATGACGATGCGCTGTTGCCTTGCACGGACTGGAAATGCATCCAACTTCACTGAAGGGAGTGTTGTAGCAGCACCGCCATTTCAATTTCATTGTTCCAAAACCCAGTTGTTCTATTTACGGGAATCTATTCTAAAGATACAGTCACAACAGTACAAATGCAAAGTATTTTTGACACATTGTTTGTGATAAAAACAATCAGGAAACCCTCCAGGCATTTATCAACATAGCATTGGATAAATAAGTTATGTACACCGACCCAACAATATTTAGAATGAAATTAAGCTAGAGGTGCACGAGATAGAGTGTGTGTGTGTGTGTGTGTGTGAGAGAGAGAGAGAGAGAGAGAGGGCTTTGAACGGATGAATAAGCAATTCCAGAGGGCCTCAGAATTGTGTCACTGGTGAGGCACTGGAGTAACATTACACGTGTCATCATATAACCATTTGCAGTGTTTGGAAAAAAATTAATTTCAAAATGCTTACTGAAATCAGGGGCACCTGGGTGGCTCAGTGGATTAAGTACCTGACTTTGGCTCAGGTCATGATCTTGTAGTTTGTTGGTTTGAGCCCCTCATCGGGCTCTATGCCCCTCCAGGCTCTCAGAGCCTGGAGCCTGCTTTGAATTCTGTGTCTCCCTCTCTCTCTGACCCTCCCCTGCTCAAGCTCTGTCTGTCTGTCTCTCTGTCTGTCTCTGTCTCTCTCAGAAATAAATAAGCTTACCAAAAACATTTTAGTTTACAGAGCAAGACTATTGTCAATGTGGAATTATAACATTTTAGGGCTTCAATTATTCACTATATGTAAATTAAAATGGTCAGATTATTATCTAAAGAGCATCTGGTCAGGCTTACAGACTTATTGTCCCATCTTAATTTGAATAAGACGTTATTATTCTTGTGATCAGTTCCATTGTCACATAGGAAACCAACATACTAGATGCACATGAAGAGCACAGATTTAGGATTCAAACAACCCTGGATTTAATTCTAACTATGTTTACTAGATATGTGACCTCTGTCAACATAATATATAAGAGAATCTGCTTTTCACCTATATATTAAAACCAGAACTTAATCTCAGGAGCTCCCCAAAGGAATCAATGCTACAATGCACGTACAACACTTATCATAGCATCTGACATGTGTATTCGAAAATGGGTATTAATATTATTCATTGTAGTTTTTACACTTAATTTTGAACTCAGACAGCTAAACCACAAGAACTTGAAAGATAGTAAGGATCTCATACTCACTGATGCTAATTTAGCTTTCAGTAAGTCAGCTGAAACAGTGATACTTCTAGAAAGTTGCTGAAAATACTAGTACTTTATTTATTCCTTGAAATGTGCCACAGAGCTAATTCAAGCACCTCCACTGGAATAGCAGAGGAAGTGGCAGAATATTAACACATGTAGTTGAACCACTGCAGTATGTTTTTTTTATTTGTTTTAAATATTGAAATAACTTTTATTAGAAAAAATATCCTATTGGTAAAAATGTAAAAGTTGGGGGGGAGCATTTTAAAAATATTTCCTTTGATTAAATCACAGAAGCAGAGAGATGGCTCCATAAACATTTGTATCTCTTACACTTATTCCAGAAGCCTACATTGAGAGGTATTTTAAACACAGATGTTTTTGACTTCACTAAATACTGTATAATTTATGAGGATCTTTGAAAGAAGCTCTGTTCTGTCTCGTGATAGCAATGGGCCTCTATTAAGGGACGCTGCAATATCCTGCTTCCCAACCAGGAATAACTTCGGAGTGAGTTACGGGCATAGTGACTTGTATGATGGACACCCCTTCCTTCTCCAGGTTGGTTTCTAGAAAGCTGAAGTCCAGCTTCATAGCCCGCTCACAGCAAACAGGAAAGGATTTCACAAATTGATTTTTGTACTAGTCTCATTTGGGGATCCATTTTATGAGTCCCTAATATTGTATTCCTCTTCTCTTTCCCACCTGCTTCTATTCTAGGATTCCTTAATGCATTTTATGTATCCATCGTTTCAACAAATACTCATCGATCTTCTACTAATGGGCCAAGACTTGGAATGGGCGATACGAGTGGGGTGGATTATGAAGTACGTGACCTTGCCAATAGGAAATGTATATTCCATGTCGGCTTGCTTTAAAAGGCAATATACTAATTAATTACCTAATAAAAACTGGTCTTGGTAGAGAGGGAGGTAAATCCATAACCAGAATAAGTGCCCATTCCAGGGAGGAAGAACCACAGTGTTCTCTTGATGGAAAAGGTCTAACAGAATCATCCTGCCAACCAGAGGCTGGCCTGAAGGCATGGGGGCCGATTAATGCAGCAATCTTTTCCGCTAGCCCGCCAGGGGCATCCAGCACTGGTTGTAGTCAGATCAACTCTGCAGATGGAAATCATGTGATTACATGAATACTTAGCATCCAAGCACCCTGCCAACGTTGTCCATAACCTCTTCTGGAGGCATGCCTGCCCAAAGATGCTGAGTCACAGCCATCAAAGGCATCTTGTCTACCAGATAATTGGGAGGCTGACCCCGCCCTCTCCTGGCCTGCCCAGCCTCTGCTGAGAAATCCACTTATAGTCTAAGGTGGGGAGTGGGGACAGGGGTGGGGGGGTCTCTATGTATGAGGAATGGTTTTGTGTCTGTTTTCTTTTTTCTCTTGCTTTTAAGGTTTTCTCTTTGTCTTTGATTTTACACAGTTTTACTACAATGTGTCTTGGAGACGATGTTTTGGGGTTGAAATTGTTTAGAGACCCGTGAGTTTCATGAACTCGCACATCCAAATCTCTCCAGATTTGGGCAGTTCTCAGCCATTAACCCTTTAAATACCTTCTGACACTTTCGCTTGCTTTTCTCCTTTGGGGACTCCAGCAATGGCTGGGTTGTTTCTTTAAATGGTATCCTGTAGTTGACAAGGTCGTTCTGCAGACCACAGAGCGGTGAGTACGACCCTTGTTCCTCCAACGCCCTCTGAGCCCTGGCTGCTCTCCTCCCCAGGACCCACTGCCTCCAGCTGTGCCCCACTCTACAACTCTCTGGAGGAGGCCAGAATGAAGTGGGATTCATTGACACCATCTGGCACAGCTGGGAAAGCCTTTCACTCACTCACATGTCACTTTCCCCTAGGAGAGAAAGCACAGGTCAAGAAGGTCTCTCCTGGCCCTGATTGACTGTCAGAGAGGTGACCTGGGGAAATGAAACTTCCTCTCTCCCTCTTTAGTGTTTCCGATCTCAGGCCTTTCCCTCTCCAACAGTTTGCTGGAACTTCTCCACTGGACTCTCCAACTGCCAGGAAGCTTCTCAGGACTGTGGGTAATCATCTACATTGACGTTAGCTAAGCATTACCATATATGTTTATTTTACAGTAAGGCAAGCTGAAATGTATCATCACTTGTGATACAAATCAGAATTCTGAGATGACCCTTGAAATCCCTGCTCTGTGGTGTACTCAGCTATCAAATCCCATCCCCATAAATGTGGTTAACACCTGTGAATACAGAGCAATATTTATTCCCGTGAAAATGTGCCAGAGGCCTGCTCCAGCCGGTCCAGGGATCCCTGAAGAATGGACGGTGTCGGTGAGAAAGAGTGAGAGAGCCCCGAGATTCTCTCTGATCACCAAGCAGGCATCTCTTTCCTGTCGGTTTTGGTGTCTTTATTTATAGGTCAAACGATAACATGACATCAGAAAAATGAATTTTTACAATGGATAACTCTTTGTGATAAGATGTACAGAAGCAGGTTTTACAGAAGTGTTCTTGCAGAACTACTCCAATCATAGTGAGGTTGAGTAAATCTTACAACTAAGGAAATAACAGGGTGTTCTTAGAGAAAAACAGGATAACATACATATCTCTTCTAAGTTAATAATGCTAAGATTAGGTCATAGGTTAAGTGTATAGATAGGCTAGGAGTCATTCTGTCTGGCTCACAAGAGGAAGAATGAATGGGGCGCCTGGGTGGCTCAGTCAGTTGAGCATCCGACTTCGGCTCAGGTCATGATGTCACAATTCGTGGGTTCGAACCCCACGTTGGGCTCTGTGCTGACAGCTAGCTCAGAGCCCGGAGCCGGCTTCAGATTTTGTGTCTCATTCTCTCTCTGACCCTACCCTGTTGACGCGTTCTCTCTCTCTCTCTCTCTCAGAAATAAATAAAAACATTTAAATTTTTTTTAAAAAGAAGAAGAATGTATTTGAGCTGGTTAATAAGTTGTTTGTCCAAACTTTTTTGATTTGATGATGAATGAATGCATAAACACCATGGAGGCCCTAAATCTGTCAGCCTTTGTATTTGGGTCTATGTTTTAGCTACTCCTATCTATTCTCATCCCAGCTGCCAGTGTAAGGAAGGGTGTTTGTGGAATGTAGGCCTTAAGGAAGGGACTACTATACATCACCAGTTAGCAAAGGTATATGTAGTAACTTATGTTCTTCCCTTATCTGTGTCTTCTCTCTAAATTAGTCTCTTTATCTCTGGGACAGATTTAATTGTCCAGTTATATTCCTTATGGTACTGAGGAACCAACTGTACCTTTAAAGAGTTTAGCTCATTTCTAATACTTAGAATAGCCTCTTCGAGTGCATTTACCTTTGTGTCTAGTTTTTTGTCTATGATTTCTTGAATAGCTAGGGCAAGAAAAACATTTTTGGTTAGTTGATTTACATGTTAAGCTGTATGAACCTCTTGGACTAATGCAATGGTAGAAACAGAATTGTATACACAAAGGTCAATTCTTTATGAGTAAGGGTCATTAGCCTGTTCATAGCTCAAGGGANCTCTGACCCTACCCTGTTGACGCGTTCTCTCTCTCTCTCTCTCTCAGAAATAAATAAAAACATTTAAATTTTTTTTAAAAAGAAGAAGAATGTATTTGAGCTGGTTAATAAGTTGTTTGTCCAAACTTTTTTGATTTGATGATGAATGAATGCATAAACACCATGGAGGCCCTAAATCTGTCAGCCTTTGTATTTGGGTCTATGTTTTAGCTACTCCTATCTATTCTCATCCCAGCTGCCAGTGTAAGGAAGGGTGTTTGTGGAATGTAGGCCTTAAGGAAGGGACTACTATACATCACCAGTTAGCAAAGGTATATGTAGTAACTTATGTTCTTCCCTTATCTGTGTCTTCTCTCTAAATTAGTCTCTTTGTCTCTGGGACAGATTTAATTGTCCAGTTATATTCCTTATGGTACTGAGGAACCAACTGTACCTTTAAAGAGTTTAGCTCATTTCTAATACTTAGAATTAAGTATTAGAATTAAGAATTAAGAATTAGAATTAAGCCTCTTCGAGTGCATTTACCTTTGTGTCTAGTTTTTTGTCTATGATTTCTTGAATAGCTAGGGCAAGAAAAACATTTTTGGTTAGTTGATTTACATGTTAAGCTGTATGAACCTCTTGGACTAATGCAATGGTAGAAACAGAATTGTATACACAAAGGTCAATTCTTTATGAGTAAGGGTCATTAGCCTGTTCATAGCTCAAGGGAAGCATCGAGGAAAACAGGACCTGCTGGAGACATGATGTCTGTTCCCATAATCACAAAAGAAGAAGTTCCCACGATAAGTTCCTTCACAAGGTGCAATCATCATACTAGGGCCAGGATAAGGGGACGAGTCACTCCCGAAACCAATCAACAAGGTACCTTGGGGGTCGGTGCTCAAACAGAAATAATTGGATGGGGGTGGATATGGGTTGTCATCTGATGGCAAGAGCCGTGCAAACTTGCCTTAACCTCACAAGGAGCTTTTCTCAATTATTGAGTTCAGAAAATGGCTCCTGAAAATAGTGTTACATTATACAAGACTGCATCTCAGCAGACTGAGGTGAGGTGTTTTCCTGATGACCTTGGAGAACTAAGCTGCCCACCATGTTGTGAGGGACCATAGTGAGCACTAAATGAAGCCTCCAGGAGCTAAGAGCATTGTCAACCAGCTGCCAGCAAGAACACAAGGACCTCAGTCCTACAGCCACAAGGAAATTCATTCTGCTGACAACCAAGTAGCATGGTTGAAGATTTTTCTTTGGCTTGAGCCTCCAGGAAAGCACAGAGAAAGGGAGACACAGAATCCGAAGTAGGTTCTAGGCTCTGCACTGTCTGCACAGAGCACCCCCCCGCCCCCCAATGCAGGGCTCAAACTCATGAACCATGAGATCATGACCTGAGCAGAAGTTGGATTCTTAATCAACTGAGCCACCCAGGCGCTCAAGATCAACACCTTTAGTTAAGCCTTAGGAGGCCCTGGCTCATGGAAATTGGGAGATGACACATCGTGATGTTTTAAGCCATAGTTTGTTACCAATCACTAGAAAAAGGAATTCCCTCTTGATGTTGCTATGATACAGTCAATTATCCCGGAAAAGTGAACCAGAAGACAAATGAGCTGACCTTAAAGGAACATGTGGACAGAACACACACAACACGAAGTGCTAAGGGAGTGGGTGCAAATGCCAGGGACATAGATACAGAGAGTGTAAGTGTGGAACGTGTCCTTTGAAACCACCGAAGCCGCTCTTCTCATTTCGCAGCTGCAGGATGGAATAGTTCACTCCATGCCAGAAGCAATGCCAGCCGGGGCAATATGTTAACTAGAGCAAAGCGATGGCGTCCAAATGTCAGCCCGGTCTCAGCAGCGGCTCTGTTTTGGCTGCCTGGAAAGCGCTGAAGAGGAATTACTGCCTCCCTGTCTTCGTTATTTACTCTCATGCCTTTCCCTCAAGTTAGAATAGTGAGAACAAACAAACAGAGGAAAAGATATAAAGAGCTCTACACTATGAACCAAAGGGTCTCTGTATTTTCCTCTGATCTTAATACTATTAATGCATGCTGTTAAATCTGCCACTTAATATCAAAGGATAGCTTTGATATAAATGTTGCAAGACCCATGCATTAAATGTATAGTGATAATATTATTTATCCTCTGAAAATTCCATCTAAGAATATTGTTTTGGCTTCCTTGATTATACTGGCATAAAACTTCAAGTAGCTTACCTTACTGAAGAAATTAATGCAGGTTTATCAGGAAGAGGTCTCATTTTCCATCTGTCACATTAGGGCAGATCTAAGTGGGAATTTCCTATTCATTTCAAAGAGAAATACCAGCCGTGATCATTTCTATGCGGCTCTAAATAAGACATGCACATTATCATTAAGAGTCTGAAATCAAAAGGATAAGATCTAAAGTCATGTTGGAGCAGGGTTGTGAATAATGAAACATATAAGCATGATGAATATTTTTAATTTGATATCATGAAATGGGAAATCAAATCAAATGTTATCCAATTAAAAGCAGTCATTCCATTTTTTACGATGATGGAAAGAATCTCTCCAAAATATCCCTGCATAACCAGCATCTCGCCTGCCTCATGGACATAGGCAACGATTTCACGTCTTACTGACACTGGAAATTTGAACGATTGAAGTCCTGATGTATTTTTAGAAATAAAAAATGTCCTTGGAATAAAATCTCACAGCTTCATAATATTTGTATGTCCTTGGGAAAACAAATGTTCTAGACAGAACTAATAAAAGTACTAAGAATAGACCAAACAATCTAAAGGACAAAAATCAGAGAGTATCAGCAAAATATTTTTGCTGTGTGTGCTCAAAGTAATGTATATTTGTCCTCAGCAACACTGGCAAAACCATTACACAGAAAATAATTAGGGAAATCGAAGCGGGAAAAGATCTACTAAAAATATTTACTATAAAATAAGGATGAGGATTCTATACAAGTAAGGAATGTGTAAACATTATCATTTGATATTATTATTTTAGTTTTCCTAACAAAGACACATCATTTACCAAAATTAACAGTTTTGATAAAGGGGTTTTCACATTGATATTTTGATGTTAGAAAACCAACTACAGAAACAAACCATCACGCTGTACCCCACAGTCTTAATTTATATTTAAGACAGGAAATAAGAGGCAGATTGTTTTTTAGCCACAAAAGTAGAGAACAAATGAATAGGTAGAAATTACGCACATTGGGAAAGACTTAGGTATGAAAAATTACTAACATTTTTTTTTCTCAATTCCTAGGATGTCTTGAACAGCTAAACAAAGGCAAAAGGAAGACAGCATACATGGTAAGCGTGCTGGAGTCAGATAATTCAGGAAAAGGGTCCTGCTGTTGAGAGCTTTCTAGGAAAGTGTTTCCACACCTACCAGAGTCAGACCACAATCCAGAGGGAGGGGAACAACCCACGAGGAAGAGGAAATGAACAGCAGTGTGACATGGTTGGACTTTGGGTCCAATCCTTACCTAGAACTTCAGAATTCATGATTGACTGATGTCATGACTTTGTTAAAGTAACATGTGTTGAGTGGAGCCAGGGTGCCAGATGGGGAGCTGGGATTCAACAAAGGACCACTGAGAAATTGAAACAGAGAAGTGAATTACTCACGAGTCCTGGAAGAAGTACACAGCATCTCTTGAGCCACATCCAGAGGTCAAGACAGGGCACAAGTTGAAAGAGGCAAGGACGGGGACACAGGCTGTTATTAGGGTCCATGGGTGGAAGGCTATGAGAGCCCTGAGCTGAGGAATGATGGATCAATCCAGACCATAAAGAGCAGAGTTTTGGTAAGCAAGCCCACCGGGGTCTTATCGAAACAGTGCACAAGGCAATGGGCCTAGGATGAAGGGGAGGCTCTTGATCACAGGGCTGTTGAGAAGTGATAGCTGGAAGTGCAGGGGTGACTCAGTTGGTTGTGTTATGTCTGAATCGCGAGTTCCCAGAGACTTACAAGGAGCCGACACCGATGCAAGTACATAAGGGTCTTTATTACAAGCTTGAGCAGGGGTTCACCCATCAACTGGCGCAGCGGCAGCAGAGGGAAGCCCCGAACAATAGCAAGCAGGGTTTTTATGGGGTAAGGGCCGGGGTGTTACAGTGCACACGTTGTATGCATAGCATCATCACATAAGTACCAATCATAATTGTACAGCTTCCATGGAAACAGTTTTGACCATTCAGTATCTGTGAGGTGTTCATTACTTTTGGCAGGACCCAGTCATGACCTTTGAGAATCCTTTGAAAATGACCAATTATGAGGTGAGTTTAAAGGGCCCACATGGGGTTCAGACAAGCGGTGGGTGATTGGCTAGTTTGTACAAAGTAGTTATCTATAGTCCGCAGAGCCTGACTCAGACCACGGGAGTGTTTCTCCTATCTTTCTTAGCTTCTTTTGATTGGCTGACCTGAGGGTGGTCCAAGGGAGGCTTCAGCTGAAGTTTTTCCTGGGCTATGTGCAGCCCGAGGTTGCTCTTAATGGGGGTCTTAATCTCAAAATGGCGTTACTTAGGCTCTTCAGTTGAGTGTCCCGACTCTTGATTTCAGCTCAAGTCATGATCCCAGGGTCCCTGGATCAGCTCCATGCAGAGCTGGGAGCCTGCCTGATATTCTCTCTCTCCACTCATACATTCTCCTTTCATTAAAAAAGGGAAGAAGTCATGTTAAGAACTTCCATTTGCATGTGACTCTGCAGGCTGCTGTCACTTTAAGGACCTGCCAGTTTCTTGGCCAAACAAAGTGGACCAGGAGGCAGGAATGCCCTGGAGCAGCTGAGGCAAACTCTCCACAAGCGAGCACCTCCCTGGCTGGTGTCATTAGAGTTCTGGGTCCTAAACTTTCAAATTGCAGCTGTATACGTGACAGAACTTGATGCGTTGGTTTTCTGGGGCTACCATAACACCTACCAGAAACTAAGTGTTTGAAAACACCAGGGATTTACTCTCTCACAGTCTTGGAGACCAGACGTCTAAAATCAAGGTGTCGGTAGGATTCATTCTTTCTGAATGCTGCGAGGGGCGATCTGTTCCATGCTTCTCTACTAGCTCCTGGTGGTTTGATGGCCATCCTTGGCGTTCCTTGGCTTGTAGATGCATCACTAAATTATCACATGGTGTCCCCTTTTCTGTGTGTCTTCTTACAGCCCTTTTCTAAGCACAGCTGTCCTTAGATTTAGGGCCCACCCAATCCAGTATGACTCTTCCTAAGCATGACCTCTGCAAAGACTCTGTATCCATGTAAGGTCACATTCTGAGGTCCCAGATGGACACGGATTTGAGAAAGACATTATTTGACCTAAGAGAGTTTTCTGGACCTTCAAAACCTCAAATTAATTCAGGATTAATTCTGAATCCAAAATCACGTCTCCATGTCAACTCGAAAAATTCCAAATGTCATCATCTGAATCACTTTAATCAAGTATCGGAGAGACTCTGGATATGATCCACGCTAAGGAAGCATTTTCTCCATCTGTGCCGGGAGCCGCACCGGCCTCGCTGGATGGCAGTCACAGCAAGGATATGGTAGCGTTTGCACAGCTCCTGCCATGAGAAATGAAAACTGGTATCTCCTTCTGCTACTACTGACTCATGTTGGAAATGAGACTGCTGGTATTGACCAGGCCTCACAATATTCCATATCAGACCCATAATCTGAACACAGATACCTCATAAGGAAAAGCATATTCCTGCCTTTGCAAGAGAGATTTTAGATGAAAGCTCTGTGGGTGATTGTCAAAAGGCTCTTCCTATGGGCCTTACAGACCCAAGACTTGCATAGTAAAGGGGGTTAAGAACACAAGAGTTACAATTGAACCTGGCCCTGAGACAAAGAGCCTATTCTGGGGTTAAGGTACAGATAAGAGCAGAATATAGTTACTACTTATATCTTTGCTAATTGGTGAAGCATGGCAGTCCCTTCCTCAAGGCCTACATTCCACAAACCCCCTCCGTTACACTGGCAGCTGGGATGAGGATAGATAAGAGTAGCTAAAACATAAACCCAGGTGCAAAGACGGACACATTTAGGGCCCCCATGATGGTTTCCACACACAAACCAATTCAGAAACATTCATCCTCTTGAGAGCCAGACAGAAGGACTCCTAGCTTATCTATATACAATTTAACCTGTATGTTCTCCTGTTTTTCACTAAGAGCATCCTGTTAATTCCTTGGTTGTAAATTCACTATGACTGGGATAACTCTACAGAATATCAAAAACTTGTTATCACAAAAGGCCTCCCATTGTAGAAATTCCTTTCTCTGACTTCATGTTGTTGCTGAACCTTTAAATACAGACACAAAAAACCGACAGGACAGAGATGACTGCCTGGTGATCAGAAAGGATCTTGGGGCTCTCTCACTCTCTCTCTCGCCGACACCGTCCATCCTTCAGGGACCCCTGGACCTGCCGAAGCTGGCGCGGCCTCCGATACATCTGTAGATTCATGAAACTAGAAAACGAGTTATCTCCCAAACTGCAACAACGGGACAGCATAGGATACATATTCTCATTCAGTGAGAGAGGAAATGGGGAAGAAATGAAGGAGCCACACAGCCAAAGCAAGCCTAAAACCCAGCAGGGCAATTTTATTCGGGATTCAAGGCCTGATAATGATTCCCTGTGGTTGATCTGCCCACTGAGCCCATGAAACCCCTGTCAGCCTCTGCTCTGGGTTCAAGAAGGCCTGGTTTCCAGGCCCCTGAGCAGCCCACTTCCTTCATTTTATCCTCTTTCCCTTACACTCCAAGCTGGAAATGGTTTTGCTGATTCACCATTTAAACATCTTGTTGGTCTGTAATATCAAGGGATTACCACAAGCTAGAGCCTTCCTTTGTAACCTCATCTCTATTCTTGGCTTCTGCTGTGGTAGTTGATTGGGTCTGTGAGTCATACAGCTACTCTATTTAGCAAAAGTCTGTTCACCCTTGATGTTCTCTTTAAAGCATGTTCCCCCCCGCCCCCATTCTCTCTCTCTCTCTTTTTCAATACTGATAGGCTGAGAATTTTCCAAACCATCAAGTTCTGGTTCCTTCTTGCTTATTAGATCCTTCCTCAACTTCTCACAGTTTACTATAAGCACGATGAGAAATAAGGCCAAAGCATCCATATTATGCTTGGAAATCTCTTCAGCTAAGTATCCAAGCTCATTAATTATAAGTTCTATTTTCCACCCAACAGTAGAAGACAATTTATCTAATTTCTCTGCCCCTTTATCATAAGGATCACCTTTCATTCAGTGTCTGATTGTATGCCCTTCATTTCTTTTTAAGATCTCACCAGAAGCGCCTTCAATGATTCTATTGGTTTATGACAATGTATGGATTCTCTAGCAGGGTGACACTTTCTCTATTGTCCTCTTCACTTCCTTCTAAGTCATCATCAGATTTGTCTTCGTCTTCCATATTTCTACCAATAGTCTCTAAGGAAAGTGAGTTTTTCCTATACAACTAAAAATTCTTCCAATTTTCATCCATCGTGTAACTGACCTGCCCCTTCCACGTTTATAGTTATTTGTTACCACAACATCCCACTTCTTGGTATCAAAATCTGTTAGTTTCCTTGGAGTGTCATAGTGAATTACCATAAACTAGTGGCTTAAAACATAATAAATTTACTTGCTCACAGTTCTGTTACTAGGGGTTCAAAATCAATATATTAACAGGGTCAGGGACACCTACCTGGGTGGGTCAGTCGGCTAAACTTCCGACACTTGAGCTCAGCTCGAGTCATGATCTCACATTTCATAAGTTCGAACCCTGTATTGGGCTCTGAGCTCACAGCACAGAGCCTGCTTGGGATTGTCTCTTCCTTTCCTCTGCTCTCTCTCTTTCTCTCTGAAAATAAGTAAATAAACTTAAAAAAATAAAATAATTTATTAAAAATACGTTGACAGGGTTAGTACATTCAGAATCTCGGGGATCGTCTGTTTTTACTTCTCTTTCATCTCTGGTGACATCCCGCAATCCTTGGACTTCCGTCTTCACACTCCTTTCTCCCATGAATGTGTCTCTTTGCATGGCTTTCTCATAAGGACAAGGGTCATTAGATTTAGGGCCCTCCTTTCTGGCATGACCTCATTTTAACTCCGACAATTACATCTGCAAAGACCTTATTTCCAAATAAGACCCCATTCTGGAGATTCCAGATGGATATGAATTTTCACCAAAAATTACTCAAAGCAGCGCTATTGACCTTTTTAGCATGTTCATGCCACCTCAGATTTTGCGCTGTGGAGGTACCATCCTCTTCACTCTTGCTACTAGGGATGTGGAGCTACTTGTGACTGTAGCTTTGCTGTGGGAAAGAATCTTAAGCCTACAAATGGGTTGTCTTAGATATTTTACTATAATAAGTTTCCGAGGAACACCGATTATAGGAGGCCAATGGGCTGGGAATGTGACATGCTGGTGTCACTCATAAACAAGTGAGTTCTTTCACCCTTCACCTACAGTGACAGTCATCGTCTGTCATTTCATGAAAATAAATCAAGTTCTAAAGCTACATTCACTCACATTTTCCCAAATCTGAAATAAATAAATTTGTAAATATAATATTAAAAAATTATGATAATTTTTAAAATAAAATAAACATTTTCATGGCTAATGGAAGAAAATGGAAATATGAGACCAAAGTACTATATTTATTAATCATCTCATATATAGTATCTGTGGTATGTATGTGTATGCATGTATACATATATGAGTGTTAAAATTAATGAAGTATGACAATTATTATTACCTAACCAAAATTATCTGAGGTTAGAATAAGTACAGTGACACCAATAATTAGATCAACTGCTAAACCATGATGTGTTGGGAAGAAAATTTAAAGAATGTTATTTTAATAAGAAGAGAAAGAAGATTTATCATCTATTTTGGAGGTCTTGTTTAGTGCATGTCTTCTGCTAAAACTTTACAGGGTCAGGTATCAAGTGGCCCCAGTTCAAGGTATCAGAGCATTTTATAACAAAGCTCATGATTGATAGTTATTTATCTCGTACTAATCACGAGTAACTAATCATGTATCATGTATCGATATTTGGTGATGAGGATAGGAATACAATCTCTGTTTGCATAGCTCTGGAGCCATGACATTTGTCAATAAATAAATACATTATTACCTACATACTATACTTTCGATTGATGAGTTTAAAAGCAGCTATCATGGGAAACAACTTTCAGTTGCGGGATTTCATTTATTTCCATTGTAAATGTGAGATCCTTCCTTCCATTTTATAAACCCATGAGAGCTGTTCAGCGAAAGCCGGTTAGCAGAAGCTAAAAAGGAAGGTCTTTTATTAAACCAAATCACTTAATTACCTCTCCCAACCTGGGGTCATTACGAGCTAGACAGACAGCAAACTTAATGAGAAAGAGGGTGAATATGCTTAGAAGGTGCATTCAGGTCAGCTTCCCAGGTAAAGTAATTCATTTCCATAAAGACTCAGGATTAATTGAATAGGACGAAAGCATAATAAGGTGGACAATTTCCAGGATTTTTGAGTGGTGTGAAAAATATAACTTTATTAGTATATGAAACTATGACTTCATTATTGTATTCAGAATAACGTATTTTGAACATGACACATTATCAGAATATTTGACACATTCATGCACTTGTCAAAATACTTTCTAATAATGATCTAATATGTGATTCCCTATCTAAGCATGTTACTCACGATTTGTTTACTTTAGTTCAATTTGAATGCCTATTATATAGTTATATATGCGGTGTGTGTGTGTTTCTGTGTGTGTGTGTGTGTGTGTGCATACCAGAAAATAAGCTAGTATCAGGATACAAATCCTACATTTAAGATCTTTTTTAAGAAAAAAAAAAGAATTTTCAAAAATAGATGGTACACAGATCATATAGTAGGTATTCACGAAATCATAGAATATACAACGTATGATGTCAATAAGCTTGTGATTCTTGGCATGATAAATATTCCAACTCATTAGTGTTAAACAACCATATTATTGAAAAACATGTTGGCATTCTTAAAAATCTATAATAATTATTTACATCTGACATCTGAAGAACGTTTACTGGATATTCCTAACCTAATTTTACCCTTGGATTGATGAATAAATTTTAATGATAAATTCCAAATGATAGACACAAATGTTTTCTTAATAATAAAATAATTAGAATTTTCAGAAAAAAATAGAAAGTGGCAGAAACACATGGGTGATAGATACATACATATATAAATTTAGATACACATCCATGCACTCTAAGTAAAATTTTACTTGTTAAATTGTTTATATGTGAGAACCTAGCGGTATACAAGATTTGTTGACTGGGTTCAGAATTGCTTCAGATATCATTCCTAACATCAGATAAAATAGCATTGACTTATTTTTTGGTTAATTTTCAAATAAGCCAATCTATACCCACTTTTTAAATATTAGACTTTTATACCAAAGCCTTGCCAATTTGAATTTTATTTGGCTTAATTTTTTAATTTTAATTCTAGTATATTGAATATACAGCATTATATCTTAGTTTCAGGAACAGAGTGATTCAACAAGTTCACACACTACTCAGTGCTCATCACCTATTTCACCCATCTCCCTCCCAACTACCCTCAGGCAACTGTCTGTTCCATAGAGTTAAGAGTCTGTTTTTTTGGTTTGTCTCTTTTTTCCCCGTTGTTCATTTGTTTTGTTTCTTAAATTCCACTTTTAAAGAATCAATACCATCCAAGGTTTTAAATAAACATGTGCACACACACTGACACGGGCACTCCTACACACACTTTTATTGTTTTGTTGCAGATATAAAGAGTAACATACCTAAAGAGAGACAAATAGAGAAAAATCAAGCCTCATGCTATTGGTACACGTGGGCGTGGATAGATGGATGTGTGTATCATGGACTCGGTATAAGTCTTTGCACTAGATTTCTCATCCCTCTTGTCAAAGCCCTTCTCCTCCTCTGAGGAGAACAATCCACGTTCCTCTCTAGCACCCCCCTCTCTGCACCGAGTCCAGATTTTTCTGCATGACCCAGTTCTTCTTTGGGGTTTCCTGCACTCCCTCAGGCAGAGTTACTGAGTCTCTCCTCTGGTCAATTAGCATTTTGTTCAGCCTTATCTTGTATCATTAACAGTATTTTCACACAATGGACCATTTATATGTCTGTTTACACAGCTAAACTACTGATTTCTTTGGAAGAAAAAGATCATGTACCTCATTTTATCTTTATACAAGCAGTTTGAGAGATAATTGGTAGATGCTGGAAATAAGTTTTGTTGAAAGAATGCACAGAGAAATGATGTTAGGCATGATTCTGGTTATCCTAGTGAGATGTAAAAAGTACATGATTATATCATTTTCCGTAACAGAATTAATTGACCAAGCTAAATACAGGACAGATTATTATCACCTCTTTGCAGCCAGTTTGGCAGGGAGCCAAGCAATGGAATGTTTCATCAGAGGTGGCTAGTCACCAGCAGATAAAAGATCATTTATTCACTAACCATTAAAAATTATTATCCAAGTGTGAATCACAGATTGCAAATAAGTCGTGCTTTTTCAATATATTATTTATGTCACCCCAGGTTGTGGGGAAACACTGTAAAATATAAAAGGGGAGCAATCCAGACTCTTCCTCTAAAATCCCAATGTTAGCAAGCAAGATTTAAAACTCAGGGAGGTCGCGTCTCCTAGAACTTGAGTTTTGGATGAAGGTAAGTCTCAGTTTAATGTTTGACTCCACCAAGAATGAGCTGAGTGACCTTGTGTACATGACTTACCTTCTCTCAGCCGCGATTCCTTTAAATCAAACACATACACGACATGCCTACTTCAAAAGCGTGCAGGGAAGAACACACGTTTTTATGAGCACCCAGCATAATGCTACAGTGTTGAATAGATTTTCTAAAAACTCCCTCTCTGCGATTTAAAAAGAAATTCCCTTAATCTGAGAAGTGTTTTTGTATCTAGGCTTAAAGGTGGATTCCTATGGTAGTGAATACATTTCCGGTGGTTTCTGAGAGCTCTTGGCTGGGCGACGTCCTCTTCCACTGTTTTACCACAATATGAAAACACTGGATGCACAAAATTAAAGTTCAGGTTAATCAAAATATTGCTTGACAAAGCAAATAATTGAATTGCACTTGCAGTGCACTGTGGTAGACAGTAATTAACATGCGGCATCTCCAACATTTGAGTACAACTTCCAATTTCCATTTTAACATCATAGAATGCTGTCTACACATTTTTTAATGGTGCCCATGATAATAATATATTCTCTTTTTAATCATATTCCACGTTGCAAGAAATGAAGCTTGCAATTTTCCCAGGTGCTTACCAAATTACTACTGCAAGCTAATTCTCATCCCCCAAGTTAGGAGTTTCAACAGAGAGCACATTAACAGGCTGCTTATGTGCTTCCTGTACAACAGAAGGTAAGTTAATATGTGCCTCAATTATATCCAGTTTGTGCATTTATAGCACCCTGTGGGCAGCAGTAAGAAAGCTGTAAATGTACTTATCCTGCTTTTTTAATGGTCCACTATATTACAGTAGAGAAAGACTAGAAAAGTGGAAAGGAGCAGAGGAAAATAAGTATAAGGTACTCGAGAAAGAAATAGAAATGAACATGTCTGGGGGGGGGTCAAGAAGAAATGCATATTAAAATCCTTAATTTTACAATTTTTCAATTAAATTTCTATGTGTATTGATAGATACATTTAGTGCATAAAATACACATATATATGCCCTATTGGATAGGCATTTCATTTTATATATCTGTGTTTAGTTTGGCATAATGATCAAGAATATCTCATCTGTCAATAATAGTCTACAAACTCGAATCACAGAAGGAAAAATGTGTAGCCTCTACCAAGAAATAGACCTAAGGATACTTGTAACTTCTGGCCGGCCGTCCATGAATCCCTAGAAACTCAAGACAAACCTGCTTCCCTTGTTTCTCAGTCACCTTAAGACAGCTAGGTTGATCTGCTGTATGGAGTTTGAATTTACAAATTAAGGGTCAAAAATACTGAAAACATTGTCCCATGTATGCATATGAGTCATGACTTTACAGGTCTAGGAGACAATTTAAAAGACCTATTCAGAAATTACAAGTTAAGAACAATATTTTCTCTATTTTTCTTCTGGAATTCAATGTTTAGTGATCTTCTTGACACAGTGAAATATCAAAACAATGCAGACAGCATGGGAGTATAAGTAATCTACGTTCTGAATTCTTTTCTGCTTTCATTATGTGATCCAATAGGAAATAAAAATTTAATGTAATTCACCAAACAACACATTTTTTAAATGTTAGCCTTTATGTATCTTAGTATAAAACTGATGACCAAAAAAGTCTCTAAGTTAAAAATATAGAGTATATATAAACATTTTGATATATAATCATATTGATCACATTCTTTTCATTATTCTATTTCCAAGATGATGAAAAACATGAAAATTGTTTGCCAACGATAATTAATTATTTTTCAAGTTTTTACAGCCACATGAAAAATAGGCGCCAAAGAAATAATACTCCAAGCAATCAACATTTAAATCCTCCCTTGCTCACAAAATTTGTGCATGTTCCTTTTTCTTCTCTTTCATGTACATTTGATTGAAGCCGACACACTCTGAAAAACTCTCTTTTCTGTTAGCTTAAGGGTATTTTCCTATCCTGATATTGAGTGGGGATAAGGCAAAACTAGCACCCTTCCTAACTTTGTTTATGCACTCTGCACTTGTTATTTATGACCTTTGAAACTGTACTGACTTGAGCAGTTCTCCAGGAAAGGAATTGAAAGCACAATATATAACGGCAATGCCCACTGAACCGAAGATGTGCCTGATGTACTTGAGAGGTCAAAGCACTTCCTAATTCCCAGTAGATATGGGGCCAAGTTATATGGCATGTAAGTAATTAGAACTTCCGGGTTGACTGGGAACTTGGAAGTTAATTCTGTCTCTGTTGGTCTCTCCTCTTCAGTTTTTGTTACGTCATGAAAGACTGTTATTTCTAAATTACAAATATGATTAATTACTCTCTTAAAATTCTCTTAGGGCCCACCATTACATTAAAGTGAAGATCAAATATTTGCATGAATACATGCATAAATTTATATTTTGGTTTTTGCCTTTCTTTCTAGATATATATCCTTGTCCCTCTCCAGCACAAACCCTACAGGCTAGCCACACCGAATGCCATATAGCCCCCCACCTACATCCTTGCTCCTCATCCATACCTTTATGAAAACATCATTGCTCTGCTTCAGTGACTTCTCTTAGTCACAACAGGCTTATCCATCTAGAGGATTCTCAGGTATGTTTGAGGTCCAGCTAAAGCGCTGACTTCTTGGTATTTTTCCCTTGATGCATTCTCAAAGCAAAGGTATTTAGTTTTTGTATGTATCTCCTTTCACTGAATATGATCATTAAATTGGACATCTGTCCTCAAAACTAGAGTGTGTCATGTTTTCCCTTCGTTCTAGGACCAAGAGCCTTGAGCAACAATAAGCGATCAATATGGAGGTGAATGTGGTGTAAGCATCTTCAACAACAATAAGCCATTATTGCCTAGGACACACAAGCTTTAAGTCTAATTCACTCCTACACATATGTAGTCTTTAAACATCATGTGTATACTTCAATCTTATAGTTGTTAAAATAAGTGGAAATGATACAAGCTAACGGTAATAGGGAGAATCAAGCAGTGTGGTAAGAAAACCTGGAAAAGCCAGGATAGAAGCGTCCCCCACATGCACACCTGGGAGACTGAAGATGGCATGGTGACAGGAATGCTTCCCAAGTCTCATCTGTGTTTTATGGGAGGTGCCCGTATCGACAAAATGTCATCAACAATTCTTAGGTACTATTGATTTGTCAACATATATGAAATAGAGCAATATGAGAATTGACCTATATGTAGTGAGACATAAACATCCCAAAAGACAAATAGGTATCAAAACACATTTTACATCTGTGAAAAACCTTCATGCTATATGCCTCATGGAGATAATCACCAAGACCTCTTTTAAATAAAGACCTCCATTAACAATTCATTGAACTTTGGGATGCCAGTCAGGTACTTTTGCAACTCCTGGAATTAAATCAAAGTGTTTGTTTGTTTGTTTAAGAACATTGTGTGCATGTGTAGGGTTGCTAGGTACTATTTCTATATTGCTAGCATCTGTTTTGGTTTATAGGTATCCATCTTCTGCTGTATTTTAAATATCGAATATCAATTACATGGTTACCTACAGACATACCTTTTTCCTACATATACGTTGAAACAAATGGCTTTCCACTTTAGTGTAAAATACAAATCTGACACAAAATTTCTGAGAGAAGAGCACATCTTTAACTTGCATTTAAAGCCTAGTGTAGAGGGGCGCCTGGGTGGCTTAGTCGGTTAAGCGTCCGACTTTCGCTTAGGTCATGATCTCACAGTTGGTGGGTTTGAGCCCCGCGTCGGGCTCTGTGCTGACTGCCAGCTCAGAGCCTGGAGCCTGTTTCAGAGTCTGTATCTCCCTCTCTCTCTGACCCTCCCCTGTTCACGCTGTCTCTCTCTATCCTAGAAATAAATAAAAATATTAAAAAAAAAATCTCTTAAAAAAAATAAATAAAGCCTAGTGTAGAGTTTCTCATACTTTCTCAGTTCAAGGTGCTCTTAAGTATATCAGTATTTTTTTTTTTTTATGACAACCCTCAGCCAAAATAAATACTTACTAGGTCCATGTATTAAGTAGTTAGGTCTAAACAACTTAACAATCATTTATATCGTAGCTATTCAAAAAAATAACAATACTCGTGGGTCGAAAGAAAAAAAAATAATGTTAATTCATGCCTAAGCTACCACAGTTAAAGATGCATGGGATGTGTGTGCCTGATGGGTCTGGCACGACACCTTAAATCATGGAATCAGATTAGACACCCACCTTTCCTGTTTCAACTAATTTTCACACACTGCAACACAACAACCACCAAAACCTCAGCTTCGCCAAAAAGACGTCATTGAAAGAACTGTGCAATGGAATACTACTTGGCGACGAAAAAGAATGAAATCTTGCCATTTGCGACAACACAGATGGAACTGGAGAGTATTAGAAGAAACAAAATAAGTCAGTCAGAGAAAGACAGATGTCACATGATTTCGTTCCTATGTGGAATTTGAGAAACTTAACAGATGGTCATAGGGAAAGGGTAGGAAAAATAAGATAAAAAAATGGAGAGGGATACAAGCCATAAGAGACACTTAAATGCAGAGAGCAAACTTAGGTTGAGGGGTTTGGGGGGGATGGGTGGAGAAAAATGCGGGATTAAGGAGGGCACTTGAGAGGAGCACTGGGTGTTGTATGTAAGAGACAAATCACTGGGTTCTATTCTTTTTTTTTTTTAATATTTTTTATTTATTTCTAGGAGAGAGAGACAGCATGAGCACAGGAGGGTCAGAAAGAGAGGGAGACACAGACTCTGAAACAGGCTCCAGGCTCTGAACTGGCAGTCAGCACAGAGCCCGACGCGGGGCTCGAACCCACGAACCACGAGATCATGACCTAAGCGAAAGTTGGACGCTTAACCGACTAAGCCACCCAGGTGACCCAAATGGGTTCTATTCTTGAAGCCAAGACTACACTGTATATTAACTAACTTGAGAATAAATTAAAAAATAAAATGTATTCCAATTAAAAAAAAAGAAGTGTGATCTCTAGCTAGTAATCTGTTTTGTGCCCAACAGACGTCACTGGCTTTCTCTCAAAAATTGAAAGTATTCTGTGGCCCTGCGAGTTTGTGGCAGGATCCCCTAGAGCTTTCTTCCCCATTGGGCAGCCATGAATCTATTACATGTTTTATCCATCAAACATGTATTTATCAAATAAGTAGCTGCAGCATGATAGGTTACATTATTTTAACAATATTTGCTACTTACCCCCATTGAGCCTAGTCTTATGGGAGAACAATACTTCCCACCCAAGTCATATCAAGATTGATCATGACTCTTGCTTTGGGCAATAAAATGTGTGTGTAAAATGACTTGTGGTAGGCCCAGGCAGAGCTTTCATTCTACCTGATTCTGTCAAGGCGTGACATGTTCTAGATAAAGGCTCTACCTCCAGCCTTCGGAGGACCCAGGGCAAAACCATAGCCAGCCTTCAATCCATGTGAATATGAGCATATAATAGCTTTAATTTTGCAAGTTACAAAAATTTGGGGGCAATTGATCACTATAATGTAACCAAAGCTAATTGACAGAGCTCTTTCAATCATCAAGAGATTTTCAATGAATACCTGCTAAGACTTCCGAAGCATTTTCAGATTTTAGAAAAGGAGTTTAATGAACAGATAGAATATTTATTTTCCCTCATTTCTATCAGATTCCCCCTCTATTTTTCATTTTAAAATACTTGAATACATTGTCTCCATAGAACATTGACTCAATATTGTCACCAATTTTCATAAATATATTTTATATGCATACATGTATATGCATGTGCATTTACATGAATCATCTAAAGAGTTGTCTATCTGTCAATTTATTTAACAGATTTTAAAATGTTTGTCTTTTTATCCAACTGTTGTAGAAGTGACTGTACATATCCATATATACAGTGTCCTATATATAAAGGCACCGACATTAAGGTTTTAGGAAGGTTTTCTCTACGGGTAAACTTGCTCTCTGTTTCAGATGACAAAAATGACTCCACATTATTCATCTCTGTGTCATCTGAAATGCTTGCCTTTATTCCTTATACACACCCAGTTCTGTAAATGTGCTGAACTGAACCCGCTAATCTTTACCTTAGTTGTCAAAAATACAGACAAGAATTTATTTGTTTAATAAGCTTGCTATCTATTCACTCTGCTCATATCTTGAGATTTCTTCTTTTAAATTTTCTGCCTTTGTGTTAAGGCAATGCCAATATTTTGGAAGAGGACACAATATAAATTATATACAAATTGTGACTCTTTTTTTAGAATCATTATCTCATTCACCCAGGTCATTACCAGCAAAGAACTCATATTATTTGTTGCATTGTATGTACCTGAGTGATGCAAAATTCTTGGCGAACATAAAACCACCGCAATAACAAAATAAAGTAATGAAAAGTGATAATGTAATAATCCTTTTGTGAAACACTCCTCTCCTTCCTTTGCCTAACTTACAAACTTTACAAAGTGAACTCAACCCAAACAAGCCTGGCCTGTCTGACACAGTAGCCCTAAGTAAATGCTTTTCCTTAGAATCTTCCTGTAAATTTGACTTTCAAAATGAACTTGGACTTACATTATAAGAAACAGAATACTTTTATTATCTCCATTTTCCCTAATTTTGAAGCAGGACTTATTTTCACCCATTTCTAAGCAACTTTTACCAGAGAATAAGCTCTTGTACCGGTGCTGAATGGAACTGAAGAGGCAGAATCACTGTCACTGTCACATTGTTAATTCTGACTATAAATAAATTATATTCATGAAAAACGTTCACTGATTAAAAAATTATTTTAAGACACCTGGGTCACTCAGTCTGTTAAGCATCTGGCTCTTGATTTCAGCTCAGGTAGTGATCTGGCGGTTCGCGGGATCGAGCCCTGGGCAGGGCTCTGCACTTCTACACAGAACCAAATTAGGATTCTCTCTTTCTCCCTTTCTCTGCCCCTCCCCTGCTATGATCTCTCTCTCTCTCAGAAATAAACTGAAAAAATCATTTTATAGCACTGAGATATGAACGAGAACCAGAAATCTGAGGAAACTAATAAAGACACACATGTGTGCACCCATACACAAATGTGCAACGCCAAAACATTTGTGAGTACATATAAATTAAGCAAATCAATTTTTTCACACCATCTGTTTTATTTCTAACCATATCTGGGTGTAGAAACTATAATTCGGCTGGCGCAAAGGGAGGATGAAGACAGAGAGGAGGAAAGTGAAGCTTGTATAACTTAGAATAACAAAAGGCTTGTATTTTCTGAAGACAGAACTATGTCGTCTGTAATATTTCAATCCTCTTTTTTTAGTAGCTGGCTAGTTATACTGCAGAGAAAAGGAAAAAAAAAACACAAAACCACCAAATTCCCCAGACAAAACATTAGCCCCAATCAATCTTAGCCATATTATTTACCTCATATATACCTTGCTTCCTTTGTGAGGTTTGATTTTTTATTTGTGATCCCACAATCATTCCTAACATTATAATAAGATATGATGACAGTCTAAAGAAGAATAAATAATATAGCATAAAGAAGTTCTAAATGGGATGATTTTTCAGGGTTTCCTGGGAGATGTCAGCACTAGGTCTTTAAAATAACATTTTATAATGTCAAAAAGAGGTTTTATTCCCCCACACTAGTTTTGTCATCGAGTGGCATTAAAACAACAAATTAAAAATGTATGCCAAGCTAGAAAAGACTTTTGACTAGTAACTATGTCACTTAGGTGTTCCTGTCCATCAATCTGCTTGTCAGTACCTACACCAAACAAGGCATTGTTTTAAAGACTTGTCTTTGGATCTCTGCCTCAGGCGCTTACTAAATAATTGCTAACTTTTAAGGATGTGTGCATTATTTAGACAATGAATATTTTAACTAGAAAAAATTCTTTCTACTGAAGTGATTAGTGATGATTTTGACACAACTGAGTTGTTGGCAACCATTATTTTCTGTAAATTTAATACGCTTCTATATTTCACTGTTTACTGTATCATTTAGATACTGGGCAGATTATCAGAATTATCAGAATAAACAACTAGAAATCTAAATCGATGTCTGCACTCCAAATGACTCTGTGGGATGACATGCTACCCGAAATATTTTTTAATATTAGAAACCTAGCAAAGGAGACATCAAATTTGTCAGCAGAAATGCAGCTATGAGTCTATCAATAACCCATGGCATTTTTGTACTCCCCATCTGAGGCTATTATACAGCTTTGGATGATAGCCCACTTCAACTTCATCATATGATCCGCTGGGACAGAAACTCATAACTGGCTTTCAACACAGAGCCTTCATATAAAAGGTAATAACCGCAGCCGGGCAGTATAGGGAGGGATTATAGGAATGCAGCAGTGAGCACAGAAGTTTGGGGAAAAGCGTTTGGACATAAACCTGACAAAAACAAGCCCAGACGGACGACTCCTTAAATGTTAAAAGCAAAAAAGAAACGGGCATCTTTGAAACGCGTGCTTTGGATAGTTTGAAAACTGTGTTCTTTTAGGAGCTGTGGCTACTTGTTCTCAACTGCTCTCTACAATCTCCACACAGCTCCCCCCCACACACACACATGCGCAATCCACAATCACCAAGGATGAGATGGAAAATTCTCCTCCAACTATGCCACCCGCCAGATCACGAGGTCTATTGTTACGAACACACAATTTACTAAACCCACGTCTCAGAATTACATCCCACTGACTTCAGGATCTCTCCAGAGAAGCTCAATGCAGTGGTTAATCCATTGTTTGCTCAGTGGCTTGTACAAATCAGGACGGAAGGCTGATGGTTAAACAGTAGGAATTTTGTGAGCTTGTTATTAAATACAGATATTACCAAGCAATAAGATATGCAAACTTACAATCGAATACATTATACTCAAACAAAGGTAAGGTGCAGACATCATCACCGCTTAGTCTTTTTAAACCCATTTTACTATTAAGTATACTCCTGAAGTTATTTACATGTCTGTACCTGGAAGGTAGAAAGATGGGCTGTGTAATGGTGTGTTGCAGTACGTCTCTTCACGACTCCATGTCTAGTGAATCCTCATTGCCATGTCACTGGCTTGAAATCAGCCCTAACGGAAGTATTTACACAGTGGAAATCGGCAAGGGCTGCAGATCAAGGCTCTACCTCCCCCTCCAAGAGGGGGTTGCCAAATGTGTACCAATACATCACCAGGTTATGACGTTTTATGTTATCAATACCAGGCTTCACACCCCCAACAGAAACCCAGAATCCTGAGACAATAAACCTCTACTGACATATAAACTCATAATTTAATTACCTCTTTCAGATACCAGCAGAGACAAGAAATAGCTCCCATAGGGACTCTCGAGGTTTTTTGTTTTTGTTTTTGTTTTTGTTTTTGTGGCTTTTTATTAAACTTAGCATCAAAGTCCTTTAAATCACATGCCATTCCTTTTAAAGTTTGAAAACAATTTCAAGGTAAAAAATCTGAAAAATAAAAAAATGCTGTACTTTTGGGTTTAAAATAGTAGACATATATCCGCTTCTACCCAGAATCCCAGATAAATATCTTCCATGTTTTGAGGATTGACTGAAATAGCATCCCAGGTATATGAGTATCAATTTAGGGAACAAAACAATAGTACTTGTGAGTCACTGGCTCTGCTCTTGACAATAAGGGGTGAAAATGTGCCTATGCCTGTAGAACCACTCTATGACCTAATCCACACTGCACTGTCCTCGAAGAACAATGAGAGAAGCCACCTACACCAGACAAGTGACTACGTAAATCAGCCAAGCATGTAGCTGACCATCGGCTGTATTTTCAAAGAAACCTGCTAGTAATTACTGACAGAACCATATGGAATTCATGTGAAACAGAAATGAAGGCATGTTTCAATACACAGCACACATTCAAATGTTAAGCTTGCAGAATTTAATAAACTGGCTTTAATTAAAAGCTAAAGGGTAGCTTTCTCAGGAGTTGATAAATAATTTGAATTAGTATTAGTAGATTGACAATATTAAAAATGGCCTGGAAAAATTTTCTGCTAGAGTCTCTAGTCCTTAGAAAGCTAAATGTTTATTTATCTAAGCATTGTGTGATATTTTGAAATATCACAAGAAGAAAAAGTCCATTTGGCGTTTCTTGCTAGTCTAGTCTATGATTTAATGATTAGAGTAGATTACTTTCTTATGTTTAACAACTTTGTCTTTACCACAGTTATAGTCACATATGTGATATTTATAATCATTATTAAAATATATATTAGCCCTTTGCCATCTGTGCATACATAAGTCAAATGACTACTGGCCATAATTAAGAGGAAATGTAAAGTTGAATGTGAAACCATAGTATTCAGATATTTAGTACATTTTTTGTAGAATTTAAAAAATCATAATTGTTTACTGAATTAGACTACAAAAGTATTTAAGATAATACTAGGGCTAGAAACAGTTTTTCTGTTTATATAATTTACATATTGCTCGTATTTTAAGTGCACCATGAAATATATATTCCTATGACAGTTAAATAAAACATTGCATCTATAGTGTTTGCTACAAAGTTATTACATCCAAACTGAAAAATGACAGCAATTTAAAACATGCTTTCTCCTCGACCAAACGCTTTGTATAAGTAATCACGAGGTAATAAAAAAAAATGGCTATAAAGGTAGGTAGTGACAATTATTGTTTGAATGTTCATACATTTTTCTTTTGTTTAAGTAAGCCATACCCCTCCCTTACTTGAAAAACAAATTAGCTACTTGACTAATGATATGATACAAGCAAACACACACACACACAAACTCTAAATTTTAAATGCATTTCGTTCAAAATGCAAATTCCAGGATACAATAATCCTTTGTGAACTTCAGATTAAAACGAAAAAGGAACAGTCAATTTCTTATGAGTTCTATGAGGAATGTGTGTTTCTGGTGAAGAACCAAACCAGCGCCATGACAGGCTTCAGAAGGCCCCAGAGATTAGAAGACCCAAGTCTCTGAGGCCTGACTCAGCAGGCTTGAGCCACCGCCCTTCCCTGTGTCCGAACCAATCACTGGAGGTTGGGAGGTACCGGACGTTCAGGCCACTATTCTGGCCCGCCTTGCTCTAAACTCACCAATCCCTCTGCGCCGTAACAACCTCTGCTGTCACCCTGTCCTATCACGTTGTAGTCTCTGTCCATCACCCCTTCCCCGCCCTAGAGTTAATAAAAACCCTACTCCTCCTTTGTTCGGGGCTCTCAGCATGGATTCGTTGCGTTGGTGAGGTCTGGGAGCCCGAGCTTAAGCCTGTAATAAAGCCCTTTGCCTTTGCATACGTGACTCGGACTCCTTGGTGGTCTTGGGATTTGGGGGAGATCTGATCTGGGTATAACACTGGTTTGTTGGTCAGATGTTTTCATTTATTATGGGATGTTTCTCATTCACATTTCAAGAAAACACATAAATATTTGGGAACAAATGAAAATAATTACTTAGGTAGAAAAGCTACTATAAAAATGCATATAAAATACTTGTTTCTTTTGTTCACTTTTTTTTATTTTAGAGAAAGAGAGAGAAAACAAACAAATGAGAAGGGAAGAGGAGGAAGGAGAGAGGAAGAGAGAGAGAGAGAGAGAGAGAGAATCTCAAGCGGGCTCCACACTCAGCGCTGAGCCCCATGGGGGGCTTGATCCCATCACTCTGGGATCATGACCTGAGCCAAAATCAAGTCTGTTGCTCAACCAGCTGAGCCATTTCACTTTTATGGAGAGAAGGATATAAGTAAAATAAATAGATTTATATAAATCTCTCAGGTTGAGATTAGAGGCTATTCCTGTTACACTCAGCCCATATTCTCTGTCTCGTGGCCCAGGTGAAAGCCAGCTAAGAGGAAAAAACTATCCCTCACCTCCATTTACTTCTCAGCCTTTTCATTACAGCAATTAAATACGTATTTTTAAGAATCTCATATCAATACCATAAGGATAGAAGGAAGAGATAACTCTGTAGGAATAAAAATTTTTAATGATATTTTAAAATAAGTTAATGACAAGAATTTATATTGGTCTCCTGATAAAAGTAATGTTTCTCCATAATTAAAACGTCTATCTGTTTGAGATCCTATTTTCCAGGGACAGTGTCTGAAATTAAGGAGACCATTAAAAGCAGAAACCTCCTCAAAGCTAAAATAACGAATAATAAAGATAACAACAAATGTGTATTAAATTGCAAATTCCTTGACAGGAAATCCAATTTATTTTCCCTATAAGATGTTAATCTGTTTAATTTACATTCAAAAGACATGTAAATTGGTAACTCTGTTTTGTATATCGCCTTAAGAAAGAAGCTAGGTAAGAAAAAAATAGCAAATAAAAATAAAGGTAGTTTCAGCGAAATCAGAGTGAATTTGCCAAATTGTGCGGGGCCTAGCTTGGAGCAGTGATCGAAAAGGAACTCAGGAGTTTAATAAGCACTGTTTATTTGCTGTGAGCCAACAGAATGAAACATGTTGTAGGAAGTGAGAGAAGAGGGTATGATAAGCCTCCCCCTTGCTCTCTGGGTTGTTTAGTTTCCCTGGAAATCACATTAGGAACAAATATGGATGGAGGTCTCTCTCCTTCTCTGTGGGAAAGTCAATGGTTTAAAGTCTGTGGGTACAGGAAGTAAGAAAGATCCATTTCACAACCTACTGGCTTCGAATGACTTTGAAATTCCGGGAGTGTTTCTCAAGTGTGAACATCCAGCCCCAGAGTCTGGGGACAAACAGGGAGGCCAGGTGGGCACCATCAGCCAGGGCGCATCCAACACTAGCCTCCGGTCAGCTTCCCCAGCACCCTTGACTCCGCTCATTTCGTTTGACTCATAGCTTTAAATAAGCATTTTGTTTTCTAGGATCTTCGAAAGCGCTATATGTATTTCAGTATTTATAACTGTGCTTAAGTCAACAATTTGTCTGATTACAAATTGGCTCAGATTACTCAGTATTCCTGGATGCCCAAATAAATATCTGCGTAAAATCTGTTTCATTTGTTATGTTACCAAAAAAAAAAAAAAAATCAGTCACACATATACTGGTGATTATCCTAAAACTACCAGTAACACAGGAAAAATGGAAAATATTTGTTCTTTTGTTTGTTTGATTGGAGGAAGAAAGCTAAAAAGAACTTACACCTATATTAATGGGTAGAAAAGAAAAGTGTGTGGTATTTTTAATTTAAATATTTTTCTAGCTATTGTGGATTTTCCATTTATATATAAAATTAAATCATAACACCCCGATAAATAGTCCTACTCACTGAATGAGTAAAAGACACTTCAAAGTAGCATATTTTATTCTAATGTCTATATTTTCTGTCTTTTAAAGAGTGGGCTTTACAAATACACATTGAAACTATGAAACTATGATATCTATGTAGCAAAAATACTTTTTTAAAGTTTTTTAATGTTTATTGATTTTTGAGAGAGACAGAGAAGAGAAAGAGAGAGTGTGTGTGTGAGAGGGGCAGAGAGAAAGGGAAACCACAGAATGGGAAGCAGGCTCCAGGCTCTGAGCTGTCAGCACAGAAACCGATGCGGGGCTCAAAGTCACAGACTGCAAGATCATGACCCGAGCTGAAGTTGGATGCTTAACTGACTGAGCCACCCAGGAGCCCCAACAAAAATAATTTTGATTAGAGATCAGTATGTGAAAAGAGAGTGAGATTTTAATACATGTAAGCATCTGTTCTAACAGTGCTAAGAGAAAATTATGACTTTCTTAAAACAAATTATGATAGATAACTGGTCAATGTCAAATAAATACAAATCTTTAAAAAGTGTTTTTTATCTTATGATCTCCTGAAGAGCATTTTCCTATCTATCTACCATTCCTTCTCCTAACAATTGCACATAAAAATTCAGTGCACAATTACATATTTAGAAATAACAGCAAACCAATAGCAGTGCACACAGCATTCTTATCTTGTCCTTCTAAATACCTGTTCCTACTGAAAGGAAACAGGAATCCTTGTAAGAATGACCAGTTCCACAGCTGAAACACAAAAAAAGTTCAAGAGGAGACCCGTATCTGCCAGAGAGTACAAAAGTGTTCAAAGGATCAGGGCAACGTGTGAAACTGACACCCCAGACTTGACCTTGACCACATCTCCTAAGTTTGAGCATTCAAATATATAATAATATTCTGCTATAACCCATGAGTAAAAGAATCTATGTGTCTATATTGATATAAAGAGATTGACAGCTCGATAAGAAAAGGAATATTAACAGAGTTTCAAATTATCTTCTTATAAAACACTTGTTTAATTACAAAGGGAAAAAGAGTAACCTCTCAGCAAAGGTGACTCATAAAAACCACCTTAATCAAACTGTCAAAATGACAACAAGTAACAGAACAAAAGGACATCTCCTTGTGTGAAAAGCGCACAGAACCAAACCTAACGGGAATCAAATCATGAGAGTGCATCAGAGAAACCCAAAGGGAGTGACATTCTACTTCAAAAAAAATTTTTTTATGTTTATTTATTTTTGAGAGACAGAGACAGAGTGTGAACAAGGGAGGGAGGGCAGAGAGAGGGAGACACAGAATCCCAAGCAGGCTCCAGACTCTGAGCTGTCAACACAGAACCTAATGCGGGGCTTGAACTCACAAACTGAGATCATGACTTGAGCTGTAGTTGGCTGCCTAACCAACTGAGCCACCCAAGCATCCCTGAAGTGACATTCTAAAAAATGACTGACCTCTAGAGATGTCAAGGTCTTGAAGATCAAGGAATGGCCAATGATTCTTCTAGTCTGAGGGAGACTGAAAAACAATGGCAAGTAAATGCAATATTTGATTTTGAACTTTCTAATAGCGATGGTTGAACTATGGTTGTGTAAGAAACTGCCCTGGTTTGTAGGAAATATACAATAAACCGGTCAAGAGTAGCGGGCATCAGTTGGCAAATTACTCTCAAAGCGTTCAGGGAAATTTTATTTTTGTAGTGAACGTTCACCTTTCCATAGTTTCTTGATGGTTTCAAAATTTAAAAGTAATTTAAAATTTTTGAATAATGATTTGGTGTGACTAATATATACTAGCAGTATACTTACAATAGCATACAGAAAACACTCCTCCAATTCATCCTCTAAAACCTAATGGGAAAAAAAGCAATAAAAATATATGATACAGAGAAGATAATGACAGTAGTATCATTTTCAGGTGAGATTTAAAACATTTGTGGAAAACTGAAAAACGACAAAAGGGAGCCCACTGAAACCAGGGTCACTGCCAAGTTCGCTGGAGGAGCCCTGGGCACAGACACTCAGAAAGCCCTGAGACTTGGAAATCCCAGATACAAATTTGTACTAAAACAAACAACATCAATAAATCTTTAGGGTTCAAACTCATTTAAATGATGTTAAACAGCCACACAATGTCTAGTCCAACATACAAAATCAAAGATCATTTTTTTAAATTTTTATTTATTTCTAGGAGAGAGAGAGAGAGAGAGAGAGACAGTGTGAGCAGGGGAGGGTCAGAGAGAGAGGGAGTGACAGACTCTGAAACAGGCTCCAGGCTCTGAGCTGGCAGGCAGCACAGAGCCCGAAGTAGGGCTCAAACCCACGAACCGCGAGATCATGACCTAAGCGAAAGTCGGACGCTTAACCAACTAAGCCACCCAGGCGCCCCTCAAAGATCATTTTCTTAAAAAATAGAAATAAATATTAGAGATGAAAGACCTTTGCATTCTGGGATTTAGGGATCACGCAGCAGACCGACTGCACCCTGCACTCAAAGGCTCTGAAACGGTGATCGCCACGTGCTTACAGAACTCACAAGCAGTTCCTCAGCGTCCAGTCCTCAGTAGGAAACAACAGACCCAGAGTCACACCTTTGAGCCAAGCATTCGACAAGAAGTAAAGGGATAAATCAACAAACAAGAAACATGTAAGTGGATTCTTAGATAAATTCAGAAATTGAAGGAAAACACCTGATATTCACAAACTTTAGGATACAATGGTAAACACCAAAAATAAGCAGGGATCCTTGGAGATTAAAAACATGATTGCCAAAATTAAATGTGTTGGATTTTTAGTTTAGATTGGATTCAAACATTGATAAATGTCTCCCAGAAAATTAGAAAAGAAAAGAGAGCGAGTGAGAGATGAATAAAAAAATGTACCAGGGCATAGAAAAACCACCTCCAACAATGTCTATGAGGAAATACAAAAGTAGCAACAATAATAACAACAACAAATAAATAAATAAGAGGAAAGGACGTGAACGATCTATCTAAACCAAAAAAGCTTTAGCCCACATTGTCATAAAACCTAGAGCACAGGGAAAATTCTAGAAGCTTTCCAAAAGAAAACAGTCACAACAGCAATAAATGAAACCGATGACCAAAGAAGATGTGAGTCAGGTCAGACAGGTGTCAAACTTTGTACCAACAAGATGCCATGCTGAGCCATAGTGAATACATTCCTCAGCTTTAATGAGGAAAGATGTAAAAACCTACAGTTGCGGGCATGGCCACACTGTCCAATGAACGGCTGCATCGAATACAAGCTTTCAGGCACGCCTAAATGAAGGATTCTTACACATGTCACTTCTGAGGAAGTCTAGTGAACGTTTGGTAAAGCAAAAACAAAGACATTGATGGAAGAGAGGAAAATCCTGGCTCCAAGACATAGTTGAATAAACATCAGAAACGCAGTGAGAAGGAGGTTGAGGAAAACAACGACGCAGTAGAACTCACAGGGGAAAAAAGTCTGTTGGAGAAGAAAGCAGCAAGCATTGCAGAAAAAATAATTGCAAAAGAAAAAATAAAATGTGATAACAGTACATGACTCATCCCTGCAGTAAATGGGTGTTTTGAATTTCAATTCTAAGAATTTACCTGTAGATAAATCATAAAATCAGTCGTGGTTACATATTAAAATGCAGATATCATGAGCTGTGGCATCACAAAACTAAAAGTGTAAACAAGCAAAGTGGAAGGTTACAGTCAGGCGAGAGAGCTGAACCACTAACATTTTGTTCTAGAGGATCAAGAAGCACTATGTCCGCAGCTACAGGTGATTTATGATGAGGTCTAAAGCTGCAGGTATTATTTAAAACCACAATTAACAGAAGTGCAAAACTAGTGGTATTGGTGTCACACATCATTAGTTTTACATAGTAAGCTACTAATAGGCTAATCAGTTATCATTTCTTCCATCTATCATACCAGGAAGTCTATACAGGAAGTCAAAATACAGGTATTTAAAGAAGGATATTATTTAGACATATTGAGTTTTCCAATAGAAAAAATCAAAACAACTAAGTTTTCAGAACGGGATTGCTTTTAGAAAGACTGGGGGTTGTAAAGAACCTATCTGTTTTCTTTTCTCGGTACTTCTGTTTGTCCTTGTTTTTCAGTGCGTGCAGTGGCTCCTGGATCCTCAAGTCCTGGCTTCGAAGTTGTGCCAAAAGCACAATATTTGGAAAGATTTAGCAGTTAATCTCTGGAGAGTTTCTTCATACGAGCCACATAAAAGAGAAAGGAATGCTCTGGGTTTTGACATTTTCATACGGTACAATCTATGCACCTTATATGCACTGTTCATGTCACATGGACTTCACATTAATTTTAGAGCAGTGATTTCTTTCCTCTATCCTTTGAGATCTGAAACCTGTCTCAAAACTGTAAGAATGGTAAAAGCCCTATTCCATCAGGAATGTGTTCAAAGTCGACTCCTGGAGTAGGTAATTAAGGCTTATCTCCAATCCTCAAAACGTCTTTAAGAGACAAGCCCTAAATGTGACAAAACTCTGCAAAATGTAGCATAAATGTAACACAGCTTTGCAGCTCCAGCGCTGAGCCCTGGGAATTCCGCTGTCCTGCAGGAATTCTGTGAGCGCAAGCAATGTTTAGCCCCCATTCCAGTACAGAAGTTTAAAAATTTAGACTCCTTCTCCACATTGCACACAGTACATAGCCTCACGGCAATGTGAATCCTGCCGAAAAAGGCAGCTTCCATTCAGACATGGGTAGAGTGGGCCTACATTAGGAAAATAAAATAGTTTTGAAAAAGTGAGCTCGAGTATCACTTAGTTATTCAAGGCTAATATCTATCCCAGACCAACTTCAAAGGCCCTGAAACAAGATGCATATTTTCCAGAACCGAGTCAATGAGGTAGGACAGGAACATCTTGGGGGTTCACAGGAGAGAAGGGGTAAACGTGAATTATTTCTGTAGCCTTCTTGCCCAACAGTTATCCCAATTTGCAGTGTTAAAAATTAGAAATCCGTGCCAGATCACAGCAGCACTTTTAGTTTTTCTAAACACGTAGTATGATAAACAGTATATGGGACTCACAGCAACATCTGGATGCAATTTCAGTCACTCTCAATATAGACCTGTTTTATCTTCATAAGTCCCACGTGAAAGCTCTCCCCTAATGGTGAACGCTCATATCGGATAAACCAAACCTGACAGTCATATCATGTGTCTTAGTCCGTTCGGCTGCTGTAATAAAATCTGATTCAGTGGTAACCTAGAAACCACAGATTTATTTCTCATAGGAGGCTCCTCCAGGAAGCTGGATGTCCAAGATCAAGGCACCAGTGATTCAGTGTCTGGTGAGAACCCTCTTCCTGGTTCATAAATGGCACCCCCTGACAGGCGTACTCACAGGGATGAGGGAGCTTGGTGGAGTCTCTTTTATAGGAGTTAGGATTTCAATATATGAATTCAGAGGGGGGCACAGTGTTCAATCTACAACACCATGTCTGAAAGAATATAAACATGGCTGGGAATGCTCTGCCTGCCTCTCTGGGATGGGGCTGTCCCCACCAGAGCAAGGTCCAGCCTCTTGTTTCCACATTGATCTGTTCTCTTCCCTCATCTGTGAGGACATCTCATGCATCAAAATGTCTACAGAGCCTCGCTTGTTGCCAGGCACCCCAAAAGGGTTCAAGGAATATGTTTTAGAGAAAATGAAATTCTAAAACTATATGATGGGAATATTAGTAGACTTGGTTAAGACAATTTTTACATGCCTTTCAGGGGGAAACTGTAATTTTTTAATATGTATTTTTGAGAGAGAGAGAGAGAGAGACAGAGTGTGAGTGGGGGAGGGGCAGAGAGAGAGAGGGAGACACAGAATCTGAAGCAGGCTCCAGGCTCGGTGCTATCAGCACATAGCCTGATGCAGGGTTCGAACTCACAAACCATGAGATCATGAGCTAAGCCGAAATGGAACACTTAACTGACTGAGTCACCCAGATGCCCCGAAGGAAAGACTTTAAATTCATTCTCAAACCCCACAAAGTTCACGTATGCCTTTGCTTATATTTTAATTATTAGTAATTGAAGAGATATTCTTTAAATGTTAAGTTGCCTTTTTTTCTCTGTTAGAATGGCAACATTATAATAAACACAGCTATGCTTTCAAATAACTAAACCAAAGCTGATGTAAATGACTTGATTTAAGAATAATTGATCTGGAGCTGGCTTATGTTGGATCCACAAAGCTAATTGTTAAATATTCAAGAATTTTGTGAGAGCCAGATTTTAAAACATTGAGAGCTTAAAATTGGCTTTGGGCAATCACTGTCAGACTTCCTCCGCACCCCCAAACCATGCCAGTTATTAAACATTGCCTGGCACACCTCTGAATAAATTCCGGCTTAAAAGAAATATGTAACTACAAAGGAAATTAAATTTTGCAAGATCCACATCTATCATATGTTCAACAAAAGGTTAGCCCAAGGCAAAACCGTGAAAATGCATCTGTATTTGCATTTCTTCCTTCCCTTCGTGTCAGGCCAATTAGGGCAAGACAAGTATTTGTAGGTTTAATAGATCTTAAATGGATTTTTAATTACCAATAATATCAATAAAGCACACTAGATTATTTAAGCTGCATTTTCTCTTAGCTTCCTATAAAGCCCTACAGCTAGCAACATCCCAAAGTGATTTGAGGTTGCCTGTGTGGCTCAGTCAGTTGGGGATCCGACTCTGGATTTCGGCTCAGGTCATGATCCCAAAGTCGTGTGATGGAGCCCCGAGTCGGGCTGAATGTTGAGCGTGGAGCCGATTACGGTTCTCTCTCTCTCTCTCTCTCTCTCTCTCTCCCTCAGCCCCTCTCCTTGGCTCCTTCTCTCTCTCTCTCTCTCTCTCTCTCTCTCTTTCTCTCCCTCCCTCCCTTTCTCAAATAAAAACAAACAAAAAAAGAGAAGTGATTTGAACTTCCCTCCTCTCTCCTCCTCTTGATTTTTGTAGCCTTAATGAAATTGGTAGTTTTCCACAATTGCTCTCAATTTTCCAAGCTCTTCTAGAGCTTGTGCTCATCCTTTTTCCTTCTCCTTCCCTCCAGTAACACTTGCATTTCACCTGGCCACACACTCAGATCTCAAATCACCATCAGTTATACAGGTGTCCATACAGTGGTTCAGTCACAAACCAGGGACCCATACTTCCAGACGTTCTGAATCAGAAACACTGAGAGTCAGACCCAGCCATCTGTCATGGAACAAGCCATCCAGGAGATTCTGATGCATCTCAAACTTGAGATCCAGAGCTTTATACTATATGATTTATAAGGACAGTGATTATACCTACTGCCCTACAGAGTGCCTGAAATACAATAAGCATGGAGTAAAAAATATTTATGGATGAATGCGTTAACGAATCCTTTAAAAAAAATCTCAATTCTAAAATACTCTGTACATTAACAAAATCTGCAAATTGCTTTTAGAGACCACTCTCCCCAGAAAGGCTTGCATTTTGGTATGACATGGATTGATTCTTTTTTAAGCCTTCATTGCCTCTGAAAAGATATTGGGGAAACCAGTCACTGCTTAGCAAAGTGCTTCAGGACGTAGGCATCAAAGTGCGCCGAGTGAAGGAGAGCACCGCAATGTTATTTTCACACTGATCCTCTTAGAAGAAAGGACATTTAAGCTTCTCTGGTTGGTCTTCTGTCTGAAGCCCTGCAGTGGATTTTTTTTTTCTTAAAGAAAGATGGAAAAGCATTGAAAGGAATTGAGATTAGGATCCAGACTGTAAAAGTGAGGGGGGGGGATCAAAAGGCTTATATGAAAGAAGAGATATCTAACAGCAGCTTTCATCTCCGATGTCTCCCTAACAGCTTACACAGAAAGGCCAGCGGGCAGCAGGCGCACCCAATGGGCAGGTAAGAGAGAGAAAGAGGCCGCCAGGCTGCTGCGAATTCTGGCCCGTCTTGCATTCACCCCAAGGTGCCCTTCTGCCTCTGGTATATAGCTCAGTGCGCGCAGTTCCTTAGCTGGTGCTTTTCAAGAGTGTTAAGGATCTCACAGAACCAAAGGGCTGTAAGATATTGAACAAGCCTAATAAGGCAGCCTTGGCAATGGTTAGTAAGAATGCATTCAGGAAGACGTTTGTGTTTACTGAAAGAAAAGGACAAACACCTTGTCTTTTCATTCTTTGTAAGTGGGCATTACAGTGAGTTACTGGAATTTTTCCAAACTAGAAACGAAAGAAAAAAAAATCTAGAAACCAGGGAGAAATGGAAAGATCAATGAATTCACACAATAGGATGATTTTAATGGAAATAACACGGATGGTTGTAACTCTATCTGGTGTGTTATGCCATGATATAGGTCTATTTCCAAGAGACAAAGGCAAAACCCAACTTTGATTTCCTAGGTCGCATCGTGAAGGCCAGCTAAAGTCTTAATATCACAAATGGGTCTTTGTCACTTCAGTTCTTAAATGGTTGTGTCAACATAGATTTTAAAATGTAAATGACAATGGCTATAATAATAAATGAAAAATAAATTCTTTTTCAAAAATTGAAAATTTTTAATCGAACCTAATGACTAAGCATTTAGTTCAATCTTGAAAGAATTCATCCTTAATTGCAGGAAGGAAGACTTCTGGTTATTGGAAAAGTATACACATCACTCAGAGGAGAGTCCTGGAAAATTCAACAGTTCCTAAAGGGAGTGTTTTGGACGTGAAAATGTGTCACAATAAAAATATTTGACAGCTATATCAGCCTTCATCATGGTGGTGTTTCCAATGAAATCGTTTCTATAATTTGTTGAGTGACGTAGAGTCATAGGAGGAACTCTTATCATTTCCTTTGGAAAAGTTTTACCCAAAACAATAATAATTGGCATTATAGCTTCCCTTGAAAGTTTATTTTCAAAAAAATTGGACCTCTTTTTCTTCATTTCTTATCCCTACAATATTTTAATGCACATTCTTTCTGAACAGATATATTAATAATTCTTAAGAAAGTATTGTATGTAAAAGGGAAAATACAATTATGAGTAAGTCCTTAAGATGGTACTGAGTCTACTGTTATTCCAATTATACCTTAATACAAATTTTAAGAAAAGATGGCACCGGGCTAATGAAATCTACTGCTACCAAATGGAGCCATTATTTGGATAATACACGATGTAATTTAAGTGATACTGTTTGTCTTACCTCAAAATATTATTACAGGAAACCCTAAGAGACTAAAAGATTTTGCATAACAACTGGAAGAGCCCAATGAGAAATAATTAGCTCTTCAACAAACATTCCACATCTATTATTAAACAGGGTCATTTGCAAGGATTTTATGATTTTCTCATAGGAACATAAAATATAACTCCTTACGTCATGGTCCCCTGCTCTTCAAGCCGCTAATGTTGTAAACATCAAAAAGAAAAAAAGTTTGTTCAGCTTTTTCCCCAAGAAAATTTGGGCCAAACCACCTTGATTTTGAGAATACATAGAACATGTTTGTGTTCTGTGTTAAGGAGCTCCACAAAAAGTATGTGTACCCTATCCTCATAATCTTGATCTGGAAATATAATAATTCTAATTAACACTGGTGCATTTTACTTACATTCTAGTTTTCTTTTTTTTTAAATATTTTGTTAATGTTTATTTTTGATAGAGAGAGAGAGAGACACAGTATGAGCAGGGAGGGTTAGAGAGAGAGGGAGACACAGAATCTGATGGAATATCCAGGCTCTGAGCCATCAGAACGGAGCCCAACATAGAGCTTGAACTCATGGACCGCGAAATCATGACCTGAGCAGAAGTCGGACTCGTAACTGACTGAGCCACCCATGTGTTCCTACTTTCTCCCAGTTTTCTAGCATGGAGTTATGTTATCTTTGCCGTGAGTGGTGGTATATGAACAAAATGATAATATATTACTTCTGGTGATGTCATCATATAATGTCCCATACACATCATTATTTGGTCACAATAAGAAAAACCCTGAAGTCGCAATTCCTAAAGTGAACAAACTGTCAGGGAGGGCAACACTTTAAGCATTAATTTAGCTTAAATGTTTCTTCTCATCGAAAAGAGTTGAAGTGGTTTTCTCTCCTGTGTCCTATAATACCTATGCACACTCCCAAATGAACCAGCTTATTTTGAAAGGGAAAATTAAAATGCGTAAGTGTAAAGAATAAAAGAAGACACACTCCATTTTCACCACGTTCAGTTGGGCCCGTATTCTGACAGTTGTGAAGAATTCCCCCACCCTAGTCCCTGTCGCTCAGGTGACAGGGAATCAAGCCCTTCACTTCGGTAAGTGCCTGTGTCTTTCTTCAGACTGCAGAGCCCAGAATAACCCTGGATTATTAGCAAACCCTATAGATAATCATCCCATCATTCTTTTTGCTGTATGTGCTTATTCTTTACATAAAGGTAAAGGGTCAACAGAAAATTTTTCAAAAATGCATAAATACTACTAAGAAAATTAGACCCAAAAGGAGGATTTAATATACTGAAACACATTTCATACTTCTTTAATAGTTCAAGCCATATTTATCTATTTTCTGATGCCTTCCATGGTCCCAGGTCACACAAGATAGGATGATGAGATGTCTGTGACACTACTAAACTCATGCTTATCAGTCATTCTTTTATCTGATCTCCCACAGTTAAATCTGACTAGAATATCATCAGGCAGAATTACATTTTGTTTTGAGTTACTAGGACTTTTAACTATTAAATTAATTTTGAATCACATTTTTCAAACAGTCTCAATGAGGAGAATTTTGAGCGGCCCTTTATCAGGTAAATTAAACAACAGCTTGCATATATAACCCAGTTATTCATGCTCGCCCATAAATATGAAACATAACCTGCTTAGAATTAATTGACGACAAATAAACAGCGTGCCTGTAATTCCATATCTGTTCTCTACACGGCGAAATCACTTCAAAAATGGAAAACTTTAAAAGGGCTTAGATGTAAATGATGGGCAATTCCAAGCAATTTTTCTACTATCTTTTCATTTTTCAAAATCACCTGACTTAAACATGAATAAAACATCAACTACACACGGATCAAGTTATCTATGGTGAGGTCAACAATCGTGCCGTTGAATTTATTAGTCTGTGATCTGAATTACCAAACAACCATTAAAACGGAAATGATACCTGAGTCCATTTGTGGTCCTGGTCTTTACAAGCTGTCATAATGCATCAGGGTCATTGTCATTTGAGCCCAGCATTTTCCTTCCCAAATTACTACTGAGAGTGTATTGTGGGTGCAGGTACCCATTTGTGATTTACCTTCTAATTTTTGAAATGTGGTCAACCAAATGCATAGACAGAAATTCTCAAGCAAGAAAAAAAATTTAAGTGGCACAGTGAAAGCACCTTTACCAGCAAAGAAACAAACATATATATAAAATATATATACGTGTTTTAACTCTTGATCACATTCACGCTTTCATTCATTTGGCAAAACGCTTTTGAGGAATATAACAAATCCCAGTTTGTGGGGCACGTACTGTGTGCCAGCACATACCAGAACATTTTGATTTTATCTTCACCACATCCATACGAGAGAGGAAATACTACTATTTTACAAAACAGGAAGTCCACATGTAAGAGAGGTTAAATTAGTTATTACCAAGCAGCCCTTGGCAGGCAGAACTGGCATTGGAGTCCAAGTCCAAACTATAAAGGTGGCTGTATGTTTCTAATAGGGCTGTCATCACAGATCAGGACCGACCTGGTGGCTTAAACAACAGAAATTTATTTTCCCACAGTTCTGGAGACCGGAAGTCAAAGATCAAGACTCTGGTAGGGTGGGGTGATTTCTCCAGAAGCTTCTTTCCTCGGTTTGTGTATGGACACCTTCTTGCTGGGTCCTCAGGATGTGTGCACATCCCTGGTGTCCATACCCAAGTTCAGAACTGGTGTTATGAAAATATCAGTTATATTGACTCAGGGCTCCACCTTTACGGTCTCATGTGTCCTCATTAAAGGCCGCCTCTCCAAATGCAGTCACCCTGAGGGACAGGGCTTCAACAAACGAACTTGGGGGCTTCGAAGGGGCGGGGAAACAGTTCATGTCACTCGGTGCTCTTCCCACTCTGCACAGGCTCTGATAAAGGAGCTGACTGCTTCCTGATGGTCCACACCCAACGCTGCACTGGAACCTTCAGATCTGTAATGCGCTAAACAGAGTCTCTGTCATCCAAAAGATCAATATCTAAGTGGTAGAGCAGAAAGCACGTGGATAATAATGTGGACAAAATACTGTGAGTGCACTGGCCTTAAGGAATTTCTTATAATCTTGAAGGGGTCAGCGTGGTGCTGATGTCCTGAAACAGGCCCTTCTAACATTTGGGCTGTTTGGATCCAATTGGAAATCATGTATTTATGCCGAAGACTGTGCTTACCTAGCCAGCTTATTGGATTGATATCATGGCTTAATATGAAATCTTCTTTCAATTGCTCCTACAGTTAGCTGGTCCTGACACTCATGTGGGTTAGGGAGATACTGTAGGAGATGGGCATTTGTGGCAAAAGGTGAGTGATAAGCTCTCTCAATTGTCTTGTAACATAAGCAGTTACATTTTCCATGCCGCACTGTACATTATCAAAGGCCCCTGCTGGTATTCATTATTTGAATATCCAAGGCTCCCCCAAGCTTAGAGAAACTTTAGAAGGCCGCTTCCTTATAGACACCCTTTACCCCCTTTTTTCTTAGACCATTTACTTTAGAAATATAATTGCATTTTATAATTGCAAATTATTTCTGTGTCCCTTTGAAATATACATATCTCCTTCAGAGTATCTTGCCAGTTTTGCGACACAGGAAATGAGTTACTCAAGGACCTGAGAACCATCTCTTTGATGTAGAAACATCTCAGGAGTGTGGTGCCTCTCAATCTCTTAGCCTCTGTGCGAGAGTAGGGGCCTAACTTCAGGGGGGTGCCTTGGTCCAAGTTTTAATATTACCTCCCATTTAAAGATTTAGGAAAGCTTATTCCCCTTTGGTAAAGTCGATTGGAAAACATAGGTGGCCTATAATCATGCTCACACCAGTCTTGAAAATTCCCCACATTTTTGTTTAGGGGAATTGAGTTTAATCTCTCTCCCCTATTGCTATAGGTAAATAGCATCCTTTGTCTGTTTAATTTTATCTCGTGCAATTTTTACTTGCCAAGGCTAACAGGCTGCTCAAGGCCTGAGATACGCATAGTTGACTTTTTCTTCCAGTTCGACAACCTAAGAGACGAGGTGCCAGTAGGGATGCTGTTTTGAGTAGTGGAAGAATCTCTACACGAGCATGAGATAAAATCATGATTTCTAGTAGTTTCTGTCACTGCCTGAAACATAGTCAATGCTCACCTGTACTGGCTTTTCTCATTATTGTTGACTCTCACATTTTCTTTCTCATAAACCACTGTTTCTGTGACAATTCATAGTTCTCTTAACTCATCTCAACAAGAAAAAATAATTAAGGAAGCTTATGGGGGTACGTGGAAGGGGGTCAGTGGGAGGCTAGAAAAGGTTAAGAGAAATAACCTACAGAAAGTTAGTGTATGAAGTAGCTACAAATGTTTGGGCAAATACTGGTAGATAATCCCCGCCCCCCCATTATCCTCCTTAACCATAGGAACAACCTTCTTTGTATTTCTAGAAACCAAACTATTACGAGTGTTTGTGCAACATCATTTGAAGTGATGGAAAATTTGAAAAGTAAGCCATTCACTGTACTACTTTGCACAAAGAGTTTCACATCCATGATCTTGCCTTGACCTCACAAGTACCCGATGAAACTTGCATACAAAGAAACGAGCTGGGGCGCCTGGGTGGCTTAGTCGGTTAAGCATCCGACTTTCGCTTAGGTCATGATCTCATGGTTCGTGGGTTCGAGCCCCGCGTCGGGCTCTGTGCTGACTGCCAGCTCAGAGCCTGGAGCCTGTTTCAGTCTGTGACTCCCTCTCTCTCTGACCTTCCCCTGCTCACGCTCTCTCTCTCTCTCTCCTAGAAATAAATAAAACATTAAAAAAAGAAAGAAAGGAAGAAAGAAACTGGAGCTTACAGCTCACACTCTAATTCTAAGACGGAACTAGGATTCTAACAAGCGCCTGTTGGGGGCCAGAGTTCACACCGGTGCACGGCACCATGTTGCCTGCTTCCTCTTCTCTCCCTCCCCCACCACCAGGAAGCCTTTCCACATCAGTGTCTCATAGCATCGGTTCTAACCGCAATGCTGTGAGACCGCTGTCATCTCCACGATTATACAAGTCAACTAAAGATCAGAGAAGCTGCATTGTTTCCCAAAAGTCACAAATGTCAAAAATTGAAAGTGCATTCATCAGATTTAAATCCAAGTTTGAGACAGAACTTAAAAGGCTTGTCATTATTGGACACAACCACAAAGGGAAACTGAGTCAGGGGCAGGCTAATCTGCAAATAAAGTTCTCAGTGGTACCTTTCAAAAATAGCAAATTATATAGAAAAAATATAATTGACCCTTATCATTTTCCTATCATATGACTTATTTGTTTTAACCTATGATCAGCATTTTCATACCAAGAAAGAGAAGATAATTATGGTAAAGGGAAAATTTCTTTTTTTATATACATTTTTAATGTTTGTTTATGTTTGAAAGAGACAGAAGCAGCATAAATGGGGAGGGGCAGAGAGAAAGGGAGACACAGAATCTGAAGCAGGCTCTGGGCTCCGAGCTGTCAGCACAGAGCCCGATGTGGGGCTTGAACTCCTGAACCATGAGATCATGACCTGAGCCAAAGTTGGTGCTCACCCAGGCGCCCTTAAAGGGTTGATTTCTATATTGTTTCCACTTTTAAGGCTCATTAATTTTCCTCCCAAGCTTATTGAATCCTCCTCACTCAGAAAAAGAGCTCTTGCTTCATCAGTGGAAATGTTATAACTCATCAGGAAATTTGTTTTAAAAAACATAAGACAATTTTTGGGTAGTTAGAGCCCATTAGTTGGATAAACAACACAATATGGAACACTGGAAGTATGCATATATGAGTTATTTTCGTGCCCCAGACCTATTTTGACTCTAGGCACCAAATGATAGCACAGAAGATGGAACACATTACACTCAAACAAGAATGGGAAACAGAGTAAAGAGAGGATCACATCTCAAGAGTTCAATTCAGTTTTCCCATCAGCAGAGTGATATTTGGTAGTACTGGTCATTATTTTTTTAAATTTGCCCCTTTGGTCCTCTGTGCTCCATCCAGCTATCAAATCATGTCTGATGGTTTGCCTAGCCTCAGATGCCCACGGTGAGATTCCTGAAGGTGCTGTTTCCTCACTTCATATTTTGCTCATAATCCGCTCTGACTCTTCTCCCTACCATCCTGCTGAAATCGTATTCACCTTGTCAAGTCTTGTGGAGAAGCCGTTGTTGATAGAGCATAGAACGTCCAGTCATTGTTTATGATTGGTCATGCCTCCTTCTTAAAATTGTTTCTCTGTCTGTTTTGCGGGGCACCATCTTTTGACTTTCGTCCCATTTACCTCTTTCTCGGGCTGCTTTTGGAGCTCCTCCTCACGACCTGTAAATGACACGGACACGTCGCTCTATCCTTTTTTCTATGTTCATCCACTAGATAATCTTGGCAAGTCCCCTTTTCCAGGCCATGCAGGTGTGATGATGGCTTTTATTCTAGGTCATGATTTCTTCCCTGAGTTCCAGGCTTCCCTGTCTCCCCATCTACCACGTATGATCTCAAGTAGGTCAAGCGGGCAGCTTCTATCTACTACAACCAAAACGAATTGCTCAGTACCTCTACCTTATTGTGGATTAGCTTGGTCTACACCCACTGGAATTCTTTTCTTTCTTTCTTTTTTTTTTAATTTCTAGGAGAGAGAGAGAGAGAGAGCGTGAGCAGGGGAGGGTCAGAGAGAGAGGGAGACACAGACTCCGAAATAGGCTCCAGGCTCCGAGCTGGCAGTCAGCACAGAGCCCGACGCGGGGCTCGAACCCACGAACCGTGAGATCATGACCCAAGCGAAAGTCGGATGCTTAACCGACTAAGCCACCCAGGCGCCCCTGGAATTCTTTTCTAATACACTGTGCTTAATTATGAAAACTGAGAAGCTACAAACTAACATGTCAAGAATTCCATACAGTCAGGCTTCCCTAGATAACTTAAAGTCTGCCAGACAGACATGCTTGCACAGAGCTTACGCTGGGAATGGCGCTGTCTGAGGCATGCACGGGCGTGGCTCATGACAAAGGATGGCTTCCTGAGCACATGGCTTTCGGCACTGGTGTGACAGCTTTGTCAGCAGGGGAGAGGACGTGTGGTGCTAGGGTGGGCATTTTCCTATTAAGGTCAGCACGGCAATGATCCTCAAGCCCTTTGAAAGCTGATGTCAGCTGCCTAATACCAATGATTAAATCCGTCTCTGCATAAACCAGCCAGAATGCTTCCGTGACCTGCACCTGAGTCCTAGCCAGAATGGTCTTAGAATGCACTCCTCCGACCAGCTTCTGCTTGGCCTCCTCACCCTTACGTGTGGATGTCCCTCCTGTATTTCTTCCACATCCCATGCTGAGCCACCAGGACTCCCTCCAAACACCTGTACAGTCTCCGTACCAGTCCCAGCTTTTGTCTTGCTCCTTCTGCTCCTGACGATTTACACTCTGCCCCTTCATAGGCATTGGCCAATCAGATTCGTCTTTTAAAAACGTAAATCATTTGGGGTGCCTGGGTGGCTTAGTCGGTTAAGCATCCGACTTTCNAATGTAAATCATTTTATGTCACTTCCCTGCTCCTATGGTCTGATGTATCCACCCTGAATGAAATCCAATCTCCTTCACTTATCGTGTCATCCTGCAGAAGATGTGGCCCACCTACATCTCTGACCTCACCCCTTACCACTGGGCCCTAATTTTCTGTCACTCACATACTCTAAGCTTAGTCTTATGGCAAAAACTGTCATTTCTGTTAAACACATCTGGATCAGTTTTAGGTGGTTTGCAAATTTGAATCATTTGGGTCTCTATTCAGAAAGACTCCGCTAATCTCCTGTTTTAAATGGTAACTCCCATCTCTACTCCCTCACCATCTATCACTTTATTCTGTCTCATTTCTTCATCTGTCACTAAGGAAAGTTCATAGTTCTGTATTTGCTTATTTGTCTATGTCCTGTCTCCTTCCATTTGGAACATCGACACCACTAATAATGTGAACTTCGTCTCTTGTGCTCAACACCTGCCTTCAACACATACAACATTTCTCAGTTTCGGGTGCCTGGGTGGCTGAGTATGTTGAGCATCTGACTTTGCCTCACGTCATGATCTCACAGTCCATGAGTCTGAGCCCCGCGTCAGGCTCTGTGCTGAAAGCTCGGGGCCCGGAGCCTGCTTCAGATTCTGCATCTCCTTCTCTCTCTGTCCCTCCCCGACTCACACTGCCTCTCTCTCTCTCTCTCTGTCAAGTAAATAAACAATAAAAACAATTGTTTTTAAAAAGAATGGTTCTCAGCTTACAGGAAGATTCCAATGACTAAAAGAGCAAATGAATGAATGATGATTTATAGTGGTCTGAAAAGAACATATATAATTACTTTCAGAAATAAAATCCAGCATCAACCTTTCTCTGAGTTGACAAATAGCCTCTAAAATTTGTAGTGAATATTGGACAGTCATGTTGGTTACTACCTCACAGTATGTAGAGGGACACTATTTGGGGGTTGATTCATAAACTACCAGTCTTTTTTTGTGTGGGTGGCAAAGGGAATAGAATAAGAATCAAGACATGTAACATTTAGATGCCAGGTCCTTAAAAAAACTTGTAAAAGTCACTTCAACAAAGAAGGAACCAAGAGATGGAGAGAAGCAGCCCATGTCACACTCTGGAAGCAAGACTAAATATATTTCATGTGCTTCCAACACAAGGGTTACGAATAATGAAAGGCAGGACGACCCCCAAACACTGAAGTTTGAAAATGGCTTTCTGACACATGACCATCCCTGAAATTCCTGTAGATGGAGAATGCCGTATGGATCATAAAATAAAACAGAACGTATCTCTTTGCACGCATGCTCTCTCAGTACAGCTGGCATCACCTTCAAATGATTTACACTAGCAACTTTTATAAATGATTTCTTTAAAACAGAAATGTTCCTTGTATAATTCCCACATGCATCAAAATGGGTGCATCAAACCCTCCTCATCTTTTTCTTCTATTCTCTTTCATCTGCTTGCCATTTTTCTCCATGATCCGTGCTTTGTGTCTCTTTCTCTTCTAACTCTGCTATGGTTTCAGAGGCTAGCCTGAAAACTGGTAGAACCATAGTCAATAAAATAGAAGCCTCGATGAGATGTAAAAACACCATCTTTCCAATTTTAATAATAACAGAGTATTTTGTGTACATTACCATTTATAATTTTCAAGACACTTTTAACATAAACAATCTCGTTTAAGGTCTCATTACTACCCTCTCATTGAGTAAGTAAGACAGATATTATAATTTCTATATTACAGAAACAAACTTAGTCACTGAAAGATATAATCACTGTTATAGAAAATAAGTCTTCGAGCATATGTGAACCTATCAGTCCTTTACTTGCTCACACAGGGGCTTCTATTTTTCTCTCAATCTTCACTTCAAAATATGAAATTAAATTAATGTTAATCTGAGTGTTTCTTTAGGTAAGTCAGCAAAGAAAGCAGAATAATGTATTTCAGAATACACCATTTCTTTTTCAAAACACATAGAATCATTTTTATAACATTATTGAGGCATACTTGATATATGCAAAGTGCACATATTTATTACATACAATTTTATGAGTTTGGACATAAGCATACATCCATGATACCATCACCATAGTCAAGAAATGTACAGATAATACTTTCAGTGAAAAGATACTTTCAAACTTTAGTCACAAGCCCATTGGCCTAGGAAAGACTTAACGAGGTATTGTTGAAAGAATAGTGAATGAACAAAAGTTCAACATTTTGATATCCAGGTAATCTGCCAAACTCAGTAAATTTACGTCTCCACTCCAAGCTATCCAGCCATCCTTCTCTCCTCCCATGACTAACTCCTGTTAAAATATCACCTTGATTTCAATCCACTTTCCCAGTTTATATCCCACTTGGTGCTCAGATGCTCTTTCTTTTGCTAGTTAGTTAGTTAGCTAAGGAACAGATGATGTTCTGAAGAAGCCCTAGGAAAGGAGATCAAGCAAAATTCACATTCAAGGAGACTTCATTCTTCTCATCCACCTGAGAGTTTCTTAGAATAAAATTTGTTCTAAAGAGATTGTTTTGAGAGGCTCGTGTCAGCAGAGACTTTGGAGGACTTGGCTTATGCATAGATCGTGAACTGCATACCTTCCAAAGTCGTCAAAGGTTGGCAGGTCATTTTAGTGATGCTTTCTCGTTGAAATACTGCTGCGCTCAGTGGTCCGATGCCGCGCCTCTGTCCATGGTGCAATTTCCATATTTCAATTATGAGACGCTACAGAAGTTTCCACACATTTCCAGCTAGAGTTGTACTTTTGAAATATTCTTTCCCCGCCCAACAGTGAACCAACCCTGTAGCCTTCAGGGCACTCTTTTTAATCAGGTTTTTACTTCTGTGCTGTAGGCTAAATTAAATAGGATGACCATTAATTAGGATTGCAGCTATGCACATCCACTTAGATGTCATCACCAGGACCTGAGTTTCCATGACAGGTCTACAGCTAAAGAGAAAAGCTAGACTCTGCTTTTTTTAAAATACACACATGCACACGCAAAATCTTCATCTTCTATATAATTATGGTGAAGCATTCTTCTTACAGTTTTTGGTAGGCTGGGGAGGAATGGAATATTTTAGGCTTCCTTATAGCTATAGTTAAGAAAACCCCTCTGGGTACTGACTCTAACCTCCTCCCTGAAACTCAAGACTCCCATGTGTCAAGATTCAGAATAGTTTTATATTATTTCTGAAACAGTTCTTTAACACTGTCCATGCTGCCCATGAGTTTGGTGACTGAGAGCTTTTTTAGATTTTATAAGCTGACTGTGGGTTCCACTGTTCTCCTGACGGGATACTTCCTAAAAGTAACCAAGGGACAGATCCTGTCTCACTTCTTGTCAAAGCTTCCACGTGCCTGTTGAAATCTCTTGCTTTGTAGGGCCGGACTTGACTTTGCACTGGCTCCAGAGCCATGACTTCCCCTGGAAAATAGGGCCCATTACATTTATTATACACCAGAGGCTAAATGTGTGATCAGCCTTTGGGCACATCTTCGAAAAAAGTTCCTTTGAGAATAGAAGAATGCAATACATACAAAATCACATGATCTAGTTATAACCCCCGTGAGACATTCCTCAGATCAAAATTTCACTGCAAAACGAATATGCCGGATTATGAAATTAAACAATAAGGTCATTTTGTTTCCTGCCACTTCACACTCTCTTTGTATAAATCACACTAAATGTGTCAGACGTAACACAGCATACAAAATTAGAGCACAATGAAAATAAGTACTTTCTATGATTTGCGATAGCCATGATAATGGATTATTTTGCAACCAAGTTTAACAACATTTGGTGTGATTCTTGGTAGCCATCGGTGGGAAGAGGAGAAAACAAGCAGAGCCATGAGACGAGGCAGCAGGGCCTGCCTGTGAATACCTATACTGTGCTTTGATATAAGGCTTAAAATTAAGGCCTAATTTGTGTGCTTTGGCATCTGGGGAAAACTGGTAAAGCCTCCAATGGCCTAACCACACCTTGCACTGCTCTCTCTCTGCTCCCACAGTTCAGGTCGTCTATTCAACCCTCATCATGAAGAACAACTCAAGACTTATGGGAGCCTTGAGTTCCCTTAAGCAGCGGTTCGCTTCCCTGCCAACCCAGAGAATTATTCAAACAAGCCCATCTTAACCAGCCAGGGGCCATCTCCCCCTCCAGGTATGACCAAGCTTGTGTCTCACAGCTCCTGAAGGCTCGCCTAGTCCTGAAAGTAGCCTCTGTGTGATCCTGCGTCTCGTGTGACGCCTCCTCCTCTAGGCTGGGAGTTTCTGTGACCGGCAAGCCGTTGTCAGTCTCATCTGTTCAGGGTCATTGGCATGTGCACAGTCATCCCCGTAACCCTAGGGTAAGTATCCTTCCTTCACCAAAAGCGTAAAAAGGAAGCTACCAAAACCTATGTAGATCCTTATGTGCTCGTAAATTTCTATTTCGCATATTGTTCTTGCAAACATATTTTTCTCCTTTAAATAAAGATCAAAAGTTAGAGCTCATTATTAATATTTGACGTGCTCCTGTGTTTTTAATTTGGACTGCACCCCACAAAATATTTTTTCCCTGGGAAAATTTTGATCACCCCTTAACAAGAACTACTATTGTCTCACACATGCACTCCAGCCAAATGGACCAAGCACTAATCTTAAGAATTGTTTCATGATGGATTAAATAGTAAGAGATTAAGGAGAACTATTCTGTTCTAAGAATAATTGAGTGTATGTATGACTGAAAAGCAGATAATTTGCACTGAGCATTTTATAGAGCTTTTGTTTAAGCAATTCCTAGCAATAAAAGTTGTCTTATGCATTGAATCATGAACTTCATCCCTAGTTCTGTGTGATATGAACTAATCTAGGGTAAAGTGCAAGTAGTCAGACAGACAAGAATGAGTTGGAATGTTCCAAAGTGTGCCAAAAGAAGTCCCTGTTGTACAAACATTTCGTCCTAGGCTGACTTAATGCTTGAAATTCTCACCATTGCGTCCAATTCTCTTTGAATGATTCATTCAGAAAAACTGCAATAAAATGAATATATTACCTGGTGTATTTTTTAAAATTTTATCTTTCAAAGCTAAGTGCAGCATTCCCAGGAAAAGTGATTGAAGATAGAAGCATTTAACGTCAGTCAGAAAAAATGAAAGGAAAAGCACCTAGCGCTTCTGGCCAATCTGGGGGTAACTTCAGCTTGCCTGTCACACTGAGGTCAAAATCAAAGATAATGATGTCACAGAAAGAAGACCACTAAAGACAAGTGTCACTTCTTTTCTTTTCTTTTTTTTTTTTTTTTTTTTTTTTCTTTTACCTATGGTACAGTCTACTTAATTGCTCCTGATTACTTTTCAAAAATTATCTGAAGTCAACTTCATTTAAATTTTTAAAAATATTTTATTTACTTTTGAGAGAGAGAGAAAGAGAGACAGCATGAGAAGGGGAGGGTCAGAGAGAGAGGGAGACACAGAATCCGAGGACAGTCTCCAGGCTCTGAGCTGGCTGTCAGCACAGAGCCCAACGTGGGGCTCGAACCCACGAACCGTGAGATCGTGACCTGAGCCAAAGCCGGACACTCAACCGGCTAAGCCACCCAGACACCCCGACTTCATTTTAAACATGATAATATTAATCTCATCTAGTTATCAATATTAATCTCATGTGAGCAATCTAATGAAATAATTTACATAAGATACATAAAACCTGCATCCTTTCTAATCCATTCTCAATAGGTAATAACTATTTTGTGGTTTTCAACATTTACTTGCACTATTCTTAGTTGTAGGAAAACAATGAGCCTTATTTTTCATTCTACAATTTAATCATCCTCATTATCTTCCTACCTCCTCTGGATGAGGGGCAAATCTAAATACGATGTATACCTACCTGTAGTTAGATGTAGTCTAACCCAATATTCTTGTTCTAATCAAAAACGTGTGAGTATTTAAGGGCTAAATATCTTTAGATATTTAATTTAATTTGCATAAAAGTCCAGATGTTCAGCCACATGGCACACTTTGCCCCCCTGCCAATATGGTGTCTGGGTTGATGGGTAGGAGTGTAAGAGCTTCTATGATCTCATGGAAGGGTTCCTTAATTCCACCCCTTTTAGTATCTTAGTTCTACTCATTTCAGATGAAATAAATGACTTTCCACTTCCTGGTTTTTCACTTCCTAAAATTTCAGACTAATGAGACCTATACTCACGCTCTGTAATCTAAACCTCCATATCTACCTCTTAAGGGAAAGCTTCATTGTTGAGAAATTCCCCTCTACTCAAAAAGTCTGGCTTTCAAAAATTTAAAAAGCTAGAGACTCAGTGTCCATAACTGGCATCTCTGGTCCCAATGGAATGATTCTCTCATTCCCTATGACTATAAGTCTGATGGCTTAGCCAGAGTGGACAGCCAAACAAAAATATGCTCTAGAAAAATAAAACTAAAAGACAACAGACTAATACTTGCATAATTTTTCTCTATTGCAAATATTAAGGTTCATTAAAAATTATGATAGTCACCTACACTCCTAGGTAGAAAATCTAGTTACTGTAGATAAAAATGATGATTCCATTTTAAAAGCCCCAAGTGACTGACCTTCAAACCAGCAGTCAAGTCCATTCTCTTACCAAAAACAAAATAAAACTTTTTAAAAGTCTAGTTGTGTGAATGAATCATAAATTTCTCAGGCCAGATGGTATTAAGTTGTAGCCTGCCAAATACCTACATCACTTACAGTACTACAGTAAATGAAATTAGCACTAGTTGGCACTTGGAATGTTCGAGTGTTAATTTGCTAGACATCCACAACCCTCCTTATGCTTGCTGCATGATTATAGCTGTTTTTATAGGTACTGTTTTAAAAATGTATTAACATGCTTTTCTGAGACCAGAGTCATTTTCACAAGTATCTGGGTCCCTCTTTGGAGATATACACAAACAAGAAGTAAGTTACAGAGGGAAAACTTGGCGACTAGGTTTCTGACAACCTGAACTCTGATGGCTACCATGCTAAGCACCAGTTGTCCACTTAGACCAGTCACTTTAGCCTCTGGACTTTGGTTTACACTGGGCACAATAAAGAGCTTTACTCTCTCAGTGGCTCCTTTTAACTTTAATGTTCTGTGATTCTGGAAATTTTTTCAAAGGTTAATTTTGACTCAAGACCAGATGTGTCTCTGAATGTTCTCCCACACTTATTTCTAAGATGCCTTTCCATTTGCTATGTCAAGGGCTCTAGGCCAGGGTTCTTAGCAGTTGGTAAGCATATCAAGGCATCATTGAGAATTTGATAAAAGCCTTAGATTCTTTCCCAGAAAAATCTTGCATACCATTTTAGGAGTTTACTACATATATGGAACATTACAGAATCCTAAGAACCAAGACTAAGTACCTCTGGTCTTGTATATTATTTAAAAGAATCTCCAGTCCCTACTCATTAGAAGCAATTATCCTATTCACAAGGTTGGTAACATATATTTAATGTTTAATGCAAAATTTTATATGTGTGTGCCTAATTACAGGTTCTCTCTCTCTCTCTCACTCACTTTTTCTCAGGCCAGCTATCAACAGATATCAGCTCTTGGTTTAGTGACTATATTCAGTGTAACTTTTTTTTTCACTCTTGTGATGGTAGATAACACATTTTCTGTGTTTATATCCCTGACCCTGTTATTGGCATTCTACAAGATGAATTCTAAACCTGGCATAAATCTGCATTCTGGGTACTGTTTTCCCCTTCAGATGTATAGGAAGCCCAGGCCCCAAAATCTGGAATCATGTGTTCCTTCCCAGGTCGCCCTGTCAGAGTGTGACAGTCAGGCTCAGAGCCCAGGCTTACTCTGACCCCTGTGTTTCCTTCTCTCCATTTCTATTTAAAGAAAACCAACCAAATAATCATTTATCTTGCTACTGCCCTCGCCAGTTATCTATAAAGTGGGTTTGGGATGGTATTTTAAACCTGGTATTTTAAACCTACCCACTAATTCTGATGCACAGCGGAACTCACTGAATGGGCCCTGCAATGTCTAAGGAAAAGAAATAGGATAGTAAGCGTCCAGATGCACTAATCATGAAATCACATCTCAACACACCCTGGAAGCTGCGGTCAGCAGAATAATGCTCTGCATAAAGATGTCCATGTCCCAAACCCTAGAATTTGTGAGACTGTTATGCTCCATAGCAATGAGGAAGTAAAGTTGCAGGTAGAATGGAGGTTTCTAGTAGCTGACCTTGAAATAGGGAGATTAACCTGGATGGACAGGGTAGACCTCATGAATCCCAAGGACCCTTATAGAGGGGTCAGAGGTCAGAATACTGTGGGTTCATGATACAAGGAATGTGGGCAGCTGCTAGGAGTTGGAAAAGGTGAAAAGATGAATTCTCTCCGAAAGATGCCAAATGAAATTCACCCCAGCTGTCCCATTTTAGACTCCTAAGCTCTGAAATGTAACATAATGTAATGTCTTTAATAAGACATTAAAGCTGTCTTATTTTAAGCCACTAGATTTATAGTAATTTGTTACAGCAGCTAAAGGAAACTAATACAAAACAATTGATTATTTCTAAATGACATTCGAGTTAAGAGTGCAGCCTTCAAAGTTCTGATTCACCATTTCTGAGGTATGTGAACTTCAGGCACCACTTCAATTCTCTGCATCTCCATCAGCCTTTCTGTAAAACAGACAAGGCGTATTGACTCCATATAGTTGTTAGGACCGGGTTGCCACAAGGTAAAAAAAAATGGTGTCACCAAAAATACAGCTTTATTTTTTTTTTGAGTGGAAGTCTCCCTTTGGGATTGTGTAGAATAAAGATAAAAGAGAAGATTAAAATACGTGGTCTTGTGTGCTTGTTAAAATATACATGCAAAGCATCTGCGGCAGTGCTGAAACCAAATGTATATGCAAACAGCAGTGATGATGTTGATGTTGTCCATCAAGAGAACGTTAGCATGAGATGTAGGATTGAATCAGAGATGTGGACTGTGCTTTTGACGTATCTCTGTGAGAGTCAAGTGCTTTGGAAGTCGCCTTGACTTCAAATCCAACTCCACCACCCACTAGCTATGATTTAGGCAAATTTATTCAAGTGCTAAACGTTCTAGACATCCCAAGCCTATAGAGTTTGGGAGAAGTCTAGTTGCACTGGCATAAGTAGAATGTCTGGAATATAGTAGGCACTCATGAAACACCCTGTGCAGGATTATAGCTCACTCCTTGCTCCATGCTACAGTTAACTGTAGATAGCTTTCTGAAAGCTTCTTCAACTATCCATCCCCTTTTAAGGAATGGAATCATTTTGGAATCTTCCACTGTTGGCTAAATCCAGTGTGGTTCTTACGAATGGGTTCTATGCTGTGTGCTCTCAGTAATGCCGAATATCTAGTAGTTCTGAAAATCAAAACAATGTGTAGTGATTCCACCAAAAACAGAGTTATATAAGTCTAAATCAATAGCTGGGAAATAATAGCAGCAATAAAGTACTGGAATTTGAGGTTGCAACGAAAAGTGACAGCCATTGTAGGCCCATTGCGTATCTATCAATAGCTCACCTCATTAATACAGTCAGCCAATATCGATTTCAGGGAGAGCGATTATATGCTAAATTGACAAGTGTGTAACTGATTTTGCTGGGGCAGGAAAAGAAGAGCGAAAATCAACTACCAATCAACTTCTGTGGCACTTTGCTGACTGCCTTTCTGATGAGTACTGCATCCTTGGCGTGAAGTTCACCTTGCTTGGGTTAGTGACTTACAACGGAAGAGGAAAGGAAATGTGAGTTCAGGAAAATATCAAAACGAATAAGTCCTCCAATGATTTATTGTCCTAATATTTTGATGCTGTTTTATATTTTCATATTTTATAACAAGCTAATCCAATGTAAAGAATCCTGATAATTATATTTGCAAAATGCCTCAAGCTCTTAAGTTTCATTTGGTGCTAATGAATCCACTAAATCCACTCATCTGCCAACTGCAAGTGGAATTGCAACAAATTTTGCTATTCATAAAATTCTATTATAAAATATTTCATTTCAATTATGACACCTGGTAAATATGTCACCAGGGACCTGAAAAAGTATCTTTGGATGGGGATAAAGTATGTCTCTGTAATCATTACCGTTTGAAGGCATGAATTAGAAGTAAATTTAATACTGACACAGAAATGGCATGATATGACCTTTAAGCAAAAGGGTTATTTTCACTAAAATGTCTGTCTGTCTGTCTGTTTTAACCGTAGTTGTATTTCTCAGTAGTACCAGACCATACTTTAAGCTCATAATAATAAAAACTTTTATGTGTGTAAGTATAAAATACTGTGCTCGATGTTCACTAGATGAGCTGCCTGCTTTCAGAGGACTTAATCATACCTGATGCATGTGTGTTCACGTGTGAAACGGGAATGGTAGTAGATGTACTAACATGTTTGTGAGTGATGCAAGTGGGACAAAATCCCTCCTTTGCTAACGACTGACATGACAAAACCACCACAAACAACCGTCAACCTTGAACTTTTGAAATAAGGTTGAATCAAGAGAAATTTTATGAGATCTTAATCCTGGAAATGACTCGTGTTTGTAAAAATGATAAAGAAAATTAATAAGAATAATTGGGAAGTCAATATTGCTGATGATTAGTTCCTGTCAGGAACTTAAAACGATTCTTTCTTGCATGGGTTTAATTGCCTTTAGGAAAAGATTTCTACTTATTAACGTGGATGTAAAGTCCGCTCTCTGTGGGAATTAAGAGGGCCTATCCCAAAGGGCGCGTGCGTGCTTGCTCAGTAAATTACAGCAGGGCACAAACAAAGCACACCAACTCTGGGTTACCGAATGAAAACACCAATAGACTAAAGCTACTTAGGGGTCAGAACCTATGAGGCGCCTCTGAGCCCAAATGTGAGGAAGGACAGTGAAGCCCAGAGGATCTTGGCACCTGAGAATCTCAGCGGGATTCTAACTCCCTACCATCTGGTAAAGCAGACTTCATGCTTTTTATTTCTTAATCCCATAACTGAGGTCTGACTAACCTTGTTTATTGTATACAACATGATGAATTTGGAGATACGTATACATCTGCGGTTTTAAGTAGAGCCTAGAATCACAGAGCAGATGGTTTGGAACCAGATGTATGTAAAAATGTGGCTCCCACCGAGGGCCAAGGAGAAGCTGGGTCTGTATCCAGAAAGAGGCACAGCTGGACGTGGAGGACAGAACACACGTCCTCAGGCCAGTCCCCGTAGGCATGCGGGGGAGGGTCCAGACAGGTGTCACCTACAACAAGCTCTGGTTGGTTGCTAGCTGATCACGTGTCAATGGGCGGACCTGCGGCAGAGAAACCGTATCTGCTCAGACCCTAACACATCCAATTTATTTTTTTTCTTTCATTCTTTCTTTACAAATAAAAATGTAAGTAAATACATTCCAAAGCTTAAGACAAACTGAGCATTCCAAATACTAAAAAAGATAAATAAATTTTAAAAATGTGATTAATAGCTAGACCATCCAGATATTAAAATGCTAAGTTCTCAAAGATGAATACTGGAAGAGTCATGTCATGGTATTAGTCACGATGTGCAGAATAGACTGAGCACCCAAGATAAACTGGGGTGAGTGACCCATGCAATTCTGTTGGAAGTGTTAGGAAATAAACTTGAGTTCACTTTGCTTGTGTTAAATGATCGATCTTTATGTTGTAATTTACATTTTTAGTTGAAGTTCCTATTCCACTATCGCATTCTCATATGCGTCCATCTTTTTTTCTTTTTAATTTTTGAAGAAATGATGTCTTTCACATATACTATACAAATGATTCATGTTCATTACAAAAATGTTAAGAACTACAAATTAGAACATGGAGAGGAAAACTGTGTCAGGTATCCCCACTCAGGACATTTAGTGCACATTTTCTTTGATGTGATTTCATGCCTGTATTAAGGTAAAAAGAAAGATGAACTGAATGATAAACGGATGGGAAGCTAACTAAACTGATGGACAGATTACATTGATTAGCCAGTCCTGATACCACACATAAAAATAAGATAGATCCTCTTAATGAAATGCATTTTTCTTCAATTTCATGACTTTATAAAGCCAATTTAAAAAGAATTAGAATAAGGGCACCTGGGTGGCTCAGTTGGTTAATCGTTGGACTTCAGCTCAGGTCATGATCTCTCGGATCATGAGTTCGAGCCCCGCATCTGGCTCTGTGCTGACAACCAGCTCAGAGCCTGGAGCCTGTTTCACATTCTGTGTCTCCCTCTCTCTCTGACCCTCCCCTACTCANATTTCAACCATAAGCTTCAAGAATTAATGAAATCCTGGTGTGCCTGGGTGGCTCAGTTGGTTAGGCGCATGACTGACTCAGGTCATGATCTCACAGTTCATGGGATAAAGTCCCGTGTCAGGCTCTGCTGATGGCTCAGGGCCTGGAGGCTTCTTCAGACTCTGTGTCTCTCTCTTTTCTCTGCCCCCTCTCCCATTTGCTCTCTCTCTCTCTCAAGAATAAACAAATAAACATAAAGAACTATGAAATCTTGGGGCACCTGTGTGGCTCAGTTGGTTAAGCATCTGACTCTCAGTTTCAGCTCAGGTCATGATCTTGCAGTTTCATGAGTTCAAGTCCTACATCAGGCTCTGTGCTGACGTTGAGGAGCCTGCTTGGGATTCTCTTTCTTTTCTCTCTCTCTCTCTCTGCCCCTATCCCACTCATGCTTGTCTGTCTCTCAATAAATAAACTTAAAAAAATTTTTAAAAGAATTATGAAATTTTATACTTACCTATATTTAAGGAAAGCAATCAGAAAAAGTCTTTATGAAGGTTTGGTCATAATGGTTTATATTAAACTATGAATAATTTTAATTATACTTGATGTATTATATTTAAATGCTATGAATGCTAACAGACTTAGCACACTAATTTCCCTTCCTATCTCTTGAATATATTGATTATACTTCTATCTTTTGAAACTGCACAGCCATTATATTGTAATATGTGGTTATGATTCCTACAATTAGTCTTTGTTATCTATGTAAAAAAAATTCAATAATCCTTACCAGTTCCTGTCCATAGCTTTGTACTCCTCAATTATTTTTATTTACCTCTGTTCATTCCAAATGGTCTAGTAGATTTTTTCAATTTTTCTTAGTTTCTCCTAAGATGTGCATATAGTTTTTGATTCGTTGAGATGTCTACCATATGTGTAAATACATATCTCTTGACTTTGAATTAAAATTCTCAGGTATCGTCCTTTCCCTCAGAAATTCTCCCACAATAGTATTCCTTTCTCCTGAGAGAGTGTTTCTGTAGAAAATATCAACCATGTATTCACTCAATAGATGAGCAAAAACCTATTTCTCAAGTGCTACTGTAGGCTGGACACTAATCTAGGAGCAGGAGTGAAAGGTAAATAAAAATCCTTGCCTTTGCAGAGATCACTTCCTAGTGGAGGAAGACAAAAATATGTGAGTAGAAATAATGCCAATTTGGGGCGCCTGGGTGGCTCAGTCAGTTGAGAGTCGGACTTCGGCTCAGGTCATGATCTCAGCTCCTGGGTTCGAGCCCCACATAGGGCTCTGTGCTGACAGCTAGCTCACAGCCTGGAGCATGTTTCAGATTCTGTATCTCCCTCTCTCTCTGACCTTCTTCTACTCATGCTTTCTCTCTCTCTCTCTCAGAAATAAATTTTAAAAAACATTAAAAATTAAAAAAAAAAAAAGAAAGAATGCCAGTTTGGATCAAACATGGAAGGCAATGGCCTTTCTTCTGGCCCCACAAACTGTACTTGGCCATGGTTCTTAACTTGGCTAAAGGGGCTAAGAAGGGGCCAGAGGAGGAGTCATGTGGGCAAGAAATCACAGGCAATCTTTTCCAGGGAAAGGAAAAGGGACAGATCCAGTTTCCACATCCTCTTTATTCTCCCAGCCCACCTCCCCCCATCAAGCGACTTTTGGCCATCTAAGCAGATTGGATGAATTATTCCTTCTGTCTCCCAAAGCCCAGACCATGACAGGTCCCAGAATCTTTCCTCCCATGGCGAAGCTGAAGCTGGAAATGCCATCAGGGGGCAACAAACTGCAAGTGATACCCAGACAGATTCGAAGACCGTGAAAAGGAGGCAATAACAAATGTTATTTGAGTTTGAGAAAGTGGGTTCCCCATACACTGGTCATGGGAATATAAAAGGGTACAGTAATTTTGGAAAATGATGAATGTAGAGTTACCATTGATGACTTAGCAATTTCACTTGTAGGCATATGGCCCAAGAAAAAACAAAAATATGTACCCACACAACAATTTGTACACAGACATTCATAGCAGCATAGGGGACATGCTGGTAGCCAAAAACTGGGAATAACCTCAAGTCTCTCAACTGATGTGTACACAAACAAAGGTGCTGAGACACTACAATTTAGATGAGCCTTGAAAACATTCTGCTAAGTGAAGCCAGTCACAAATGACCACATGTGCTTTGATTCTATTTATATATATTCCCTTTCCTTTCTTATTTTAATCCAAATCTACACCTCCCTTAAGGACACAGTTTCTCCATCAATAACTGTATGTAGAAGCTGTTTGTTTGTTCATCTAATTTCCAGAAACAGCTTTTTTACCACTGGGCCTCTTTGTTTGTCATTGCCAGTTTCAGATTCTCGTTCCTCCCCTATCCCTAATAATTCCTAGACTGGATCTCATGACATGAAACTGGATCACGTCCTATCCATCTATGGCTCAAATACCTTACTGACTAGTCTCTCCCTCCTCAAATTTAGTATAATCAATTAGCATAGTAAACAAGCAAAAATAGTCCTATAAACTCCTAATTTAATTATAGTTTCTCCCTATGCCAAGAGGTTCCTTTGAAGGGGGGATGATGGGCGATGGGTGGCTTCTCCTTTCCCCCCAAATGACTGAAATAGTTCAAGAAAAAGCTTGGTCATTACTGGACTATTCCTTATTACTGGACTATTGTGGGCAGCACAGACATTTTACATAACCCGTATTTCCAGGATATTCCTTAGGAGTGATAGCTGACATGTGTATAACATTACAAGATTGAAAGGAAGAATATCAGCTGTCCATTCACATTCCACAGGCACAAGACACAAAAGAGCTATGAAAGCCACTGTCATTTCTTCTTAACTGAAAAGAGACAAGGTATTGGTGGGATAATAGGTATCTTTTTTCTTTCATTTTTAGTTCTTACTAAAAGTCAGGTGCTTTTCTAGACTTGAGAATATCATCTAATCCTCACAACATTCTAATTATGTAACTAACATGATATTTATTTTAAGGATGGCTTAACTGAGGTGCAGATTAAGTAAGATGCCAAGTACAAGTACCAAGAAACCAGTAGAGCTGAGATTTGGAGACAGACTACAAGCTGGACCCAGAGACCTTCTCCATTTTAACCGTGTACCTGCCCCGGCTGCCCACCAATGGGAGCATGAGAATGTCTGTAGATTCTCAGCTTTAACAAGGAAGGAATTCTTCTCTAGGTAAACTAAAAGCTGCCGAGATCATAAGATGTAGCGATGGGAAAAAGTATTTCTAATACTTCACTTGTGTTTTATGGTTGGGTTTCCCAGGGTTCTCTTGATTCCCAGATTTCTATTTCTGGGATCTGCTAATAAGTGGTAGATTTATAGAAGTTAGAAACAATGACTGTGCATAGATTCTGATACATTGAAGTGCTTTTGGTGGTTTTGTGATGTCACTTTACTTACGGATTGATGCTGAAGCAGGTCGTAGTGGGCAGGCACCCAGGTGGCAGTCGTCTCCTATGCAGATGATAGGAAGCCCTGCTGCTACTTTTCTGCAAACTTTTAGTGACACCTCTCAACATGAAAGGAAGTCTGAATGCCACTGGCTCTAAAACATCTCAGGACAAGTTGCTCTCTCCCAAGTCACACTCATTTCCTCTTCCTCTTTGCAATATGACAGGTCAAGAGTGAAGGATCAGCTTTACACAAGCCATGAAAACATTCATGAGAGCTGCTGTAATGGGCTAGCTCCCAGATCAGTCATTGCAAACACCGAATGTAGGTATACAGGTAGCGGGGTTTTGCCCCGGGTGTCAAGACCAGAAGTCATCATAGCATTTTAGTCTGAAGTCTGTACAATTGGTTGGTTGAGTCAGGTTCTGAGCGGTTCCTTTATCTCAGGTCTGTCCGCTGACACTCCACTGGCTAGCAACCAAAGCACATCGTGCATGAAACTTGGTTGGACCCTCTCATCACATTTGTGCTTTGCGCCTCACTTCTCCATCATGTCTACCTGAACTTGCCTTCAGACTTGTGTTCCTCTCTTTGGGCATAGAGGTAATTTAGTGGCTCTGCCTCAGTCTTTGGCTGTGCCTCAGTCTTTACAAGGATGAGGAATTTTTGCACTTTCCCTCTGATCTCTAGGAAAAGGAAGAGAGAAAACTGGCCATTTGAAGTACTGAATGCATTGGATATTAGTAATGCAAGTAAGTAACATGATGCAAGTGGCCCGATGAATTACCATGCTTGCTTACGGTAAAATTATTATGATTTTTAGACTGTGAATGAGACTTATCTGTTGTTAGTTTGCATGTTTAGTTAAATTAAATCTTCCTTGTTCTTTGACATCACACAAAGCCCAAACTGGAAGTTAAAAATAATTGAAAGACATCAACATTAGATCTAGAACCCCTATGACTTTGTTCCAGAGGTCAGTTTTATCTGGATTAATTTAATCACATTGTGAAAATACCTTAATATTGTTATTTATGATAATCTGGTAGCATTAAAATTATTATCATATAGGCTGAAGTAAACATGTTTTCTGAACTGACAGTATCAGCTGCATATTACAAAATAGTTGATCAGACCACAAATATGACTTGTATAGTTATAATTAAAAGACAAAAATGATTTAAGATGTTCTTTCCTTTTGAAGAAGTATGCCGCATAAATGCTTTAATGGTAAGTAAATAGACACTTCATATTTCTACATTCTGGAAAGGTAAATTTTTTTAAAGTTGATTAGTAATTTGAATCTCATATGTGTAGAGAAAATGTACAGGTTCCGCACAAATAATGTCCGGGGATTGATCTAACTATTCCTCAAGGTACACAAAATCATACCAGTCTTTTGGAGTAATGTCAAATTTATGCTGATTTACAAGTACTACGGAGGAGTTTATTAGATTTTATAAATGGCTCTCACAGGAGTTATACACTACTCTTCAAGAACAATGCATATTTTCTTTTGCAATAAAAGAAAAATTCACTCTTGGCTTAAAAAAATAAAACCTCATAACAGAATTTAAATTAGGACTGTAAATGTGTTCTCCATACATTTCATTCTGGGTGTGATTTTTAACTTCAATCCTAAACATGAAATCACGTGGCTGATTTTTGAAACATTTAATATTACATTGTAGGCTAACTGCTTAGTAATAATGACTGACAGTACTCCTGTGAGAAAAATCTAATTGCATTGGGTTGATTGCCAAAGAAATTGGTCTACAAGTAAAGTCACTTCATTGATAATGTTATGTAAATTGCCACAAGGAAAGTAGCAATCGAAAGGCTACTTCCATTGTTACATCAACGTGTGTGAACAAAAGAGCTTATAATTATCTTGCCTAATAAACTTAAAAGAAAGTCAGTGACATGTCTTTTGTGATTTTTCCACTTGACAAGAGCTATAAAGTACTGTGTAAAATCCAATCAATTCAGTTAATTAAATAAAAAAGAAAGAATAAAACAGTTAAATTATTCTTTGAATGAATTTGCTCTTTTACTTGTAAGTTACCTTTTATAGAATCAAAATGGATAAACCTTTGTATAGACTTTGTCTTCACATGTCATTACTTCGATACCTTAGCTATTGAATGTGACATTACATGGAGTGGTTTCAACATATATTGCAAGAAATGTACCCTTGGTCCTTAAAAACTTTATCTTGTATTACCTAAGATCTAAAAATGTTTCAGGGCATGGGAGTCATCACTTAAAGCAGGAACTAAATGTTCATCAACAAAGTTTTATTTGTGCTACATTCACAACAGGATAGAAAATTCCTAATTTTCTAATTAACTTATAGGAAGAATTAAGGATTACTGTATGATAAAGTATGCATCTATCATCATGAATTACCATACAAATATTAGCAAAGCTCTTGAATATTGGTAGTCACTGTTTCCCCTGTGATAATCCTCTAATTCTCAGTCCTTCCTGAGTCAAATCAAGGAAGGCAGGCAGGATGGAAGGCAGGCAGGCAGGCAGGCAGGCAGGAAGGAAGGAAGGAAGGAAGGAAGGAAGGTGTGCCAATTCACTCTGGTGAAAATCTCCAGGATTATCAGTTAATCCCCAGACTCCTCTGAGAGGAAGGATAAACCTGTGTGGAAGACAGGCTTAGTGAGGGCTCTGTCGAATGTTCAAGAGCAATTCAACTTCTTTTCCGAATGATGTGTCCCAGGTTTTCTACCAGCAATTGCTAGAACAAAGGTTAGACGCTCCAAGGCCATGGAAACCATGAGCAGCTGGAGCCTACCTCAGTTAGTATTATGGACCCTGGGACTAAGCCAGAGTAAAATTGATTTCAGGCTGAAAGATGGTAGGAATTCTACTTTTTCAGATCAATCATTATGTTTGGTTGACTGTATAATTTCAATAGTTCCAGTCAGAAACCATGTAACGGGATACTAGAAATATTCATTCAACACCTTATATAAGTAAATCTACATCCTCTCTTACTTAGTGCCCACTAATCTGAATCATCAGCTTTTTTGAGCCCTTACAATGAAAAAAAAAAGTCTCTGGGTTCAAAAATGCCAGGGGGATAACTTACATGATGTTACAGAATCAAGAAAGGCTTTATTTTTTTTTAATTTTTTAATGTTTATTTATTTTTGAGAGACAGGGAGAGCGTGTGAGCAGCAGGGAAGGCACAGAGAGAGAAGGAGACAGAATATGAAGCAGGCTCCAGGCTCTGAGCTATCAGCACAGAGCCCAATGCGGGGCTCAAACTCATGAACCGTGAGATCATGACCTGAGCCAAAGTCAGATGCTTAACCGACTGAGCCACGTAGGCACCCCTCAAGAAAGGTTTTAAACCAGAAATGGCAATATCAAAGGGTAGGCATTTAAGGGCTAGAAACCATTAATAGTCTGAGCCTGCATCCCGAACTGCCAGAAATTAGTAGGACACTGAGTTTCCTTCTCAATATTCTCTAATGAAAGCTTAAGTACTATATTTTGGTGTATCCAACATCTCTCTCCAAAATATAAAAATCTCACGATGCACCATTTTCAAAAAGTGTCTGTGGCTGACTCTGAAAACACCTGCTGCCAATGCGAGGGAGGGTTCTTTCAAAAACTAACAGACAAAAAATAATATTGGCTTATTCAAAACCCTGAGGACTAAAACCAATGATCACTCAACATCATTTTTTATTAATATTTAAGAGAAGATTCTTGATTTTGTTTACATCACTCTTGTAGAGTCTATGGGTCCGGACACATGGATAATGACAGGTGTGCTCCATTATAGTGTCATCCAGAGTTTATTCACTGCCCTAAAAGTCCTCTGTGCTCAGTCTATGTATCCCTTACCTCCCTAACCCACCCTGGCAAACAGCGATCTTATTGTCTCCGTAGAGTTGTCTTTTTCACCTTGAACTCATACAGTATGGTGACTGTTCAGAGTGGTTTCTTTCACTCAGTGATAGGCATTTAAGCTTCCTCCATATCTTTTCATGGCTTGATAGCTCATTGCTCATTTTCAACACAATAATATTCCCTTGTCTGGATATACTACCACTTATTTATCCACTCACCTACTGAAGGACAGCGTGGTTGCTTCCAAGATTTGGCATGAATACGGATGCTATAAACATCTGTGTGCAGGCATTTGTACAGATAGGAGTTATCAACTCCTTCGGATAAATACCAAGGAGTGTACGTGCCGGATCACATTACATTATGTTCAGTTTTGTAAGAAAACTTTTCTTTTGTAAGAAATCTTCCAAAGTGGCTGCACCATTTTGCATTCACATCAGCTGTTTAGTGGGAGTTCCGGTTGCTCCCCATCGCCAGTGGCGGTTGGCGTTGTCAGTGTTCTGAATACCCTGGCCATTCTCACGGAAGTGCAGTGGCATCTTGTGTGGCTTTAATTGGCATGCCCCTGATGACATGTGATGTTGGCTTGTCTTCACATTCTTATTGGCCATCTATTTCTCTTCTTTCGTGAGAAGTCTGTTAAGTCTTTGTCCCATTTTTTTGTCAAGTTGTTTGTCTTCTTATCATTGAGTTTTAACAGTTTTTTCTGTGTATTTTGGAGAATAGTTCTTTATCAAATATATCTTTTGCAGATATTTTCTCCTGGTCTGTAACTTGTCTTTCATTGTATTGACAGTGTCTCCTGCAGCACAGAAAATTTTTGTGTTAGTGGCATCCATCTTATCAGTGATTTCTTTCATGGAGCATATATTTGGTGTTAAATATAAAAAGTCATGGATGGACCTTGAGGGTGTTATGCTGAGCGAAATAAGTCAGGCAGAGAAGGACAAATATCATATGTTTGCACGTATAGGAGGATTAGGAGGAACTTGACGGAGGAACAAGGGGGAGAAGAAGGGCGGAAATGGTGGGGGAAAGGGAGAGAAGCAAACCATGAGAGACTTTTGAATGCTGACAAAAACTGAGGACTGATGGATGTGGGGGGAGGGGGGGATGGGCATGGAGGACACTTGTGGGGATGAGCACTGAGTGTTATGTGGAAACTAATTTGACAATAAACTATTAAAAAAAAAAAAAAAAAAAAAAAAAGTCATCACCAAGCACTGAGTATTATGTGTAAGTGATGAATCACTGAATTCTATTCCTGAAACCAAAACCCACATAAAAGAATTTTTATTAAAAAAGTAAAAGTTAAAAAATTCATCACCAAATCCAATGTTATTTTATTTTTGTAAAGAGCCATCATTTTGGCTGTACTCTTCAATATTATTTTTAATTTATTGATTTTATTTATAATTCCTATTATCAATTTCAGTTTAATATTTTCTTTTTTCTAGTTTCTAAATTAAACCTTTAATACTTGAAATCACATTTTACAAACGTTGCACAGTGTGCTCTCATTTTGATAATTTCTAATCTTTTTGTAATGTTCTGTTTACCTTTAATTCAAAAGTGGTTAAAAGTTTTGGTTGTTGCCATTGTTAATTTATAATTTTATTTCACTGTGGTTATAGAATGTGGCTTTAAAGATCTCTGTTTTTTGGAAGTTTCGTTGTGGCTAAGTACATTTTGTACATAAGTTAATTTTATGCTCAGACCATCAGACCTGATAATTCAGCTTACAGGAATGTAATTTTTTTCTGAGAAATTAAAAGATTTGTGTACAAGTCATTTTATCAGCACTTACAAAAAAGAAAAAATGCAATCAATCAAATTGTCATAGTATCCATAAAGATAACAATTTTTTGTGCAGCTCTTAAGAAACCATGCTTGAGTGCCAGGAAACTGGAGATCTGGAATTCCCCAGGATTGTGAAACACGAATGGAAAAGCATACAAAGCAACCTATTCTGTAAACATAGAAAATGACTTATCTATGCACCAAAGTGACTGATTTGTACACCTCAGAAAGCTAATTATAACTGTTTTGAATAGTATGTTGGGAATGATACATCTTACCTCACTGATTTGGTTATGGGAAACCATCTTAGACCAAAAAATATTTCACAAATTATGTAGTGTGAGACCCATGCACTGAGCCATAGAAATCGAGATCTCAACTTAATCATTGAGGCAATGTCTCCTGGAGGAGAGTTTCCTCACCCCAGCCTTCGGTATCACATTCAATCCCCAAATTCTAATGACTTTCAAGGCAACTCCTAGTTAACTCTATTTAAAATCAAATCTAATCAGGGACAGGCTACTCAGATAAAGTAAATGTCATTCAGTTGTTGTCATTTTAAAAGACTCACTTCATTAGTAGGTGCCTTTTACCCAAAGGATACAGAAAAGTGGATGGAGGAGGAGGCAGTGAGGACCCTGCACTGAGTGGCATTCTCAAAGGTGCTTTAGCTCGCAGCTATGAGCTGTGGTTTTTAATGTACCTTTGTTGGGAAATGATCAGGCACAAAGAGCAAATACCAGAATTTTATTAAAGGATTATTGCGGGTTTTTTAGGCTTGCAAACAAAAAAGGAGTTTGTGTATGATTTCCACATTTCCCAGAATATTATTCACGTCCTTGAGGATGAAACTGAGGACATTTCAGGGAGCTTCGGTATTAAAAAAAATAAATAAATAAAAGTCTCAGGAGAGATTCTGCTGAAGTAAAAATTAATCTAGCTAGAGTAATGTCCTGAAAAAAAAAATGTTTGAAATATCTCAAGTAAATGAGAGACTACAATTCCAAGTTTGAGACACATTAACTTCTGTTTCATTTACTTTCCCATTACATTATATAACTTCACCGGTATTTGTTACTGCATGTATAAATGTGCATATTATTGGGGCACGTGGGTGGCTCAGTCAGTTAAACATCCAACTTCGGCTCAGGTCATGATCTCACAGTTCATGGGTTCAAGCCCCACGTCAGGCTCTGTGCTGACAGCTCAGAGCCTGGAACTTGCTTCAGATTCTGTCTCTCTTTCTCTTCTAAAATAAATAAACATTTTTTTTAAAATAGTAAAACTATAAGTGATGCCAGAGAGAAGAATAAAATCATTATTTGAAAGTTATAGAAAAATGTGTGCTTAAAGAATGATGGATAGAAATCACTGTGGCCTGGAAGTGACAAGAATGGCTTCAGTGAGAACTTTGGTATAGCTAGGGATTTCCAAATGAAGAAAATGGTATGAAAAGATAAGAAAGAACATGTATGTATTCGAAGCACAGTGACTAAAGCATTCGTGTGGAGTGCATGGCTCTTGAGGGAGAGTGGTAAGACAGATCAGTTTGAGAACCTCAGAGTGAATCCACACCAGCTTCTACCAACGTCTGCTGTGACCTATTGCTTACCTGCTGCCACCTGTGCTTGACATCATAGAGGAAGAGAGGGCTGCTGAGAAGGAACCTGCAGGGCTCAGAGGCATCTGCCCAGATTGGATGTCTTCCCTAGAAACTAGTTATTTGCTCCCCAAATCAGCGGGACACAGGTTTATTCTTTTCTGAAGCAAATGCCAAAATTACAGACATCTTTCCTTCCTTGGAGACTGACTTACCCTAACATGTTTGGGCATTCCTTCAATTTCTCTAGCACTTTTGTTCCTGAGGAATCACCTGTCAGGAGGAGGTAGAGACAGTTAGGGAGATGTAAGGAAGAGCTCTCTTTGGATTCTGAGGGCTTCCTTAGGACATGAGTTAGCCCCAACAGATTAAAGGCAAAATAACCACCCTTTAAAGTATTAAACTTAAAAAGCCAAAAGTCACCCATGATAAAGGAAGACGCTGAAATCATTCTAGTCTTTCTATTTTGCTCTTTTTACAAAGTGAACCTATTTTTCACATTTGTTCCATGAATCTAGAGGAAACACAATGTTGTGGTTTTGTTCTCTTGCATTATAACCCCCCTACAATTTATGTAATTAAATATTTTGCTTCATATTAGCAAGTTCTTTATTGATTTTTAGATGTCTTCATTTGACTGTTATTGAAAGTTAATGGCTGAGCCATTTTGGGACGATTCCTCTTCACCATAAGTTATTCTACATGAGGAATTCTCAGCATTGGCTTCACTTCAAAATCCACAGAGCTTTTAAAAGTCCCAGAGCCCAGGTCGGGTCCCCAATCAGAACTTTTGAAAGAGGGATCTGGACAATAGTAGTTTTGAAAGCTCTCCACATCCAATACGTAGCCAAGACCGAAGGCCATTGTTCTACAGCAGTTTTTCCCAGTCTATACTGGCTAAACTTTCTGACATCTGAAATACAGTCTGCATTATTCCTTGGCACAAGACCACAATATTCACACTATAGAAGATATTTGTGTAAATCACAAACACAAATGTCATCAGTTTGTTGTCACACTACAAAGAAATAACCCCAAACTCAGTCTAACAGACCCCTGTTCTGCTGATAATCTATTAAAATGCTGATAATCTATTAAAATCTATTTAAAAATTGATGGAACACCAGGTGCTTTAACTATGGTGCCTTCTGTAAAGAAGAGATAATTTTTATGGTAGAGTGTGGGAAACTTAAAGAGTATAAACATTAATGTTACAATACACATTATGAACTAAGGCCTAGCTCTGCAAGCAGAAAGCAAAGTTGGTGAGCTTTCAAGAACATTCTGTTTCCAAAGCACCAGTGTAGGCAACCACAAATTTCTCATTAAAATAATAAATCTATGGATACATTGGAGATCATCAAAAGTAAAAAGAATACAGTCTAGCCTATTCAGTTTGGTAGTATACATATCACTTATGTTTGTAATTGCAGAGTCAATTGTGATGTAATTATTCTACTTCTAAACTTAAAACAAGTTAAATTTATAAATATAAAATTATATGTTCTAACGCAAACCAAAAGAATGTATTTTTAAAAAATGTATCTTTCTTCTGATAAATACATATGGGACACAGCAAAATCTAGAGGCTGAGCACCCCCATGGAGATAGACTCCAATGGAAATCCATACACATCCATCCACTTAATAACTGTGGGAAGTTAAGCAAGCTACTCATTGTCTCAATGCCTCAGTGCCTGGTGCTTCTCATCCATAATATGGAAATAATAATAGCATTTACCTCATAAATGTCTTTCAGGCATTGAAAATAATATGTGTGACATTTATGAAACAGTGCATACTAATTACACAGCACCCAAACAATATTATTTAATATCATTGCCATAAAATCTGATTTCTTTTGCGGATGGACATTTTTTGTAGTTAAGATCTAATAATTTCAATCTCCTATAGGTAAAAGGCTGCTGATTTATTCTGCAAGTGTAGCTGATGCAGTTTTATTTGTTATTTTTAATTTTTTAATGTTTATTTATTTTTGAGAGAGAGAGACTGTGTGAGCTGGGGAGGGGCAGAGAGAGAGAGGGGAGACATACAATCTGAGGCAGGTTCCTGGCTCTGAGCTGTCAGTGCAGAGCCTGATGTGGGCTCAAACCTACAAACTGTGAGATCATGACCTGAGCTGAGGTCGGACTCTAGACTAACTGTGCTACCCAGGTACCCCTTGTGGATACAGTTTTAAAGAAGACAAATTTGGTAATGAGATTTAAAACACTTTAAGTTAATAAACCTTACCTAGATTACTACTCAGAGAAGAATCAGTATATCCCAGTGGCTATGTATACATGATTTATTTTTATTTTTTTTTAAAAAATTGTTTAATGTTTTATTTATTTCTAGGAGAGAGAGAGAGAGGCAGAGAGAGAGGGAGACAGAGAATCCCAAGCAGGATCTGCACTGCCAGAGCAGAGCCCAACACAGGGCTTGAACTCTTCAACTGTGAGATCATGACCTGAACCAGAATCAAGAGCTGAATGCTTAACTGACTGAGCCATCCAGGCACCACTATGTTTATATGGTTTAGTCAGCCTCAGCTAGAATTCTGATAGTGCTATAATAACTTAGCTTTCATCAACCACAAATTTGTCAACTGTAAGACTAGATTAATTACAGTTCTTACTTCATCATGTCATAAGGATTAAATAAGATACTTCAGGTGAAACACTGAGAATACAATCTGCACATAGTAAACACTCAATTAAAAATAAATGTTTTTAGGGGCGCCTGGGTGGCTCAGTCATTTAAGCATCAGATTTCAGCTCATTTCATAATCTCGCAGTTTGTGAGTTTGAGCCCCATGTCAGGCTCTATGCTCACAGCTCAGAGCCTGGAGCCTGCTTCAGATTCTATGTCTCTCTCTCTCTCTCTCCCTCTCTCTGCCCCCCCTCCCATCACATTCTGTCTCTTTCTCTCTCAAAAAATGAATAAACATTAATTAAAAACAATGTTTTTATTATTACCAACATTCTGAGTAACAAATGGGTCAACATGTCAGTTTTAGCTGTTTTATTTTTTATGTTGTTTTGCAATGGATTGAAAGTGTTAGCTGCTATCTTGTGTTTTTTTGTTTTTTTGTTTTTTTACGTATGACCCTACATGTATCCAACAATTCATGCATGCAATCGCCATCAGTGGAAGTCATTCTTGAATCAGTTAGAGGAATCAAGAATCTCACATGAAACTGCTTATAGAAGAAGGAAAAATGTTACCTCATAAGTAGAAGTCCCTGGATAGGAACCTGCCCAGGGTGGACACTTCAGGGGCTCTGTGATTTCATCAAGCAGCCAAGTTCTTCCCACCTCTTGGCTCCGCCCTGCTAGAGGCAGCTGCGGGCACCACAAGCAGAAACACCAACATCCAGAGGCTAAGAAGTCCTCCCGGTATTGGTTACTTAGGAGCCAGAAGGACATTGGCGGGAACCTTCACTTCAGACTTCCGTGAGAGGAACNACCCGCCTGTATTTCTTAACCAATCACCGGACAAGAAGAGGGTCTTGCTCTTAATGGATTAGAACAATGATGAATGGACTCAAGGGCAGAAGGAGACCTGCTTGCCCTGAGTTGGGTCAGGGGAGACACCGCCATGAAAAATGGGAAGTCTGTTTCCAGGAAGATGGGCAGATGTATTCGGGGTCTAAAAGAGAGTTTTGTTATACCCCCAAGAGGACATAGTGCTTTTCAGTACTGCTGCAGTGCTGGATACGCGGTATATGCTTAATAAATGGTAATTTGTATTCCTGAAAATACCGGCAAGATTCTGCCTGCTGATCCATGACAGAAAGGAGTGCGAAACAATCAAGGGCGGAGAGTCTCGTTCATGGTCGTCTGAGGCTGAAGTACACCCAGAGAGACAGACTGAAAACCTGACTGGAGCTGTCTCCTAACTCAGGGTTTTTAAAGCATCTAATTTATGAGACATTTAGCTTCTAAATGCCTTATGTTAAACCATGCATAAAATTATATTCATGAGACATATTTTTTCATGAATAACCATTTCGTGAAATTGTTTGCACATTTTCCAAAGAAGAAAATAGTTAAGACTTAAAAGCAAATGAGAAGGTTTTATCCATGTTGATGGCCAGCTGGCAAGCATTAGCCGCCCCCACCGACATGTCCGACAGCAAGAAACTTCCCGATACATGTCCTAACAGTACCATCTTGGGGAGACCCGGGCGCTGACACAGCCCTGGCGTTTCCCGGTGAGTGAAAGCGATACAATTCATATCTCTGAGGAGGAACAGCAAGGCCACGAAGTGCAGCTTCATTCACAGCTTCAGACCCATTCAACCGACAGGACGACAGGACGAACAGAAGTCCCTACATTTGCATTTACCACGATATTCACATTGTTAAAAATATTTTTTAATGTTCATTTATTTTTGAGAGACAGAGAGAAAGACAGATTGCAAGCAAGGGAGGGGCAGAGAGAGAGGGAGACATAAAATCAAAAGGAGGCTCTAAGCTCCAAGCTGTCAGCACAGAGCCCGACGTGGGGCTCGAACTCATGAACTGTGAGATCATGACCTAAGCCGAAGCCAGACGCTTAACCAACTGAACCAACAAGGCACCCCTATGTTCATACTGTTTTAAACAGGTTAAAATATGAAAACCAACCTCCAAAAGACTAAGGTTCTTTTTAAATATGATTTATAAATAGTATTCATACACAAATATTTTGTGGGGGGTTTTATTTATTTCTGAGGGAAATAATAATTTCTGAGAGAGAGGCAGCTTGAGCAGGGAGGGTCAGAGAGAGAGGGAGATACAGAATCTGAAACAGGCTCCAGGCTCTGAGCTAGCTGTCAGCACAGAGCCTGATGTGAGGCTTGAACCCACAAACGGTGAGATCATGACCTGAGCCAAAGTCGAAGCTTAACCCATTAAGTCACCCCCCACCCCATACACAAATACTTTTAGTACAAGCTGATTTTAGGCCAGGAATAAGGTTTGACATAGTCATATACAAGAATTCTAATAATTTTAAAAGTTAACATATTTGTTCTACACATGTTAACATCATTTGAGGCACAAAACATCTTTTTTCCCCTAAATCTTTATGAAAATAAGGGTTTGAGTTGCTTTAAATATATCAATAATCATGGCACATGTGTGTAAGACATAAAAGCTATCTACAAATGAGTTTTAATTTCTGTAATGAACTTTTGAAATACTTTTTAAATGTGTTCTTTGGGATCTATGGGGTCATTTCAGAAAAGCTAGTCAGATGCCCTGATTTCAATATTATAAAGAACTAACTAGGTTCCAGGCATTGTTCTTGCTACTTTACATCTACTAACATTTAATCCAATAGCAAACTCATGACCTGAGTGTTATTAATATCCCTATTTTATCCATAAAGAGGATGAGAAAGGAGAGATTTAACACCTTGCATAGGAAAGTGCCAAAGCCTGGGTTTGACCTCAGGTAACGAAGCTTAACATCAGGTCCAGATGCCTTTTTAGCAAACCCAAATCTCCTGAATTTCCTTGATAAGATTGTTTAAATCGCATGCAGGTTTTAATGGCTAGACTAGTATACCTTTCTGTTTGAGAATATAACACAATGAAAAGAACAATGGCATTAATTTATTATTGAACCATATTGAAAATTCTTTTCTAAGACTGATAAAGGTGTACTAAGTCTGTAATTAGTAAGAGAAAAAGGATGCTAGAATGATCTTTGGGATGTGAAGTTAACCACCCACGTACAGTATGTTTCTATTTGATAGGTAATTAGGATATACTTAGTACAAGTGTGGCATCAATTTTCTTTGTAACATATAATTAATACCCAAGCGCTTTGCCATTTTTTAAATCATTTTCTTCATCTCAAGTAAAGCTTTCTTTTTGACTAAAAAGTGCTTCAAGTAGCAAGCATATGCAGTAGAAAAAAAGAAGATTCTAGTTTGTGATTCATCAGGTCTGGGAAAGAGAACCTGAATTTGCATTCTAGCAAGGACCCGGGTGATCCCCACACTGCCGGTCTGGGAAGCAGGCCGTGGGAATGACAGCAGCCTGGGGTGACACACAAACACGGGAATCTCCGTGGCCTCATGAAGTTCAGGTTCATTTCTCACTCAGATAAGTTCAGGGCATGTCAGAGGTGTTTTCTTCGCAATGGAGCAGCTTCACCAGAAACATGTCTTCTGAGGTCACTGTGGCAAGAGTCCAAATGGTCCTGTGAGTGAGCGGATTTTAAGGGCCAGGCCTGGGGGGCTTATACTGTTCCCACTCACACCCCATTGACCAGAATCCAGTCATAGCCCCATCTAACTACAGAAGTCATTCTTTATCTATGGGGGGTGTGGTCAAGATCCCCAGGGGAGGCTTGAAACCACAGATAACACCAAGCCCTACATACACTATGGTTTTCCTATACCTACATACGGAACGATGTTAAAACTTACTTTATAAATTAGGGACAGGGCGCCTGGGGGGCTCAGTCGGTTAAGTGTCCGGCTTTGGCTCAGATCATGGTCTCACAGTAGGTGAGTTCAAGCCCCGCATCGGGCTCTGCGCTGACAGCTCAGAGCCTGGAGCCTGCTTCAGATTCTGTGTCTCCCTCTCTCTCTGCCCCTCCCCTGCTCGCTCTCTGTCTCTATCTCTCAAAATAAAATAAAGACATAAAAGAAAGAAAGAAAGAAAGAAGGCACAGTAAGAGATTAACAGCAATAACTAATGATAACTATTATAAGAACTAATTCAACTAATAACAATCATAACAATAAGCTATAATAAAAGTTATGTGAACATAGACTCTCCGTCTCTAATCTCGTCCTATACTCACACTTCTTGTGATGATTCGAGATGATAAAATGCCCACCTGATGAGACAAAGGGAAGGGAATGAAGGCCATGGGCAATGTGCCAGAGCATTAGGCTACTAGTGACCTTCTGATGCGATGCCAGGAGGATTATCTGTTTCCGGAACTTGGTTGACCAGGGGTAACTGACACCACAGAAAGTGGAACCCTGGGTAAAGCATAGGGGTTACTGAACTAAGTGAGGGTGGGAAATGTGCTCTTCCTGTGCGCCTGGGAATAGGAGTATGTATGAGGCTTGCTGAACGCTGCATCGTGTCTACCCCAAGATTGTCTACCCGTGGAGTCAGCCGCATAGGCTGAAACAATGATCACTAAGTGATAACTGTCATTGTCAGGTCACCCTTATGTTTGGAGGAGCTTCTTAAAGGCTGTGCACTGCAAAGCTTTATGCTCTTCCTTGTAAATAGCACAGTGCTTTCTATGTAACAAGTGTTGGATGATTACATGATATATACTCTACATCTTAGCAAGTCACAGTCCATAAAAACCCCATGTTTGATGATAAGCCATAGATACCACATGTAAGTGTTTAACAGCTAACACCTTTTTCACATTTGTAAACAAGGCTGAGGAATTTTTGTGTATAAGCTCTTTGAATCCTTGTAAGAGTAAGTTCTTATTTTGATAGCTAAGATCTGCAAAGCCTGGACCAAAAACCTCTCTTCTAGGTAAAATGGTCATGAACTACCTTGGCATGAAATGTCAGGACAAAGAGTTATTGTTTCTATGCAGAATTAATTAATAAACAAACAATATGCATTCTGTCAAGGTCTCAGCTTGCTAACCAAATAGCATATTGTGTATGTTGAGACACTACAAGAAGTTATTTATTTACCTTCTCTACCGGAAGCTGATGCGTAAAGCAGCCTTGAGCATTCCATAGAGCCGTCTGCTTATTCTCTCACACATAGTAGAAAATATTTTTTTTATGAAATAACTTACTCAGAACCAAGCATTTAAGAATCCTACAAGAGCAGTGCATGGCTTAATCTTTAATAAATTGAGTATACAGTGACCTAAATGTCAGAGAGCGCTAGTTATAGCCAGCAGTCACTGAGCAATCTGTACTCACTGGCTCCAGTAATAATATTAAAAAAGCATAGACACTCATAACAAATCTGGTAACATTTCTTATCTTCCTCTTGGTTTTCTACACCGTGACATCTTCTGCTACTCTTTCCTTCATTTCTGTATACCTGCTTCCCCCCACCCCACCCCGCCCCAAC
>NW_027527956.1:3223374-3242730 GCF_008692635.1 Crocuta crocuta
CCCCAACGACATGCAAATATCCGTGGACAGAAATGTAACTATAATTAGAATGTAGACATTTGTATTTTCAACATTACAAATTTGGAAGATCATTACCTTGATTTCTTATCTACATCACTTGCATTCATCTTAGAATCCATGCAATTATTAAAAATTTTTGCACTTATTTTGAAAATGAGAACATTTGTTATCAAAACATATTAGGGCTGTAGCAACTATGTTTGCTGACAGCTTAACGCATGGTTTTTTGTCTTTTTATTGTAGGTATTTTACATGATTATGCCTAATAATGTCCTTATATATTTCTCTGATAATGCAGCTATATGGTCAGGGGAACTAACCAGTGGATATAACCATATGCCACAGAATTTTATTAGTCTATTAGATTAGTTCTGCATATCATTCTGCTTATGAGAAAGTTTGCTGAATTGTGCATATAACCAGACAATGTCTTGTGGTTCTCAGATTTCATATGCATGCTCTATTAACTTACCTACCAGGTGAATTTTGAGTCTAGTATTCTAGAATGATTCCTGCCATGATTCCTGGTTCACATCCATCATAATTCCAAGAAAAGAAAGTAATAGTGGTAATGGCCTTGAGACCGATACTATGAAATGAAAAGAGATTCTTGGGTTTTATTTCTTTAGAATGAACAGAATGGAAAAATGTTTTTTTTCCAAATGCTCCATTGCACTTCACAATGCAGAAATAACTGGAGGGCTGGAGATCAGATAGCCATGTTCAGCTCACTCCAGATGCAGCCAAACAGATGCACACACATACTCTTTCTACAGCATCTTGTTTCTTTGATTTTTTTTTAAACTAAAAGGAGCGGACTTTCAGGCCACGCTGGACACCAGCCACTGTTAGAAATGAAAGAGAAGGGTGGGGAAGGTGGCTAACAAAGAAGGGCGGTCCCATGGGTGGCATTATCTCTAGGAGTTGCATCATCCCCTGCGAATGGGATCTTCATCTCTCCCAATGAGTAGGAGGTGTGATAGGATTTTTGACAGGATCTGATCTGAAGAAATGCTACATATCCGCTGGAATCTTAAGATTTAATCTACTTTGAGAACATACCACATTTCAGATTTGGAAAAAAAAAACTAGTTACTTGAAATTAGTTTGTATGGTTTTCCAAACAACAAGTATGATTTAAATTTTATTATCAAGAATATTGTTTTCAATCATTTTATTCTTAGGCATTCAGAGTAAATATACTGGTGATAGCTTCCTGGATTTATCCTACTTTTTACAGTTACTTGGGGTGCCTTTGGGCATGTTGTTAAACAACACTGTGCATGTATTTACCTGAAAAATGGGTGTTATGGAGAGAATTGTGTTCCCTTAAAATTTGTATGTTGAAGTCCTAACCCCCAATACCTCTGAATATGACTGTTTCTGAGGATAAGGCTTTTAAAGAGGAATTAAAATTAAATTGGGCAACGCGGTGTGTCCTCATCCAATATGCTGCTGTCCTTAAGAGAAGAGAAGAAGAGAGAAAGATGGGGTATGATGGGGAGAGATGCATTTTACACAGTTTGGCTCATTTGATTGAGGGAACGTGTAAGTTGGGAGGCTGGAAATTGAGGTATGAGTTGATGTTGAATCTTGCAACCTAACTGGAAACTGAGGCAGAGTTTCTAGGTTGTAGTCTTGAGGCAGAATTTCTTTAGGAAACTTCAATCTTAAGGCCTTCAACTGAGTGAATATGTAGGCTCACCTACATAACTGGGATATCTGCGTCACTTAAAACTGTTTGCAAATGTCAGTAGCTTTACAACATCTAAACTGGTGTTTGGCCAGACTGGGCTCTTTAGCCTAACCAAAGAGACACATAAAGTCAGCCTTCACACAGCGCTACATAAAAACCTGTCAGCCATGGGCCTTTCTCTCATTTACACAATAATTAAATACAGGAGAGTGAACTGAATGCCACCATCCAACCCCAGGACCGTTGACTCTGGCTCCAAGATGTTTGGGTCACTACATAAAATCACTAAACAATTTTCAAATTGTGGCACTCCCTAAGCTGGTGGGTTTGAGCAAATCATTTAGACTCACCTTCAACTAATATTGTGATCCTGGTATTGTCTAAATTATGAGTTTATCTAACAGAAAATGGCATTCTGTGTTTAAAAATTCTTTGTATTATGCACTTAAAAAAATAAATAAATTTATGGGGCACCTGGGTGGCTCAGTCAGTTAAGTGTCCAACTCTCGAGTTTGGCTCAGGCCACGATCTCACAGTTCATGAGTTCAAACCCCACATCGAGCTCCTAGCTGGCAGTGTGGAGCCTGCTGGGGATTCTCCCTCTCTCCCTCTCTCTCTGCCCTTCCCCTGCTCACTGCCACTCTCTCTCTAAAATCAATAAACTTAAAAAAATAATAGTAAAAATTTATTTCATACAGGAAACTCACTGAGATTCTTTTTGTATCTGTATTTTGTATTTGTTTTTTTCCTCAATTTCTTTGTTTTTTAAATATCATTTATTGTCAAATTAGCTAAAATACAGTTTGTGTTCCTGGATTTTGGGGTAGATTCCCGTGGTTCATCGCTGGCGTACAACACCCAGTGCTTTCCCAACAAGTGACTTCCTCAATGCCCATTGTCCACGTTCCCCTCTCCCTCACCTCCCCCATCCACCCAGTTTGTTCTCTGTATTTTAGAGTCTCTTATGGTTTGCCTCCCTTTCTCTCTGTTCATAACTATTTTTCCCCTTCCCTTCCCCCAATGGTCTTCTGCTAAGTTTCTCAAGATCCACATATGAGTGAAATCATTCGATGTCTGTCCTTTCCTGACTGACTTACTTCCCTGAGCTTATGTATTTGCTTACCTGTCTCATGCAGGTGCTCTCCTGGGCTTGTTTACTCCTTTGGTAACAGCCCGCAACACCAGCAAAAACAATTTGCGCAGATCCAAGTGTCAAGAGGACAATTAGGCATGTCATTGAGTGACACCGAACAAGATGAGGGGTAGATTCACTGTTCCAGCCACAAGCAAAATGGCTCTGAGGAGTGGTCGGTGCAGGGCTGACCACCCCAACATGAAAGAAAAGCTTGTGCCTGATGATGTCACCTGGTTTCTCCAGTTAATGGAACAGGCTATATAGTCAGATACGGATTCAGAGCCATCCTTCTTGAACATGGTTTGGTGGATTTCTAACCATTGCCTTTGGTCCTTCTATTTGAGATCATCATTAAAAACACAGAGGATGATTTAGAAGGTTAATTTTATTCTTTCATGAAAGATTAAATATAATTGATCAAAGACTTTTTATTCTCTGCTTGAATTACATAATTGTAGGCTTATTATTACCTAATGTAAGAGAAATCCTTTACTCTTTAGTTTTGTTTTATACATCAGTGATTTTTGAGGTCTGATAAATGATTAATATAGATACAATTGTATAAATTGTGTTTCCTATTTTCTAGATAAGAGGAAAATGGATTTGACTTGTATACTTTAATCATCGAAAAACACTCTTGAGATACTAATTGTGCATCCTTTGTTTTTCTCAATAAAATTTAAATATAGAAGTGACACCTATAGGGATTTATCTTTAATCGTATGTTAAATCTCATTATCTATTAGTAGTTCACCTCTTTTACTACTTAAAAAATGTTTATATTTAATAAAAAAATCATTACTTTTACACAAATGACCTGAAAGTTCTACAGATACAAATTGTAATCTCCTGGTTATGTCATTGTATCTTTCTCAATTCTAGTTTAGGCTCAGGAATGGAACATGTTTCTTTAATTGAGTTCATTCAGAATCCTTTTTGTTAATGATCATTTGTCCTGAAAATTCTACATAATTACAATAGCAAAGTATTTTCTCCGTCAAAACTGGGGTACATGGTTAAACCATGTCTGACAGTCTAGTAATGCACTTGAAATTACAAAACAAAGACCATAGAGAAAAGTATAAAATAAATTATTCCCTATTTAGGTACAAAGATAACTTCCTCTCTGATTCAAATATGTCTTAAGAATATATCTTCTGTCTTATGTCAAATATGTCTTATGTCTGTGCTTTGAGAAAACTCTTTTCAGAGGTATCTGTGAGGGAATAATGCACCTCATTAGTTAACTTCACCAATGGGTTTTGAAAATCTGTTCTGTTTCTCATATTTCTAGTAGAATCTTACATGTACACTATTAGCTATTCATTGCAATACACAGTTACTGAGTGCCTTTTCCATCATAAAAAGAAATTAGCCAACTCCCTCTTCTCAAAAAGCCAAACAGCTAGTAATTAATCAATAATTGTAATTCAGTGCAGAAGTGGTCTCTGAGATACGCAGAAGCCATAAACAAAACAAAGAGGAGAACTCTACCTTGCAAAGTTTCAAACAGGTGGTGCACCCTCTGATATGCCTTGCAGAGTAATTAAGAGATTTATTACTATCTTTAATATCCAAAGGACAATGGATTCCTTTAAAAAAAGATTATAGATTGCAATAGAATACATTAAGGTTAGAAAATACATGTTAATTCTAATTACATAAATTCTAACATGTCTCTTTGTAGGCAATTTTTGAGATAGGGTTATAATTTACCATGATTATCACATCACTATTGCCCAAAGTAAAAATATTTATTTCTTTATTTTTGTAAGCTATATGCCCAGTGTGGGGTTTTAACTCACAATCAAAACTCACATGTTCTACCAACTAAGCCAGCCAGGCATCCCATAGATATTTATTTTAATGACCTCAAGATAGATTCAACAACTCTAAGTCATGAAAAATCAAAGATGTGTCTGTCGGTAGCAATGTCTATAGTGTTATTTAAACAAGAGCAATCTACTTCAAATCTAAACAATAGGCACTTGTATAATAATAAGTGAAGAAATATTTAGAGATGGCAAATAACTTCCTTCTACTTAATAAGATATGTAGTCCATGATAATGTGTTGACCACAAATTACTCACACATCTCTGTTATTATCTGAAGAATTGTATTTGAAGGTAAAATATTAACAGATTATATATACAGTATATTTTATTCAGTTGGGGGCATTTAATATACTCACAGCTGACAAAAAATTAAAATGATATGCTGGTGATATCATTAAGATATCATTATAATGATACCAGTTATAATTCCACATAGATAAATAGTAAACGGGTAGAAATTCCACACTCTTCTCAACAATTTGGGAAGATTGGTTGATTGTGTATTACAAGACTGATTTGAGAAAATTCAGAGGAGCAGGATGTTAGTTTAAACACTTCTTGTGGCCACTGCCTTCTCACCCACTGGGAGGGAAAAAACATGGTTTGCTGGGATTTGCCCAGTTTTAGCCAGATCGTCTCTTCCGTAAGGAGAATCCTCAGATCCAGGCAAATACCAAGGGTGAAGCATCCTGAGATTAGTGTGTAAAGCTGAGAGTCTGAAGGCAGTGTATACCTGTGCCTTCTCCAAATACTCTCACAAATCCAGGGAAACCTATCAAACACTATTTAGGTGACACTAAAATTTCTAGAACATCATCATCAAAAACTTATTCAAAGTTGTAACCATTCAAACACCCACATTATCCCAAAGAACATATTAGAATAATAAACAGGAAACACTATTAAAATAAACAGTAGGTTAATACAGTGTTTTCATGGGTATTTTTAAAATACTCTTAACTAAGACTTTTATTAGGAATACCCGGCAATAAACTGTTAATAAGGACATCTGCTGAACGTTTAGATGGTAACTAGGCACATAAAATTTTAATCGGCTGTTTCTTCAGTATTTAAGACTATATTGCCATCAACATATTTTTCATAAAGAAAGGCATGCACTACTGTCAGTTATATTTATTACACGAAGGAACATTTTAATATAATAATGCAGATGTTTTCATTCTATAAACCCCAATGGTACTTAAAGCCAGGATTTTATTACTTGTGCCGAGGGCCAAACAAAGCTATAAACCTGCTAAATTCTAACTCAGCTACTGCTATTGAGTTGTGCACATTTGAGTTGTAAATTACAATATAAAATAATCAAATATGTATAAAAATGGTAGTCATGGAAGCAGGATCCTGGATTCATAAGATTTTATAAGAAATCAAGAAAAGAGTTTATAAGCATCAACACTCTATTCTGGGCTTATGAAATTCTCTTCCCCAAATATAACGCCATTCTAATAACTTAAGAAATGGTCTGTCAATCAGCACTACCTACATTCTCTTCTTCACACCTCCTTTCTTCACAACTTATTTCCAAAACAATCATATTAGCTACCATCTCGTCTCCATCTTATACTTGGGGTGACCAAATACTCCATGTTGGGATATAATGAAGATATTAAAAGCATTAAAAGGGATCTCTCCGATGACAATTTGTAACATACAGCATTTAGAAATATCTCCTGCAAAATGACAGATTTAAAGAATAAGAAGTCTGTCTGTTTTGAAGTAGAACAAAGCAACAGAACAGCTAAAAAAAAATCCCACATATATACACTGAAATATTTTGTATATGTATTATATATGTGTGTTGTATATTGTATATGTATATTATATTGTGTATATATATGAGTTTTGTTTATGTAAGTACATAGAGATGGTCATAAACTTGAGAATAGAGAGGCTTATTTTTCTAAAAAATTTTTCCTAGCCCTTATATGGTCAAATTATTACCCTTCCATAAGAAAAATAAATAATCTTAATCACTGACTGTATTATGAACTTTAAAACAATATCAGCTTTTTCTTTGTATTCTTGGCAACTGCATTACAAAGTACCCAATTTCTGGAGTGTTTCATTTAGCGAACATATTCCTCTACATTACTAAAATGATGGAGAGCAAAAGAATGTGGTACATATCTTCATGTGACAGACTGCCTCCTAGAATCCTCTATAAAATTATATTTGTCATTATACATTTGGAGGGAATCTACAATTTCATCTTCGTAAAAACTTTTTTTTCGATACGCTGAGTTTCGGGTCAGTTCTTAGACAGATTCCCAGTTCTGCTACATACTCATTGGGTGAGCTTGGGTGAGTAATCTAAACTTCTTGGTCTTTAAGTTCTTGACTTATAAAATAATAATAATCAAGTTTAACTTACAAAACAATAATATCAAGCTAATGGGGTCACCAGGTGGAGATGTGAGCTGATTGTATGTAAGCAGCACAGCACCTGAAGTGGAACACAGAAGAATTGTATGCTGGGTACTGTGGTATTCTTGGTGATTCGTAATGATAATTTTAATCTGATTATTTTATTGTTATGGAAAAAACTAGATAAGGCATTTACTGAAATTTAACAAAGCTATGCATATGGGATATATGTTTATATATAGTTTAAACAAATCTTGTATTTATAAAATTTTTAGACAAAATCACAACACGCAAATTTATTTGTAGAATTTGATCCATATAGCAAAGAAAAGCAAATAAAATTTTCTGAGTCTCTATTAGGTTAGGGCACAAAATAAACCAACATTTACCATGAATTCATTAAATAATGAATTTTCTATAAAAATGTATGATTTATAACAGAAAATAAACTATTTTAAATAGTTTGAGATCCATATTTTATGGTTTATATCCTTGTCTCTTTAAAATAGGAAGTCATGAATTTTACATTAAAAAATAGTTTCCAGAGGGGTGCCTGGCTCAGGTCATGATCTCAAGGTCGTGCCCTCCATGTCAGGCTCCCCTGGGTGGAGCCTGCTTAAGATTCTCTCTCTCTCTCTCTCTCTCTCTCTCCTTTCCCCTCTCTTTCTCTCAATCAATCAATCAATCAATCAATAATGGCTTTCAGAAAAGAATAAGTTCCCTTTATTTTAATCATGAAATATCACTCTGTAAATATAACTTTTCTAATGAAAGCCATGGTCTAACTAGTGAATGTGTAACATCGATACTTATATTCAATGTAGCTCAGTCTAAATACCAAAAGCAAACACTAACCTGGCACTTACTATGTGCTAGGAACGAAGTGCTTTACACAGTGCTCCCAGCAATCTTAGAAAGTTAGTGCCGTCGCCCTCTACTGCACAGAGAGAGTATGGAATTTACCTAGTCACACAGTGATGCGGTGGCATCGCTGGAACTTCAAGCTGGGACTTGAACTCAAGCAAGAGTCTGCTCTTAACCCCTATGGTGCCCAGGCTTTCCAATTCATATTGGATGGTATGAATCCTTGACTGTTATGACTACTTCAAAACACACAGAGTTTATTATACCAGGAAAGTGAGGTATCCTGAAGGATATGAAATATCTTGTGCAAGTATTCCCACTTCTGTTTTGAAACATAATGTCGCAATAATTAAGTCAACTTAAATAACAATTTAGTTGAAGTTAAGAAATTTTATTCATCATTTATCTTTTTTTTGGCACAATGCTTAGTCCTCCACTCCAAGTAATACAAAGATGAATAAACTCCCCCCCGCCCCACATCTAAAGGTTTCCTCGGATGGAGTGCAGTGCCACTTTCTGACACGGGAAAATAGAATGGTATACATCTATATTCAAGTATATTCAATATGTACTACATATTTCAGGGAAGATATTGAGTTCAGGGTCAACAGAAAGGAGCAGGCTATAAAGAGATAAGAGCTTGAATGGTTATTTTTAAGAATGAGGGACGTATTGTTAGGCAGAATCAATAAAACTGAGTAGGTAACTGAGAAAAAGAAAGTAATGAATTAATAAATTAAGGACCAAGGTTTCATCCAAAGAACTTAGAGAAGTTTTAGAGAAACGGAAGTTAGAAACAGGTGGAGAAGAGAGTTTCAGACAGGTTGAGATCTGGATAGGAGCAAAAGTTAGGGAAAATAAACATGCAGAGAAATTTACCATGAGGTGATGTCTAATTAATTCACTTGAATTGGCCTGGGCTAAGGAAAACACAGAAATTAGATCAAGTATAGAGTGAAAGTAGACTGGGATTGTGCATTTGAGGATTTTGAGGTTTAGAACAGCAAGTTCAGAAAAACTACATGATTGTACAACAGACCCCCTGAGGTTTGTCAAACATTAATTCATAGGAACTCATCATGATTCCACCACCAGAGCAATATATAGTCACAGAACACTAGAATTCAGTAAGATTTCTGTTAAATTCTGGATTCATCCCTTATTGACTGTGAATTTATTCAAGGTACTTAAATTTCTCACAGACTTACCTGTTAATGGAGGCAAATACGCTCATTGTGTGATTCCTAGGCACTACCATGAAGACAAAGTCAGAGGTCTATCTGTGTTTCAGGTCTGTAGACTTTGGAGCCCATTCAGGTGTGGATGTCATTGCACTCAGTGAGGAACAACGTGGAAACAGAGAAAGTGGAGGGCCAGGCTCCGCACGGCTGATCCCTGAAAAGACAGGAATGTAAAAAGGGAAGTATAAGAGTCCACGCAAGAAGGAAAAACAAGATTATAGGTGGGGGGCAAAAGAAGCTAAGAGATGGGGATGAGCCAGGAAGTTCAATTTTCACTGAGAATCGGGATCATGAGGAGAACAAAAGGCAGAGGAAATAGGTGGGGGAAAAGGGGCTAGAAATTAGAGTTCAGAGAGGGAATTTCAGGGTTTCAAGGACACATTCAAGTACAGTAGTGGTGCATGACCACGAAGTCAATGACCGAGGTGGCAGTGGCTGGTGGTTGAAGATGGAGGGATAGAGAATCTGCTAGTCTGGGACTGATGAACACCACAGTTTCCCCTTAATTTGTCCATAAGAGAACAACTAATTTTTGCATCATGTTTCAGTTCATGAAGCGATATTTTTTTTTATGAACTAATGATTCTATACCCTTCTATTTAATCACCATTCCCTATGAATACTGTTTTACGCTCTCCATTTAAAAACAAAGTAATTGCCCATCCTCAGAATACCAGTCCACGACAGACAGGGGCCTGAACTTAGAACCTGACCTTCAGATTCTCCACTATTTCCACACATGACTGCATCTTACTTAACATCCCTGAGTACCTGGTTTCCTCTAGAGCTAAAAAAACAATTATAGAAAACAAAAAGAAATATACAAAATGGGAAAAGATGGGTTACACACTTTCTTACGTAACCCATGAATGTGTGTAGCTGGAAACTAAAGACAGAGTTAAAATTAGAGTGTATTGTCCACCATCTTTGTTGAGAGATACTCAGATCACAACAATTCACCCATTTTTCCAGGTTTGTACCAGTGTGGTTTTTTCCTCTCTAAGAAAAGGATGAATAAACAATCTGCAGTCCTCAGTTCCAGGCCCTAATTCAATAGCTCTCTGAAATCACCTAAAATCAGCATCTCAATATTCACCATTTTTAGGTTCAGTGTAGAGCTACTCTATGAAACATTGTAACAAGGAACATTTTAGAGTTTTAGCAGTACTTGATATATATTTATTAGTAGCCCACAACTAGTATATTTTATGAATTTTTATTAAAGCTATAATTTAAGGTCAAGTGATCATACAGTTTCTTGGTTGTCTTCATCAAATCTCTCTCTTATCAATTTTTTTTCTTTCTCTAATCTTTTGAATGAGAGCACTTCACCTTCAACATACTATGCAATTTTAGTGAAAAAGGTTTATGTTAGGCTCATTTCTTCTTATCTATGATTCTACCATATCCTAAATTAGATTTTATGAAAGTTTCACACCTTTTGTCCTATTAAAAGACTAACTTCTCTTAAAATTATAAAAAATTATTCTAAGCTTGTTTATAATTACGGCAAGACTGTTATATAAAGTCCTATCCAGTCATTCACCCAATCATTGAAATGCAAAGATAAAAGCAAAGCAGAAACAATCTGTCAGGAGGGAGCTATTGCCTCAAGCAGAGCTACTGAATGAAAGTTTTCAAAATTGCTACTGGCTGAAGAGGAAAACAGGAAAAAATATACATCCTCAAATTTGAATGTATTTAAAAGTAAAGATTTGATATTTTTTCTGCTTCATTTCACAATATTTCCTCATGGTATAAATCATGTAATAGGGGCACCTGGTGGGCTCAGTGAGTTAAGCTTCGGACTTGATTTTGGCTCAGGTCATGATCTCACGGTTTTTGAGTTCGAGCCCTGCATGGGGCTTTGCACTGACAGTGTAGGGCTTGTTTAGGATTCTCCTCTTCTCTTCTCTTCTCTTCTCTTCTCTCTCTTATCTTCTCTTCTCTCTCTTCTCTTCTCTTCTCTCTCTCTCTCTCTCTCTCTCTTTCCCTCTGGCACACTCGCTCAAAAATAAATAAATAAACTTAAAAAAATAAATCATATAACAAAGATAGCAACCATGATCTCCCCAATTCCTTTGGAATTAACCAATTTATCTCATACGTTGGCCATTTTGGTCTGTACAATTCTTTTTATCTAAAATTTCTGAAAGGCTAATTACATGCCCTTCCTTCCAAGAGGGAGGCTATAAACAGAGTTTGAAAATTTCACAAAAACCTCAGTTATTCAGCTCAAAAATATTCACAGGTAACTGTCATCTATGGTGACAGACCGTGTTTTTGGCGTCTGTACTTTTTAAATGAAATAGGAAAGTACTTATGTCTAATTTCCTAGGTGATGGGTGTGTGTGTTTATAAATCACTGGAGCAGAGGGGATCCTGGGTGGCTCAATAGGTTAAGCTTCTGACTTTGGCTCAGATCATGATCTTGAGGTTCCTGAGTTCAAGCCCAGTGTCAGGCTCTGTGCTGACAGCTCAGAGTATGGCGCCTGCTTCGGATTCTGTGTCTCTCTCTCTCTGTCCAGCCCCCACTCACACTCTGTCTCTCTCTGTCTCTCAAAAGTGAATAAATGTTAAAAACAATTTAAAAAATCACTGGGACAGAAAACATGACTAGGATACAAGTAAAAAGAAGTCACTCAGGAAAAAAGAAAAAGGGAAGAGTTCCTTGCTCTGTTTTTTCCTGTTTTTAGTTTTTCTTTGTAGTGTAGAAATTTATACATGCCTTGTTTTATTTTCAAATTTCTTTTTTTAATATTGTCAAGTTGGTTTCCATATAACACCCTGTGCTCATCCCCGCAAGTGCCCTCCTCCATGCCCATCACCCCCCTTCCCCTTTCCCCCACTCCATCTGGCTTCAGTTTGTTCTCAGCATTCAAGAGTCTCTCATGGTTTGCCTCTCTCCCTCTCCCCCACTATTTCCCCCCTTCTTCTCCCTCATGGTCCTCCATTAAGTTCCTCCTAATCCTCCTATACGTGCAAACATATGGTATCTGTCCTTCTCTGCCTGACTTATTTCGCTCAGCATAACACCCTCAAGGTCCATCCGTGTTGCTACACGTGGCCAGATTTCATTGTTTCTCATTGCCATGTAGTATTCCATGGTATAGATAAACCACATCTTCTTGATCCATTCGTCAGTTGATGGACACTTAGGCTCATCCCATTCACAATTGCACGAAAAACTATTTTCAAATTTCTTAAAAGAGCCTTAATCACTTTAAGGAATTCCTTTGCTAGTACAAATGTACATATTAGCGGATCATATAAAGACAAGTGGAAGATTAATTAGAAAGGACTCCTGTAGCCCCTTTCCTGCCCTCCGGTCACCCCTCCCTTCCACCGCCCCCTCCTCCTGAGCTAAGAAAGTTATAAAGACCATGGTCCAAGAGGGTTTTGATAAGGAGCAAACGAAGAGAGATGGTTTTGACTGCAGGTCATTCCTCATCTGCTTGACACTAGTTTGACTTGCAGTTTTGTTTTGTTTTCTGCTTTGTCTTTTCTTTGAAGGTGTTCTCAGCACTGAGCTCACACTTCACTGGAAAAGCTCACTGCCAACCGGAGGGGGGAAAATCACATAGTATTGCAAAACAAGAACATTGTAATATTTCCATATTACTGTTTCCAGGCTTAGCACTGCTATCTTCTCTTCTCTGTCTCTCTGTCTCTCTCTCTCTTCCTCCCCTGCCTGGAAGAGTGATGTTTTTACTTAGCAGGAAAAAAGCAGAATCCTGTTTTTATAAAGTTTTGGTAAATATTCTCCAGATCCTAGTGACCTCTTTCCAGAACCCAGCTGCACTTACAGACCTCGCTTCTCGGCTTCATCACGTGCAGGCTGGAGGTCCACCTGACACTCTCCTGGGCATCCATTTCATTTTCGGAGGGTACCGAGGAGGCAGCGGACGCCCTCGCTCGGGGTCTAGCCCCCTGAGCCGAGCTGCACACCTTCTCATGAAGCCACCGACATTTCCGCGTGACTCCCGCACACCCTGCGCAGGCTGAACGCGCAGTCACAGGGAGGAGGGAGGGCCAGGGCCCTGAGCTGCTCCCCGGGGGGGCCTCCCTTTACCCATCGAAATTCTAAACCATGCATTAACAAAAATGCTGGGATGAACAGAGGAAGTTTTAGCCCAGTAGTGTATAATCTTCCCCCCCGGAACCTGGCGTTTGGGGTAATTCTGCAATCCATTTCCTTCCAATTACTGCCCACTCTTCTCTCCGATCCAGTAAAAAAGGATGTGCACATACTCAGAACACATCCTAGGAGGTTAGTAATCAACCATTTCCTGTTTCCTTACTGTCCTCATCTTCTTCGTCACCTTTTATGACATAATACACCTGCGATGCTATCTAGGTATAGTAATCGGCTACTTGGTGGCTAAAAATAAGGACATTTTAGTGTGCATTCACCTAAGTGTGACAAAGCGTTCTCAAGTGCAACTGAGCCTTGCTATGAAAAAAAAAAAGAAAATTAAAGCTGACTGCAGTTTAATTCTGTCTCTGGAGACAAAAGGACTGTTAAACTAATAATAAAATTAATGGTATAAAGCGGAAAGCGTAGTAAAATAGTAACTTATGCTTTAATATTTACATACAATAAAACAGCATGGTCAAAGTCTTTTAATTAACAAATGATTCTGATCAACAAACTCTACATTTATAAAGTATGTGGTAGATAATTTTAAGTGATGGTCTGTTACAATGTACATATTATAAGAACAACACTAAATTAGATAATATTTGTGACAAAGGCCCTTCATATGTTTTGTAGTGCTCAGAGTAAACATCATGACTCACTTTCCAATGTATTGTTTTAAGTAAAAAATTGATGCCTTGATTTAGAATTGAGTCAAATGTCTTATTAAAATTGATGATAGGCATCCTGAGATATGAAATAAAAGAATTAAAGGAATACAGTTATTAAGTTTAATTTTTATCAGAATATCCTATTTAGACCTGAACCATATCATTCTTGAGAGAGGCTAATGTCAAAAATCTACTCTATCAGGATATATTCAATGTTGGGGAAGGATGACAAAATACTATCTTACACAGAAAAGTTTCGAAATTCTTACTTTTTACATGTTATCCAACACTCATGTATAAGATAGGTACACGTTGGGCTTTTAAGAGTTACCTTTATTAATTTTATCTTGAGTTCATGCATGAGGTGTTCTGGGTCAGAAGCAGTCTTTAACAGGTGCATCAGCCCCTCTTCCCCACCTGTGGGGCTACGCCACTAAAGCCAGGTCACCTGTGTCATGCAGTAGCCAGGTGCCCACAGTAGAGGGACAAGTAAAAATGACTTGTCCTTGCTTTTAAAGGGTTTGGAGGCTGTTGTCCTCTCCTCTCTGAAAAGATATATCCTTGGAAATGTAATGGTTCTGAAATCTAACCCCAGCCCTTCGGTAGGTAAATAAAATCTCTCCAGGATCCATCAAGAGTCTCAGTTTTGTTTTGTTTTGTTTAGGTTTATTTATTTCTTTTGAGAAAAATAGAGAGAGCCCAAGCGGGGGAGGGGCAGAGAAAGAGAGAATCCCAAGCAGCTCCTTGCTGTCAACAGAGAGCCCAACACAGGGCTTGAACCCATGAATCAGGAGATCAACATGGGGCTCGAACCCATGAACCATGAGATGCATGACCTGAGCCAAAAACAAGAGTCAGATACTTAACCAGCTGAGCCACTCAGGTGTCCCAGGAGTCTCAGCTTTTAAGACCAAGATAGGTCTGTCTCCAACAGGGCTCCGTCCCATTTCTCTTCTTTTCTGTGGACCAGAAAGGGAGCCCTGGGATGAGCAAGCCCTGGCTGCCCTGGTGCTGGGCATGACTCATCTTTAAGGAGTCCGGCTCAGCCACCTATCAGGCAAGTCACAGTCCCCATGGGGCCCCATTCAGGGTCACAGTGTGGTGGTGTGTCACCCCAGAGGTGCTGCCAGGTGCTGGATCCAGGCTTCGGTCCAGAGTCCAAGCAGAGGCAGGACCCCCCAGGCCAGAACCCAGGAGTGGGCTGTAGCAGGCGTAGGCAGCAAGTCTGCCTCAGTAAGTTGGGCGCCTGACTTGGGATCAAGTCATGATCTCTTGGTTTGGGAGTTCAAGCCCCACAGCGGGCCCCGTGCTGACAGCTCAGAGCCTGAAGCCTGTTTCAGATTCTGTGCCTCCCTCTCTCTCTACCCCTCCCCCACTCATGCTCCGTCTCTCTCTCTCTCTTTCAAAAATGAATAAACATTAAAAAGTATATTATAAAGTACATTATAAAAATATATTATAAAGTACTTTATACATATAAAAGCACAATCAGTTGAACAAAAAAGGAATTCAACTTTGAAAAGGAGGAAAGTGGTCAGTTCAGATATTTTTTAAGCATTTAGAAAACATAATTTAAAATCATACTCATGTCAAATCATACACCAAGAAAATAACTACTAAGCAAAAGAACTGCTCCCTTTTTCTTTATTAATTCATGGCAAATCTACACTTTTTCAGAGCAACAACAAAAAACTATATAAGGTATACAGATTAAATAGAATAGGTCTCCCTGTGCTTTCTCCAATTAATGAGAACACATTAGGGGGTCACACAATGATAATTTAAATATACACTCTTACATATATAACTGAGGATGGCTCTCATAGGCTTCTTTACTTACCTCATAGTGATGCAAACTGCCAACCATAGGTCACTGGGATAGGTAATTTGCAAGATGCATAGTTTGGTGTCTTATGTTTCATATAATACATCTTTTATTAGTTTCAGATTCCTGGTATTTAAAAGCGTAGTTTATTATATGATACTCCATCCTTAGAGTGAATACATGTGGAGCAAACAGCACAGTGTCTAGCATATCATTAACACATAATAAATCACAGCATTTGTTGTTAGAGTATTGTTTGCTCATGTCTTTTGCAAATCTGGAAAAAAACAAGTAAAGTCAAGTGCAGAAGAAGGAAGGTTTCTATATGGAAAAGAACATAGCTCAGGGCCCTGATAATATATCATCTAATTAGGTGAGTCATTAACACTTCATGATACTGTGGCTTACCTACCTAAGTGTTAAATGCATTTAAGAAAATCAGGGCAGTTTTCTTCTACAGTAAGATAAGGAAGGTAAAGAAGAAAGTATATTAGAATTATCACATGCTAAAATTATCCTCGGTTGCAGAGTGGGGTGTAGAAAATAACCTGGGCGCTCAGGTACTAAAAACAAGCTCAATGAAAAGCCGCGTAATGAATACAGATGCCACGTTTGCTCTCCTGACCTCATTATTGCCCACAAACCTGCGTGCTTGCTGTTCCCATACATCTTTTCCTTTATTACACCGGAGACGGTCCTCCTGACTCCCCATCCCATTTAGGCAGTCTAGACATGGACGTTTGAAAATGCAAAGGTTCCTTGTGTTCCCTGTTAATTGACATTCCCTGTTGACATTTTCAGCAGGGTAAGTATTTGCAGGGAATTTGCTTTTGAACAAAACGGCTAGACATCCATCCAAAACCAGACAGCAGCTCCCAAATATGGACTTCGACATGGGAATATCAATAAATACCTTTGGAGTTCATTGAACAGTTTGGTATAGCAGAGGTGACTGTTAGAGAGATGGCTTGGAAACTTCTAGGAAAACTTGTCAGTTGTTCTGACAGAGGACAAAACGCTAGGGCGAGGGCCACTGCAGATTGCATGCGGCACCACATGTCTGCCAGGAGAGCCACACATTGTCTGCAGACAGTCATTGACATCTTAACCATATCAGTTTAAAAAAAAAAAAAAAGAGGAGAGGCACCTGGGTGGCTCAGTCGGTTAAGCATCTGACTTGGGCTCAGGTCGTGATCTCATGGTTTGTGAGTTCGAGCTTTGCATTGGGCTCTGTGCCAACAGCTCAGAGCCTGGAGCCTGCTTGAGATTCTGTGTCTCCCTCTCTCCTGCCCCTCTCCTGCTCATTCCCTGTCTCTCTCTCTTTCTCTCTCTCTCTCTCTCTCAAAAATAAATAAACATACGTGGTTTACAGCAGCCGGGTGGCTCAGTCGGTTAAGCGTCCGACTTCAGCTCTGGTCGTTATCTCGCAGTTTGTGAGTTCGAGCCCCATGTCGGGCTCTGTGCTGACAGCTCATAGCCTGGAGCCTCCTTCACATTCTGTGTCTCCCCATCTCTCTGTTCCTCCCATGCTCATGCTCTGTCTCTCAATAATAAACAAAAATGTTAAATTTTTTTTAATTAAAAAAAAAGAGGAGGGGAAAATGATTGTCATCAGGTGGTCTTGCAGAGGTGTAGAGATGAACTATTTGTTGATCCTAGTCTAGCAGTTACTCCAAGAATTTTCTCATTAAAAAACAAACAGACAGACAGACAAACCTGACATTTAGCCCTAACTGCGATTCTTATTAGCAGCCCAGCAAAACCCAATCAGCAGAGAAAGTTGATTCTTCCAGCGAGGAATGGAATCGGGCCACTAGAGGAGGTTCGTTGAGGCCTCTGGGTGCTGATCCAGGGAAAAGATAAGATCCTGAGAGGCAGTGACACATTTCGTGAGGTCCTACTTGAACAGAGTTGGACGAGAGAGGAGGTGCCTCGCGTCAGGGGACTCGGCAGAAGTGAATGACAAGCGGGTCACCATTCAGAGAGGGGCAAGGGAACTTTCGAGAGAGAAAATCAAAGACAAAGCTGGAGTCCAAGCGCCTATTGCTCTGCAGCGTGGGGGGGGTGGTCTCCAGTCACAGACCCTGAAGGACAACAACCGCTTGGTCTTATAATCACACGATTAATCTACCAGTGTTCACTAGATGCTGAGTGTCCTTTCACAAGTTGTGCAAAGCAAGCAGGCACTATGATAGCAAAACATCTACTTTTTTGGACTGGGGGAAAACAATGGAATGTGTAAAATTTTGAATTTGGAGCCTGCGGGGTTTTGAGCTAATGGGTGTCAGCCTGCTGTGAAGTTACCAAAATTGCCTGGAAGCCAATTGACAGAGGTCATCTTTGGCTCATTTATATAACAAGCCACCATCTCAAAACAATGAGAATGACAGTCCTCGGTGCCACATCTTGAGTTTGAGGACTTTTCCCACAATGATAAATTAGTGATAAAAATGAAGATCCCGAAAGCATGGTATTAATACAAGTCCAAGTCAGAGAATCACTAACATTAAATATTTTAGAAATATTTACCTTGTCCCTGGTCAAGCATTTAAAAGAGAAGCGCCTTACATCTGGTTACTTTTATCTTATTACCATTGTGCATAGAGTCATGTCTGCCACTTCACACTGAATAGTTTATCTGTTTTCCAGTGTATTTTCTCCTTATTCTTTCCCTAGGCCCTGTCTGCAGAACAAATTTTCTCTTCCTTTCCTCCAAAAGCTGCTTGATATATCTCCTCTTTACTTTTCCTTTTCAAGAAATCTCCATAATGATTTGCCTTTTCCTGGTAATAATCCTTCAAAAGCTGCTCAACAGAAAATAGTAGGATTTTCTTTCCATTCCTATACACTCTGGCCTCTAGTCAAACATTATAACATTACCTAATTTTCCTGAGCCATGGGAGGAGAGAAATGAATAGAGACTCCATGTATCAACAGTGGAACCTAGGGACACAGTGGCTACTGAAAACTGAAGCCTAATCAGAACATCAGAACATCCTCTCCCCCAATTCCCGGTCACCAAGTCGATGAGCCGCAAGTAAGAAGTTAAAGCATTTTATTCCTGAAGGCAATACAGAGGTCTGTACAGAGAGCCCCTCTCCAAGGCATAGCATAAAGGGGTGGGGGGTGTGCTTAAAGCAAAAAGTGAAGCCAATATTAAAAAAAAATCTTCTAACAAAATAACTTACTCTAAATATCAGTTAATATTGGAAGAATTGGAAGCATGTGGTATATTCAGAGTAACTATAGCAACAATAAATTGCAATCTAGCTCAACCCCTGGTAAGGCTGATGCATTACTCTGCAATAAAGACCTAACAGAAGAAAGGCCTACCAACTTCCAGGCTTAATAAATATCTCTTAAAAAAGAGATATCTGTCTTTTAATCAAAAAGTAGAGGCACAAAACCAAAACAAAACAAAAACACAAGGAAAAGAAAAGAACACCCACGTCAACAGGCAAAATACTCAACACGATCAGGATCAGTTAAGACACAGATATTCAAATTATCAAAAAAGGAATTAAAAAATTTATAGTCAACATAA
>NW_027527956.1:3242756-3264238 GCF_008692635.1 Crocuta crocuta
CAACAGTGGACAGCATGAAAGAGCATAAGGGAAATTTCATCAGAGAGGCAGAAACTATGAGAAAAAAATGAAATTTCTAGAAATAAAAATAGTAAAAAATGTTTTTTTATAAGCTCCTCAGGCTCAACTTAGCCAAGAAAAGAATCAGGAATTTAAAACCAGATTGAAAACATTATCCAAAATTAAAACATAAGGAAAAAAAGTGAGCACACACGTACACATGCACACATATGTAGAAAAACACCAAATATGATTACAACACATGAAATTGGAAAGAGAGAGAAAGAGCTGGTGACAAAGCAATATTTGAAAAAACAATTCCCAAGTATTTTCCAAAATTAATGATAGATACAAAAGCACAAATTCAACTAGATCAGAAAACATCAAGTAAGAAAAATAAAATGTACACCTAGGGGCACCTAGGTCACTCATTTGGTTAAGCATCTGACTCTTGCTTTTGGCTCAGGTCATGATGTCATGGTTCATGGGTTCTAGCCCTGCGTAGGGCTCCACAGAGACAGCACAGAGCCTACTTGGGATTCTTTCTCTGCCCCTCTCCCACGCTCTCTCTTTCAAAATAAATAAATAAATAAACTTTAATAAAATCCACACTTGGAATTATTCAAGCCAAACTGCTAACAAGCAAAGCCAAGAGATAATCTTACTTGCAAATGAAGACAAATAAATATGGCAGATATAGGAACACAGGTAATAAGTACAGACCTATCATCAGCCCAGGTAAGAGGGAAGACAATGAAGAGCCATGTTTGAAATGTTGGGAAAATATAAAAACCCAACAACCCAGATTCCATAGCCAGTGAAAGGATCCTTCCAAAATCAAGAAGAAATAAAGGCTCTGTGACTAAGATACACTAGGAGAATTTATTCCCCAAGACCTGCACTACGAGGGATTTTAAAGAAAGGTTTGAATGCAGAGGAAAATAGAAAACCAGATGGAAACATGGATCTAGACAAACAAATGAGGGGTGCTAGAAATTAAACAAGTTAAAGTAATTTTAAAATTTAGTCTTTCATATTATTGATTACTCAAAAGGATGACTTCACGTCTAAAGCAAAAACAGCAACATATTTTGTGTTTGCAATGTATGTGAAAGTAAAATAGTTGACACAAATCTCAAAGAAAAAAATAGTGGCAGGGAGGAATGAAAGGTATAGTTTTTCAAGGGCCTTAAACTACGTGTCAATTATTTGAGGCTACTTTGATTAATAAAGATGCATATCTGAAATCACAGGGAAATCACTAAAAGCAATTTTAAAAAGAGTTATGAGTAATGACCTAAGAGAGGAGATAAAATGAAATCATAAAAAATCATCCAAGACAAAGGTAGAAATAGATGAACAAACAAATAAATAAGATAAATATAATACAGCTAGCAAGATGATAGATCTTAACTCAACTATATTATAGTACCATTAATGTAAACAGTCAAAAATCACCAATTCAGGCACAAATTGTGAATTTGGTGGAGAGGGGAGGGAAGATATATGTCCCTGCTGTAGACTGTCTGCAAAATGACATACTTTGTGTAAAGGCATAGATGGGTTAAAAGTTAGGGAATATATTTCAACACTAATCAAAATAATGCTGGAGTAGCCAACTTAATGTCAAACTTGTCTTCTGGACGAGGATCACTGCCTGGGATAAAGACAGACATCACACAATTACACAACAGTCATCATCCAAGAAGACATAAGAATCTTTAACATGTATGCACAGAGTTTTAAAGTCCATGAAGCAAAAACTTCAAAATGTTTCAAAAACATTTGAAAGGAAAAATAGGAATTAAAATAGCCAAACAATTTTGAAAAGGAACACAGAATTGTAACGATTCAGACTTCTTCATTTCCGGGCCTGGCATAAAGCTTTAGTCATCCAGATGTTTTAGACAGGCAGATGAATGACACAGGAGAGATTCTACAAGGAGACTCACACCTACATAGTCAACTGATTTTCAACACCGTAACAAAGACACTCAATGGATAAAACACAGTCTTTTCAACAAATGCTCTGGGAATTTATATTCTTTTGCAGCAAAATAAACATCCATCTATATGTACACCTTGATCAAAAATGAATTTAACATGGATCATAGAAAGTGCTGCGTTTGTAAATGTGTAACAACCAGCTTTGTTGGGGAGGAAAAAAGCTTTACATTTTTTGCATTTGCTGCTTTCCAGAGTACGACTAACACTGACGTGGCTTACCTTCAGTTAATAATATCATCAGCAAATTCACAAAAATATATGGCTTTAACAATTGGCTCTTGAGAACCGATACGGTCTGGCTATCAGGAGCACAACACTTACTCCTAAATGAAAAACATAAACTAGCCAAAAAGAAGTGAAAGGAGAAAATTTTGTGGCCTTGGATAAGGCAAAGATTTCTTAAATACGATTCCAAAAGCATAAGCCACAACGGTCACAGGTTCTTACCCAAATGTAAAGAAATCCTGGGTTTAAATAAAACCTGCCCTTGGATGTTTATAATGGCAATGTTAGTAATTGTTGAAAAATAGAGTGCTGTTTAGCAGTTAGAAGAAATGAACACTTATAGACGCAAACATGTATTTTATTTTATTTTTTAAATTTTATTTGAATACAAGTTAATTAACATAAAGTGTAATAATGGGTTCAGGAGTAGAATTTAGTGATTCATCACTTCCCTATAACACCCAGTGCTCGTGGCAAAACTCTAACGCTGCATAGTTCAGTGGGTTCTAGAACTTAGGTATGGAGGGGAAGGCTGACTGTAACAGACAAGTTGGAATCATCAGGAGTAATCACATTGTTCTGTTCCTTGACTATGGCGATAGCCAGATGCCATAACTGTATCAGAACTCGCAGAACAGTAACTTAAAAAGGTGGGTTTTCCTCTATGTACATTATGTTTTAATAAAAAATGGGAAAATATTTAAATATTCTACAAGTTTTAAAGAAATGAATGGTCAAACATAGAATCCAAAATATAACCACCAAAATATATCACATGTATTTGTTTAGATACAACATGGCTTATACATTGTCTTCCAAATTATCTTAGAAATCGGACTAAAGTTGCCTTTTCCATAATACTGCTAATTTTTCTTTGAAAATGACATAAGCTGCGGGTGATACATTATGACAGGGTGGGACCAAATGAGTGGTTACTGCGCATCATCAGTGTTCAGCTGGGACACCCTGCGTGCAATTTTACAAAGGACAGTGGAGGCATAGCTGGGTGGCTCAGTCGGTTGAGTGTCCGACTTCGGCTCAGGTCATGATCTCACGGTTCATGGGTTCGAGCCCCATGTTGGGCTCTGTGCTGACAGCTAGCTCAGAGCCTGGAGCCTGTTTCAGATTCTCTGTCTCCCTCTCTCTCTGACCCTCCCCTACTCATGTTCTCTCTCTCTCTCAGAAATAAATAAAAAACTTTTAAAAAAGAAAAAGGACAATGGAGGAAGGCGTGAGAGCAGAATAAATGTCAACATCACACAATTCAGTTTCTCCAAGCTATGCGTTCTTGTATCCATGTCGTAACAGCCTCATCAGAATGTTTACATTTGATCTTAGTACTTTAATTCTTGGGGCACCTGTGTGGCTCAGTGGGTTGAGGGTTCAACTTTTCATTTCGGCTTAGGTCAGGATTTCATAAACCAAGCCATGAGATGGAGCCCCGCATTGGTCTCTGTACCAACAGCACAGAGCCTGCTTGAGATTCTCTCTCTCTTTCTCAAAATAAATAAATAAACATTAAAAAAAAACTTTAATTCTTAAAAATGTAAAGAATGAACCTTTAAGCTAAATTGCAAATTCTTCTTCACGTCTCATGAGCTTTTCCTGTACCTTCCTAGTCTGCTCCAGCTTTCCTCCTCAGGGAGGTTGTGGTGATTAAATCTCACCTATCCCTCTACCTTCCCGGGAGGTAAGAGGCACCTCCCTAGGAAGGCTCCCCTCCAGGCAGGATGATGGTCCCTCCAGCGTGTCTCTGCTCTGGGGGTCCTATGCCTCTTGGTGTCCCAACACCTACTTTGCAGAGTGCTACTTGGAGATCCGCGTAGCAAAATCACCCCAAACCACACGCTCCCCACACTGTGAGTGTCGATGTCATCATCTCACCCCAGGACGTAACCCTAATACATAAATAAGTGAACTCTTTGAGTCTGGCTGGCAAATGCATTAAGCCATCAAGTTAAGTACTTCAGGGCTGGGATTTAATTTGGCCTTTTATACGTGGCCAAAAAAATATTAAATTCATCAATAAATTTTAACCTCAGATATATTTAACTTACAAATGTGATGAATAATTGATTTATGGAGCGAAAAGAAAAACTTTTGCAAGATAGGCTTCTGGCCACAGTAATCAATTCGAGAAAGGAGTTTTCAGCCCTTACGAATTTGTCTGAGGCCAGATCCCAACACGGTATGATGCCACAATCCATAATCATATGGATCCTGAGCCATTCAGTCTGGGCTCACACACCATGGTGAACAAGTTGACTAACGCACGTACTTCAGGTTTCTCTGATATAGACCAGGCTCATGACAAGATATAATCCCATGCTTAGAATGGCACCTGATGCCTGGCAAGCTTTTAATAAACACTAGTCATTTACATTAGCGATATTGATTAGCTTCTGAGGGACAGAGTTATAATATAGAGGCCAATGAAGCAAACCTGCTAATAGTTAATACTTTGTTTTTATGTTAGCGTGTTTTATTTTAGGTAGAGTCTGAAGCAGTTTCAGATCTGAGGCAATATGAAGGAAAACTGCAGGCATGATTACTACAATTAAGATTTTAAAAGCATTTTATGGGGCGCCTGGGTGGCTTAGTCGGTTAAGCGTCCGACTTTCGCTTGGGTCATGATCTCGCAGTTCGTGGGTTCGAGCCCCGCGTCGGGCTCTGTGCTGACTGCCAGCTCAGAGCCTGGAGCCTGTTTCAGCCTGTGACTCCCTCTCTCTCTGACCCTCCCCTGCTCACGTTGTCTCTCTCTCCTAAAAATAAATAAAACATTAAAAAAAAAAAAAAGATTTTAAAAGCATTTTAATACTGTAAGTAAACTGTCTTCTTCATATCTCCTGGATACGGAAGTAGGAGTTTTCTGGAAATCTAGCTCATGATATTTCACAGTTCCCTAGTGCCAGGACTGGGGATCGCAATCAGCACCACGAGTCCGTGGCTCAAGTATCAGATTTGATTTGACACGGAATATTAAATTGTCCTTGTGGCAGATTCGGTTCTACGTTTTGGACCTAAACTCCTGTTTAGTTAGATGCAAAATAACAGAACTCACTAACCATACATATTAATTCAAAGTGAGCCAGTCTTGACAGGTAAAATTTGTTCATTTACAATGCCTCCTGGAGGAAAGCAGAGACAAAGCGTTTCATTCCCAACTCCCTGAAAGTCACACTGTAAACAGATTTGCTACCTATTAGACATGGCTCTGTTTCAAATCAGAGCTTAACAACATCTGAAGTGTAACAGATTTTCACGGCGAAGAATAGATTTTACCAAGATAGAAATCATGCCGCATCCCTGATTTCCCTAATCCTCTCCTACACCTCATTATATCTCCAGTCATCCACATCCAAATCCTACCTGGCTCTGTCACCAAGTCCAGTTTCCACCCTCTGCGGTCTCCTCTGTTTTTGATCAAAGATTACCAAGTTTACACAGGCGATTCTGAGATCATTAGATTGCTCCTGATATTTGCAAACCTGCTACAAGAAGGGTAATTGACCACACAGAGCTTTTTAAGTTTGCTTTGCTGGAACTTTTCAGGATGGATCGCCTCTCTTTGGAAGCCTCTCTTGGCTAGAAAGACAAGCCAAGAACTCACCATCAGTACCTCCAGTACCTACAGATTTGGGTGGATTTCTCTCTTCTTGAGGTCCCCCAGATATCCTCAGGTTCCTGGGACTGCAGGGAAGTAAATGTCCTTCCTCACTGTAAGGTTAGGAACCCCGTAAGTCAGGTACCAGGCTGTTTTTTTCTAAGAGAGTTTTGTAATCATTTGCTCCATAAAGTCAATCTTAGTTCCGTTAAATTTTCTGGTCATATCTGAGTCCAGGCACATCATTCTCAAATATGACAGGCCAGTCAAAGCCTTGGTTATATAACCTTTTGTTTTCTCATTATGTCCTGTTATAAAGAGAACAGATTCTTATTGAAATTCTGCAAATAATGATGTTGCCGTGAAAATTAGAACATTCAGCAAGAGTTTGCAAATCCTAGGGGGATCAAGCAGGGAGAAAAAGATAAATGACTCATTGCTCTTTACACAAGTATAATCTACTAAATTGTTACTATAGATAGCTTAAGAGAAAAGCAAAAGCGGTTCCTCGTATCCAGAAAACGGAGCATGAAGGAACAAGCACAGTTCCACACAAAGGCTGTCAAAAAATATTATCATTCTTCATCGGTTAATTCAGTCCCATGTAATTAGGTCTTGCCCTGCTTGATCTTGGGTTAGCAGTTTATGAACTTGTCAGCTTCTCTGCCAGAGCACTGGAAATCTTCACTCAGTCCAGTGGTGTGGTCTGAAATACATTTAAGCACGGTCACAAGGAGTCTGTATTCCGGGGTACCTGTCATCATTTTTTCTATGGGTCTCTGAGACAGCCCCTTTTTATTGAAGCTGAAGTGTTCTAGTCTGCAGCTGATTGCAAAAACTTTTGGAAAAGAATCAGAGCGAAACAAAACCTGGCTGTGGATGTCAAAGGACTTTAAATGACTGTGGCTAAAGATCTGGTGAGAATACATTGACAAAGAAATTGGGTGATTTCTTTTTTTTATTTTTGCTTTTATTTTTTGATTTAATTTTTAATGTTAATTTTTTTATTTTTTATATGTATAATTTATTGTCAAGTTGGCTAACACACAGGGTATACAGTGTGCTCTTGGCTTCGGGAGTAGAATCCCGTGATTGATCACTTACATACGGCACCCAATGCTCATCCCAACAAGTGCCTCCTCAATGCCCCCACCACCCATTTTGCCCTCTCCCTTTCCCCCTCCCCCCACCATCTACCCTCAGTTTGTTCTCTGTAGTTAAGTCTCTTGTGGTTTGCCTTCCTCTCTGTTTCTAACTATTCTTTTTCCTTTCCTTCTCCAAGGTCTTCTGTTAAGTTTCTCAAATTCCACATACGAGTGAAAACATATTATATCTGTCTTTCTCTGACTGACTTCTTTCAGTTAGCATAATACCCTCCAGTTCCGTCCATGTTGCTACAAATGGCAAGATTTCATTCTTTTTCACTGCCGAATGGTATTCTATTGTACATATAAACTACATCGTCTTTATCCATTCATCAGTTGATGGACATCTGGGCTCTTTCCATAATATGGCTACTGTTGATAGCACTGCTATAAACATTGGGGTACATGTACCCCTACGAAGCAGCAGTCCTATATCCTTTGGATAAATCCCTAGTAGTGTTATTTCTGGGTCATAAAATAGTTCTGCTTTTAATTTTTTGAGGAACCTCCACACTGTTTCCCAGAGTGGCTGCACCAGTTTGCATTCCAACCAACAGTGTAAGAGGTTCCTGTTTCTCCACATCCTCACCAACATCTGTTGTTTCCCGAATTGTTAGAAATTTGGTGATTTCTGTGGCATATAACATTGCTAAATAATAACCAGAAGTAGGACTGATGACATTATACCAGGACACATCATGAAGAGCAGGACCATGGGCAAATTTCTAAGAACTTCATATAGTTTCTGAAATGGTTATATTATTTACCTTCACCCATCCATATATAACCTATGGGGAAGTTTAAGCATCTCTTCCTATTTGAAAATAATTTTCATGCAGTTGAACATATCAAGTAAATTTAATTACTCTTTTTCCAAGATGAAAAGACAAGTTCTTTGAGATTTTCCAGGGACCCTCTGCAAAATCTCAAAGTCAGTTTGAGATTACAAAAGATTTCACAGTTTAGAATTTGACTTGGGAAGGAAAATATCAAAAGTGTCCAAAGGTTTGAACTTTTGAATAAATAAGATCCTGGGTCTAAAAATAAAGTTAACCACCTATTAACCAAAGTAACAATAAAATAATCCAAAAGTAAACATAGAAAGTAATAAGACTGAAAAAAAAAAAGACAAAAGCTTTATTCAGTAAAAATATGAGAATATTCAGTCTTCTTAAGTATTGAAGAATGCAATAAAATCAATAAAAGGCATGGGAAGTTGTTCAGGTAAGACATGAATATTTGTTCCTAGGTAGATTACGTACAAAGGTAAGAAACAAACAAATAAACAATCAACAACAAACTTTTGCAGGGAAGAACAATAATCAAAGAATGCTTTGTTGTTTTAACAGATAAAAAGCCAAATTCTAGTTTTGCATTTCTGTACTATTAAGAATAAAAGTCTTAAAAAAAACCTTACATATAAAACCACCTAATCTTATCCAGGTTAGATTTGACAAGATAAGATTCCGTTTTCAAGATTCCTTTTTCTCAAACTGCCTGTAACTTTCTTTTCCTATTTTTAAAAATATTCTTAGTTTTTAGTTAAGTTTTTTTTTAAAGAAAGACAGAAAGAGAGAGCTTGGGGGAGAGGGGCAAAGGGAGAGAGAGAGAGACAGAGTATCCCAAGAGGTCTCCATGCTCTCAGCACAAAGCCTGATTTGGGGCTTGATCCCACAACCCTGGGATCATGATCTGAGTCAAAATCAAGAGTCAGATGCTCAACCGAGTGAGCCACCCAGGCGCTCCCTGCCTGGAACTTTCTTATACATTCATTTTTGTCCTTTATTTTCACCTTTTACTTTAGAACAAAATTACTCTTCCCCTGCCCCCCAAAAAACACACACCCTCTATACCATGCATCCTTGGCATACAATGTTTCCCTTCACTGTGATTATCACTAGTAGTTTTATTTTCACATATTGGTTGTAGTGTTTAGCCATTAGTAACCTTGACTTTCTTACAGCAAATCTAGGAAATAATAGCTGTGAATTGTAGCAGACTGCCAAATTTTATGAACACACATGTCACAATTTTATAGGTATATTCTTCCTTAGAGTATATTTTTTCACTGTGACAAAAAGAATGTGCTTATTAACAGACTCAAATATATTTAGCTTCTGTATACCATATGAAAATAAGAAGCCCAAACTATAAAAACTTAAGTATAGTCTTAATAATTAATGTTTCAGTAGCCTCTTTTACTTAGAAATTATTAACCATTACCTACTACTTAACTCTAAGGTTGTAAGTTTCCAAAAAGATGTTGAATACCATTTTCATTTATCCGTCTAGAGTTCTTAGTCTGTTAACTCTTTGTTAGAGCACATGCATGTCAGGCAAGTATCACAAATGCAAAAACCTAAAGAAAGCTAAATACATGGGGTGTTTGTTTGTTTTACTGCCATGTTTGATCTCTATTATCTATCTACTTATTGTCATCTATTATCTATTTATCCATCTATTTATCTATCCATCCATCATCTATCTGTAATCTACCTATATCTATCTATCCATTTATCTATTATCTATTTATTTGTCTATCATCTATCTATCTTCTACCATCTCACCTATCCATCTATCATTTATCTATGTATCTATCAATTTATCTATCTATGTATCTATCATCTATCTATCCATCTATCATCTATGTAGCTATGTATCTATCACCCATCTATCATCTATCATCTCTATCTAATCTATCATCTATCTATCTATCTATCTATCTATCTATCTTACTCATCATTTCTCATCTCTCTATCCAGCTACCTTATTCAAGTATGCATTTAAATCTCCATATCATCAGCAGCAGCAGCAATATGCCCTGATATTTCTGTCTAATAAACAAGAGTGATTTTAATTCCCAAATGTATATTCTTGGTGTAAAAGCTGGTGCACTGAAGGTGATGCACTTTCTCAAACGCTGCAGGAACGAAAACACCACAACCATACAGAAGGGCAAGAAGGAACAGCGTTGGCTCCTCACCTTCTGTGGCCGAAGCCTGGCGAGACACATCACATTAGAGGAATTCTTACCTTGTTTTCTGACTAGAGAATAGCCACCAGGGTTGGCAGGGTCGATTCTGCAATGCCAAAATACCATCAGTAAACCCCAGCTGCGCATTCCTCAGCAGGGCCATTGTGAAGTAACATTAACTGTCTTCCAGCCCAACAAGATAAACTTCATAATATTTAATTTCACTAACCTATCTCAAGTCATCCCTAGAAAAGTATCAATATCTCTGGTTTAGAAACCTTCCATTATCAAAATCTATGTTTAATTTATGTTCATTTGCAATTTTATTTTTTTAACTACCTTCTCGCGCTGGAAAGTAAAATACCCCTGTATGTAATTGTCAGACTTTTAGCTAATCTACCTTATTTTCAGTGGTATCAAGAAGTGGAGGGTCTGTCTGAGGTTTTGTATCCGGTGGGAGAGCCCGGGAAATAACCCAGACAAGTACTATTTACACAGTAGGTACTCACCTCATCAAACATACCACTTCATCACTCACCAAGAATAAACCTCTTATTGTAAACAAATACTAAGTTGTTAAAGGTGCAGTTTGCCTTACTTTTCTGAATAGAAATGTGGCACTTCTAATATTTTATATTATATAAAAAGATATATTATAGGTAAATAGGTATTTTCTATAAATATTTTATGCTTATATATAATATGTCACTATATAAAAGATAAAATGAGAGGTGTCAAAAAATAAAACAAAATTCTCAGAAACACATTTGGTGACATATTTGATGTTGCCTTTTTACCAGTGGACTCCTTAAATGTATTTTCCTCTGATCAGAATATAGTAAAAACATTTAATCTGACCAAATGACATTTGCTATTTTTAAAATCGACTTTAATTTTGTTCAATTAGTTTTAATTTTAAAAACTAATTTTAAAGCTAACTGTGCTTTCAGGGCAAGAGATCTAATCTCTTAAAAGCTCCCTGACTCCATGTTCTAAGCGAGTTCCCTAGCCAGAGGTTAAGCTTAAAGCTTCATGAACAGCTTTGAGGCAAGATGCTCAATTCAAGCCTACCTTATTTACTTTGAGTCCTCGATTTCTTAGATTTTACTTTAGAAATCTAGAGAGGGATCTGTGTCCTTTATAAAATATACAATATTGTTGAGGAAATGAGCTATTTATATTTATGTGTTTGTGTATTTTCAGTTCCGTCCTTGCAAAAAGTTTCGGTGCAGTTCTAAAGGGAAACAAAGGTTTCCGGTATCAATTTCCGCATGAAATTAGTGAAGGCTCAAACTGTGGTGTTTCTGATAGGACAGGTGAGTCAATTCACAGCAGTTGTTGTAATTCTTCTCTTATGATTACAGTCAAGCAGCCTGTTGTCCTGCTGGTTTAATTTAAATATTGGTTAGTTACTACACGGTGCAATATTTGTTTCAGGAGTAGAGTTCAGTACAGGTGCCTTCACATATACCCATCACCCATCTAGCCCCCACCCCCACCATCCGTCAGTTTGTTCTCTATCCTTAAGAGTCCCTTGTGTTTGGTTTCCCCTTCTTTCGTTTCCTCTCTTCTAGTCCCCTCCTCTTCCCATGTGTTCATCTCTTTTATTTCTTAAACTCTACCTATGAATGACAAACAAACAATTTTTGTTTGTAGAATGTAAAGCTAAATTGTCCTCTTTTTTTAACAATGAGTTTTACTGAAACAACTAGGATGCAAGCAGTGTTGATCAATCATGGCATATACAGAGATTTTCTTCAAGAAAATCTTTTTCTTACTTTAGCTCCCATTCTGAGATACAGTAAAATACAACAGACGAGGGAACAGGTTATGAAGTTATGAAGCCCGTAGTCAGATTCCCACCTCTGTGACTCATCTGCTATGAGATCTTGACCACATCATTGAATCGCTTCAAACCGCATTCTCCATCATCTGTAAAATGGTAATAACGATAGTGCCTCCTTTGTACGATTTTCATAATGATTAAATGGAAAGGTGACTGTAAGCACTAGACACAGTGCATGGCGTGTGTAAAGGGCTGATGTATTATGGGTTCTCATTAACAGCAGGGATGGCATCATTCTGCCGGTATGATTCCTGCATCTGCAATTTTTCCCCATAAATACGAAGGAAGCACTCTAGTTTGCATTTGTACTATATTATTCACAAGTTAGAGCTTTAACTGATAGATCCTTGAAGTATTATGAGGGTAGAGAAACTTAGAGGCCACGCAGTACACTTTTTGGCAACGCTGAATTTTGTTGGTGGTTATGTTTCAAATATACTTGTGATATGAACAATGGAGATAAAAAGTAATTTCTTGACCTCAAAAGCTCAAAAATTCTGTCTAGTTTTCAAATTATACAATTATGTCAATTTGCGTTTAGCGAAACTGAAGCCACATTTTCGTCTTTCTATAACTTGATGTAAGGGAATTCCCAGAGGTCTCTCTCTGGAGCTCTTTTGCATACTAATTATTCAATGGTTTAAATCACAGCAGCAGCACCATCTATTGGGGAGTTTTTCCTGAAACAAATGTTTCTACAATTCTGGAAACAAAAAACAGCACAAAATGAATTTATGTTCATTTCCATTTTTCATTGAGATAAAAAGAAAATTGATTTTAGTAAAGAATTTCTTCTAGTGAACATAGTCAGGAATTAGTAAGAATGGAAGTCAATATCGCACGACAGTCACTGTTGAGACATTAAAAAAAAAGGAAAAATTAAGTATCAAATGTAATAGGCCTTAGGGGAGAATACGTCTTCCCTAATTATCACAGTCTGATGCATGCATGCCTTTTGCCTGCTAAATGATTGGGGAGATGTGACAATCTTCACTGAAAATCCAGCCCCTTGTCATTCCTTTGTCCCAAGGTAATTCAGATGCAATGGATGAAGACTAGATTAGACCATGATCCACTGATCATAGCTTTCTGTTGGGTTTATAGCACCAGATGGCTTAATTATTCTCAACAGTTCTCAATCTCTGTCTGTCAGGGAGACCAGATGTAATTTCCATCTTCTGGAGAAACAGATTCCTAAGATTGAATACAAGGAATAAAATGTGAAAAAGGCCCAAGAATTGAGGTCAGTTAGTAGAAGTCCATGTACCCAAGCCAACGTACCTCATCTATCAACTCCCTCTTCCATGATAGCAAGTTTCCAGGACTGGCATAGCTAGAAGCATATGCAAAGCATTTTGACGCGGGTAACTTTTGACTAGAACTATTGCTTTATAGTCAATCTTCGCATACCCATAAGCACACATATATTTGTGATTAGCTAATAAAACATACAGAATTCATGTTTTCTACCAGTGCAATTTGATCTCACATTTATTTTTTTGTGTGTTACATTAGACCTATATTCATGGAGTTAATATCTTGTAAAATATGCCAAAATGCTAGGTAGGTAAGGTCCTCCATCCAGCTCTGTTCGGATTGGACTTCATATCACGCCTTATTTGTATCTTAATTTAGATCTGTCTTCTAAGGGTTTGACTAATTCTAGCATGCCTTCTGTCTTCTCAAGCAACTCACCACACAAGGCAAACAGAAATAAAACTGTAAAAAAGGGCTCTTATATCTTAACCTTCATGTGTTAAAACAATGGAACTTCCCCATATCTGTCCCATTCCACTTTAATACGTTCAAGGTTGGTTCATGAGCTCTAGTCTGCCATATGTCTGCCAAATACCCAACCCCCTTCAGCGTGGGAGGAGAGGTCACAGGGAACCTTCTGGTTGGAAGATTAATGGATGTTCAGTATTCAATGTCAACACCCAAATAGCATTCTCCTCTTGGTGTGTGAAAGATGCAAATTACATTTTTCACTTTAGTAAAAATACAGTCAAATTTCTAAGGTTCCTCCTAAGCTCACCCCAGTCTACCCCTCACCATGAGGTTACCCCGGATATCCACCAGGCTATATTTTTAGCAAGGACTGTAAACTCTTGGCACACACAATGTGTGTCTTTATTTTTCGATCATCAACCCTAAGCACACTATCCAGCCCCCAAGCAGCAAAATGTAAATGTTAAAGAATGAAAAAGAAACATCTACACCTTGATCACAAAAGAATGGATTTCTTCTTATAAATAACATAATTGCTTTTTCCACTGACAATTTATAGTTCCAGAACAGAAGTGTGCTACAGCATCTCAACATGGTACTTGGGAATATGAAAAAAAATGATAGTATCACATTTTCATGTCCTATATTTGTTCTTCAGTAATAAACTCCTCTCTAAAAGTATACCACTTATGACCTAATAGTTACATGATTGCAAAAAAAAAAGATGTGTTCACAATTCAAAGATAAATATTGATTTTACTTCAATACTTATATTTTTTCATGTAATTTTAAAGCTGATAGGGATTTTTAAGATGTATGCAAAACAGTGTGAAAAATCCGTGTCAAAAAACATTGCCAATGAGGAATTCCAGTAATAAGGAATCTTTGCCAATTTTTCTGGTTACTTTGATTATATCCAAAGTAGTATTCTTAAGTCAGTTCCATAGCAAAGTGCCCAGAGTCACAATAAAAGCTCATATTAGGACAAAGTCAAGGAGATGTTACGATGCTCTATATCCTACTGGACTTTAGAGAGTGTAAGAAATTTATGGAAGCATTTGAAGATGAATAAATTAAGAGTAAACAGACTTAAGCAAAAATACTCAGGAGTTACACAAACCCAAATGCATTGCCAACATTCTCCACATTCTCCATCTCAGGCAGGGCTTGTTTTGGTTTTGGTTTTTGCCACCTGAAACAAATTCAAAAAGAGAACTCAGCACTCCTGAAAACTATGAGGGAACAATAATAAAAGTGAAGGCGTAGCTAGTCAGGTCACAAGGCTCGTAGGGGCTCATTAATAAGTAGGTTCCATTCCGTGAGGATAGCTCCTGTGCAAAACAGCGTTCTGACCCCGGGGGGTCCTGCTGTAGGCATTAAGAGGAGGGAATGAAGATTTCTTTTCCAAATTAAGTTGTCAAGGAGCTCATTTACACTACACAGTGAGTGTACGTGGGCGAGCTGATGAAGATGATGATTTATGATGCTGGCGACATTTAAGTGATTCTGGTGATGGAAATCCACAGCAAAATCCACTTAGGAAGATAAAACAGAGCTCCGATTATCTGTGGGAGGTAAAATCACATGGCTTTTGCCCTTACAAATTTCGAGTTACCCTACTGGGTTTGGGAATGGAAAGAAAGCTCATTTACTCAGAATTCATGTTTTGGTGTAACATTATTATACAAGCACACACAACATTTTTTTAAACTTGATATTCATCAGATAGAATTTAAATGAATTTTGAAAAAAAGACTTTTCTTCTATCTTTGAAGGAATGGGTGTGAGGACGGGACTGACCAATCACATCATGGACAGCTATGTAACAAACAGACACTTAAAACATCTAAATGTGAATGAATTGTAGCTCTCCATCTTCAAAGGCAGTAAACATACCTTTTGGCGAAAACTACCCGCAAAAAATTATGTCTTAAAAGGAAGGCTAAGCAAATACATAAACATACTTGATTCATGGACGTAGTCATTAGCAGTTAACATCTTCACAGGGTTTTCATCAAAAAAAAAAAACAAAAAACACCATTCTGAGCACAAAATATGTAAAGTGATAAAACCAAAATGGAAATTGGAGTTCACCTTTACTCTACTATCTTTGGTGTGCATGCTCCTTAAATGCAAAGAAAATTAATTTTAAGAGTCTTATGAGAATTTATAGGCTTTGCTCTTACATGTTGAATATATTTGTAATATCCTATTTTAGTAGCAAAGTGTGAGCCCCATTGACAAGTAAATTCCTACATAAACAACATAAAATGGCAAAAAACTCACTGTAGTTCTATGGTTAGTCTAGGTTTATATTTTTTACAAGTGTTTGTACAGAGTCACAGACAAACCTTTAGAATAATTCAATGTCACTTACTTCTATGAGTTCCATCTTTTATTGACACCACCTTAAATGAATGGAACAACTTTTCATTTATGTGCATTAGATTATTATATACTTCCTATGCTGTAGAAATATGAGCATTCACTATTCACAGCAACATTATCTTATTGCAATATTCATTTCTAGAAGATTACAAAATCACGGGGACACAAACTGACAACATAGTCTTTGCTCCTTTTGCTATATACGAGGTATGCGGGAGCAGTCCATGCTTTTGTTTTGCTTGTGTAAAGGGATTCATCAAGATCTCCTCTCCCCTATTTCCAGGTTCCAGAAGAACATCACCTATCTGTGCATTTTATTTTACTCACTGAAAAAATCAGACGCATATGATCATGTATTTATGGGCAAATGATATCCATGTTACTATGTATGTGACTTGATACCAATCTCCTTGATGAGATATCAGGGAAATAATACAAATAAAATTAAGGATTCAGAAAAGGGTTTGGTTTGCTTTTATGCATCTTTTTAAACTCTTCTGATGCTTGATATAACTAGATTTTGCTTTTAAAAAAAAATTTCCCCAAACAAGTAAATATGCAGTCTCTATAGGATTCCATGAATTTTCATGCCAGTATTTGAGGTGTTTATGACCTTAGCGCTAAGAAGTCATAGTAATTACATACTTTTAAATGTAAATAATTTCATTATACATGAGTTCAAAAATAAAAAATATTAGGATGCAAAATAGGTTCAGGAATTATAGGTAGTAAATATAGTTTCTAAGGACCTAGAGTTGAACCAGGGTTGTGTTTCAAATTAGAACACAGTTTAAGTTAAAAAATAGTATTGTTTTAGAAGTATTTACACTTTAGTAAGATTAACATTCATCAGCTAGACCCACTCACTATTATGCCAAAATGTCGATACCTCGGTTTTTACTCGTGTTAGAAATATTACAGTTATATATTTTTGTAAAATGTTGATATCGCATACTGGAACAGAAAGGTGGGCTTGAGCCACATAGGAGAGTCAAAGAACATAACTCAGAATTGAGTTAATATGAAAATGTAGAGATTTGGACATATTCATATTATCATCATTCTTAAAAATCAAATTAAACTTGGGGCACCTGGGTGGCTCAGTCAGTTAAGCGTCCTACTTCGGCTCAAGTCATGATCTCATGGTTCGTGGGTTAGAGCCTTTTGTCGGGCTCTGAGCTGACAGCCAGCTCAGAGCCTGGAGCCTGCTTTGGATTCTGTATCTCCCTCTCTCTCTGACCCTCCCCTGCTCACGCTGCCTCTCTCTCTCTCTCTCTCTCTCAGAGAAAAATAAAACATTAAAAAATTTTTAAAAATCACATTAAGCTTCCAGAGTGCTACTGTTTTAATAAGCTCGTAGGAAATATGGAAACTGACTTTCACACAAAAGAGTCCTCCTGTCGGATGTTCATTTTAAAGACTTTTGATAAACTGCATGTTGAAAACTCTGACCTTCTGGAAACACCCTCCCTGCCACCTAATGCCTCTGGTAACCACGGTGCCTTGCAGTTCTCAGAGTTCATCTGTGTGACCTCATGATAGCTGTGTGAGATGGGCAGGAGGCTTGGGGGTTACTGAACTCGGTCCACAGTGGGGGAAACTGAGGCTTAGAGCCAGGGAACACAGATCAGATGGTGTATTTTCCAGATGTCACTCTGCCCCCTCCCACAATTAAAGGAAAATAGATTGCAAATTTTGCTCTGACCTATTTATTTTTATAGACCACACACGAGAGCTTCACGTCCCTCAAAGATCCTTGGTCAAACCACCCACACAGCTGTAACAGTGGGCAGCAGACGACTTCAGCGGCTCAGCTGTGGTGGCTTTTCTCTAATGTAGTGATTTGCATCCAACTCAAACAGACAGAAATAAATAAATAAATAAATAAATAAATAAATAAATAAATAACAGGAGTGGAATAAAGAGAATGAAGCTGTTTTCCTAATATAAAACAAACTCCTGAAATATACTTATTTTTAGGTTGATCAATTCAATAACTTATTTATTAGACAGCATAACCAAATAACAACCTGTAGGTAGTAAAGCTGTAAATACAAACAAATATATGCATTACATTTCCGTAAGCAATAAAAATAACACGTACTCATATATCTTTCGATCTCTGAAGGGATGATATGATCCGCTAATGAAGTTTGCCGCTTGTTTGAAACCGAACACTGAACGGAAGGTTTAAACAATGAGGGACCAGAGGACTAACTCACTAAGGGCAGTAAAACACACATGAAAAATATCCGCTAACATCGAACTGTTGGTGTTATCTGTCTTCATAAACAAGGCTCATACTTAGCAGTGTGTCTCCTGATCACAGAGCCAAAATACCCAGCATGATTTTTGATATTTCTTGATTTTTTCCCTAAGAAAATGTAATAGCATTTTAATTCCAATTAATTAGATCAATGAGTTATCCTATTTTGCTGTCCACCTAAGCTCAGTAAAGATTAGACCCTTCATCAAACCAGATTTTTTTTATTTCTATAATCCTAGCTGCATTTCTTATTTGAAAATGGAACTCTATGCTTCCCCATGTTCATACATACCCTAGAAATAATTGATGCTATACTGAAATGTCAGTTTCTTTTATATCCATGTCCTCTGATTGAAATATTGGATTGGACCTTGTAGCACATCAAGGATTCTATGTGATAAAAGCAGACTGCCTGTCCATAAAGCATTAGCTGTCTTTTTCACATAATATCTCCTCCCAGAATCTTCCTATGTGAAAAATACATATGTATAAATTGAAATGTATTTAAGTCCAGTCTCCATCTAGACCCACAGCAAGATCTCCATGTGGGAGTGTGCGTTTGGGTGTGTGTTGTAAAGAGGTACAGTGCGTGGTGTTCCCGAGTCCTTGATCCTTGGCCTGTGCTTCTAGACATTCTAGGGGTCAGGAGACAGTGTGCAGGGAGAAGAGCAAGCCAGACATCAAACCCATTTATTCTGAATCTTAAATTATGACTTTTTATCATCAATATTTTGGTTACATTGTTACACAAAGGACAAATTAACATCCGCTGTGAGGTCTCTTCTTGGATTGCTTTGGGATCAGCAACATTTCCTTGGCATATGAATCCTGCACGCATCAACTCCCAGCCGTATCTTAACACTATAGTTGCAGGAGGGGCCCAAACAGGAAGGCTTTGCAAAGCTGCTCCCAGGGGGCCTCTGCCAATACCTGTAACCGTGATGACTTCCAGGTGCCTTCTCGCCAGGTGCTCCCAGAGAATGTCAACACACCTCTTTTCTTGGCGGAGCAGAGGATTCTGGGGGAGAGCAGCCCGTCCTGTTGGATTTGACACCCCTGATCCGGGTTACTCACGCAGAAGTGGATGCAGACAGATGAAGACAGGCTTCTGGGAAGACCCAGGTACACCAGGCCAAGGAAGCATGGTTTATTAAGAGGCTTGGTCATTACGGCTCTCATGCTCATCTTACATGGTTCAGGCCACCCAGGAATAGCAAGTTCTTAAAGTATTCCAGAGCATTAAAAAAAAAAAAAAATCCAGCTCCTTACTAAAGGTGCATCTTAGAGAATCTCTTTGAAAGAAGAAGCAGAACTGTCCACCTGTTACGTGGACTCTGAGATACAGGTACCTTCTGTTTGGTGCGGTCTCATCCACAACAAAATACATAGGTATTTTTTGTTTTGTTTTGTTTGTTTGGTCTCATTCAAGAATTCAACATACATTTCTCTCCCCCATCCCAGCATGAAAAATAGAAATAAGGATCAGGAAGGAGAGCGAGTGTGGAAAGAAAAGTAAAGCTTTTCCAGAAAAAAAAGAACACCACCATCAAAACAAAACAAAACAAAAAACCCCCCCACACACGTAAACAATACAAAGCAAAAGTCGCAGTCCCATCGTGCAAAATTTGCTTCTCCAGATAAAGCACTTCTTGACAGATTCACAATGTCCCCTTCCCCCACCAGACACCTCCCATCCANGCGGGGGGGAATACAGAATGAAAGTGAAGCCATTCTTTTCCTTAAGGCTGAACAGACACACAAAGAACACATTTCAAGGGCTATCTGGCGGGTGGTGATTTCTGAGGCTCTTGCTCTGAGCCCCGCCCAACAACCTGCAATCCATCCTGGAGATCAACGGCACTCCTCGCTGGGGCAACAACACAGCGTACAAACAAAAGGAAGAAAAGTCCACGGTCCCGACAATAAAATCCAGTATTGACTTTACAATCACAGGTACAAATTGCTCAAATCGATAATTTCATTTCTCCTTAAGACCTTGTTGTCTAAAACTAATTAGAAGCCAGGTTCCCGAGGAATGGTCAATCTTCAAAGAAAATACTGGAGATTTAGAAGGAAATCATTCTTCTACCTCAACAGTCTGACGGAGGTTGGAAACAAGTGGTCCTATTCTGGCAAGTTCAGGGTGTTAGGAAGGGCGGAGTCCTGGGTCCAGATCGCAGCTTCCCCACCGCCTGGGGGCTCTGTGTTTATAGAGGAAAAACCAAGAAGCCCGAGAACGTGGAGTATTTCCAGCCCCCCATGAGGTTGCCCCTCTCCAGTTTGAGGTGCACTTTGTCTTCTTTCTCCATCAGCAGCAGGACGCCATTGCTGGCGGCTTCTCTGGTGACGTCCTGGTCCCCCGCAAAGGCTGAGATCACTGGGTACCCGTTCTGCATCAAACTGACCTGCAGAGCAGAAGGCAAAGGTCAGTACATCGTGGGGGACTCCACCTGCACACACGTGTCCTCAAGTCCCCCCGCGGCCCACCCTGGCCAATGGAGCCCCACCAAGGGCCTGGCCCAGAAGACCAGGCAGGCTCTGCGCCGAGGGCCCTGGGCCAGCCGGCCCCCTGGTGGGCGCAAGTTCACAGAGGGTGTGCCAGGACCAATCGCGAGGGGCATCAGTAGTCCGATGCTGAAAGGGGCCAGAGAGCCTCGAAGCTACCCACCTGGATGGTTTGTCTGTTGTACACTTTGACCACATGGAAGCTGAAACTATAAATGCCTTTTCTCGGAGCTACAAATATACTGGAGGCAAGATCGAAATGGTTGCCAATATTTACTAATACCTGGAAGAGAAGAGGGAATACAGCACAAACATAGCAAGCCCCTCCTCAGCGTCTGTTTTACCCAGACTGGCAAAACCACCCACCGACGCCAGTTCCTCCAGCAGCCGCGCCAGAGCCGGGGCAGCGTGCCAAGGCGGCCCCCGGGGAGCAGCCGGTGGTAAAGTGCCCGGCACCGAGGAAGGGGTTGTAAAAGAATCCTAATGGATTGCAATTAACAAAGACGTTTAAAAATGTATCCTGCTTATGGATTGAAAAAGTGCATGCAAATGTCACATGTGGGGGGCCAGGCAGGGAGGAAGGAGTGGGAGGCAGTAAGATCAGAACACAAACAAAACGGAGTCTGTTCAGATTTGGGGGACTCTAGGGCGTTAGACAGAAGTTCAGTTTCACAGAAACAGGGCTGTGCCATACCGCACGGGGAGACCCGGGCCATGGGGGGAGTCACTATCAAGGCCAACTCAGTGGGATAACTTGCAGCAGCTCCAGCTTGGAACTTCACTCCACGTTCCAA
>NW_027527956.1:3264296-3268453 GCF_008692635.1 Crocuta crocuta
CCCCCCCCCGCCCCCAGCAGCCCAGCAGAGCACAATAAGTGCTTCATCTCAGGTGCTGAGGGGAAGACCCACAGGGCGGGCAAGCAGGGGCTGCACCTGTTTCTCTGCGCCCTGCACTGAGCGGTGTGCTTGCTCCCTGGCCTGAGCTATGATGTCATGCAGAAAAGCCAGAGGACACGAAGGGAGTGCAAACAGCAGTTGGATACCCTGAGCTCGAACTGCAGGAGGGAGCGTGCAAGACTAATGACAAAATTAACCGGAGGCTACGAGGTCACATGACCCTGCAGAGGATTCTTTTCCCCCTCAAATGAAACGGGAGGGGGATGAGGGTGTTACAATGTCATAAGCAGAACTGGAAGAGTGGAGGACCCTTCCTTATGACCCGGTTCCCTTTCAGGCAGCACCTGACTACTGTGTCTGGGTCCTGTCCCCATTCCTACTCACACAAAGGCACAGCCAATTAGAACAATCAAATGGCCCGCTCAGTGTTCTCAGCTTTTCAAACTGGCAGCCAGCGACAATAGAACCCTAGACTCGGGATCCCGTCATCTGTACGGAAAATAAATTTCAGCCGAACACCTTCTGCTGTTACTCCTCATTCACTCATCACGGATGAGTGTCGTGCCCCCCCCCCCCCAGGCAGTGTGGGATGTTGCCCCAAGTAGTGCAGTAAAGACTCGAAATAAGCCTGAGCCAGCCCAGCCAGAGCTCAGGGCGCCACTTCAGACCCCCGCGCCTGTGGGGCTCAAGCACTCAGGGCTCCATTGTTCCAGACCTTGTGCTCACAATGCCTGTCGTCTCTTCAAGCCAGTGCTCTCAGTCTGCCTCACGACACTTTAAAAAAGAATAAAGCCTTCTCCATCCAAGCCCTTGGAGCTGTTTCTCCCAATTCCACTACCTCAACTCTTTTCCATCAGTTTTAAATCCAGGAAACTGGTAAATTTAAGGCCCTGCTGTCGATGAAAGAACACCCAAGGAGCCCAGAGAAGCAGGTTTTCCCTGTTCCCTACCTGAGGAACCAGGGGGACATATTTAACCTGCTCTGCCAGAGTTGGCTTGTCTATAAAATTAGAACCTTCCTACAACTTGCCTTGCCCTACATCTCACCAAATGAAACGATGGATCAGCAACGATGTGAAAACTACTTACGGGACCTCGGGCGATGACTATTAATAGCGCACGAAGAAGAACGTAGTAGAACGTATTAATAGTGTAAATAGGTAGCAAATACCCATGTCGTTATTGTCTGCTGTATTTGGACATCATTAAAAGAAATAATTTTATTTTTTAAAAAACTGTTGTAAAACAGATTAAAGAAAGATCCTCTCCCAAACCTCGAAATCTCAAGTAGAGAATCTTTAGCAAGGATTAAAATAAATTAATACTCTGGCCTAAAACGAGGCAGTGGTGTGTGCAGATTGACTTGGGTGTGAGGCTTGGCTAACAGAAGGGAAGTCGATTCAGTGTGATGGGCAAGCCCAGCACTCTGTTTTAGTGGCAAGCACTTAGGCAAAAGGAGGGGGCTGAGCAGGTAAAGTTTGGGAGCCGCTATAATGTTTTCAACTTGTTTCTGGAAAACAACAGAAACCCAGACGGGAGGGCTGGAGAGAAAGGTCACACCCCCAATCGTGAGCGCAACGACCCAGAGAAGGGATTGCCAACGTCTGAGCATTTACTGACCCTTGTGTTTTGAACCAAGTGAGAGAAGTGAAGTGGCCTGGGACAACGTAAGAAGTCATTGATCCTACTTGGTTTTTTCTTAATCTATATAACTGCACTATATATAATATTTATGTGCTGTGTATATTTGTACATTATAATGTATGTATTGTATTTCCTATCTATTCCATTTCTATAACCACAATCTATTTTGTTTTCTACTTACATAACCATCCTTACTGTTGCCCTACCTTCTTCCCGACTTTTTTTTTTTAAGATAAGCATCCTTTCCCCAAACCATCCCCAAGTAAGCAATAAGCACATATTTTCTGCCTGTGAACCCTCTTTTTGGGTGTGTGATCGATGCACCCAACCCCCAAGCTGGCCACCTGGGCGACTGAAACCCATCCACCACAAATGACAGCCCTCACCCCAGCGGAAAGTAAAATGGGCAGTTTCCTTGGGAAATGCATCTCAGATCTCCCAGCTTTAAGGGACTGTCCGTCATCCAAGTGCGAACTGAGCTGATGCTTCTAAAACGGCTACAATGGGAAAACGGGAAATGGTAAAGAGAGCTTCCTCGACAAGGGAGAAAGGAGAAGGGCAGGGCAGGGAGGCAGGGAGAGCCTGGCAGTCCCCGGCCCCCGCCCCCGGGCCCCCGCCTCCTCCAACCCGGGCCCNAGGGCGCGCAGGGCTGCGCGGGGCCTGGGGGAGCCTGCTTTGGCCTGGGTCCCCTGCTCTGCTGGTCAAGGCCAGGGTCGTCCTCAGAAGGAAGGCGCCAGCGGACCTGTGAGGGCAAAGAACCCAAACCCTTAGACTGGGAGGTGAAGCTGGGGGTAGGGGGGGCGCGGGGAGCAGGTGCCTGCAGCGCGAAGGAAGCCCCCTCCCTCTCCGGAGGCCACTCTCTGAGTCCCGCGCAAGGCCACCCCCTCCCCGATTGGCACAACAGGTCGGAGGACCGCCCCGGCGCGCTGGGCAGGGCGTCCCTGAGGGCTCCCCGGCTGCGCGCGCCTGGGGTGCGGTCAGGTGAGCCGCCCGGGATTCTGCAGGGCCTCGGCCCTGAGACTCGGTGCGTGACCTCAGAGGCGCCGTCAACGCCACCCCCGGGCCCATTCTGCAACGGCGGAGAGGGCCCAGGATGCAGGCAAAGGAAAAAATAAAAAACCTACTGAAGGTTCATCGCCTTCATTTTAGCGGCAGTTTCTTGAAAGCCACACCAAAAAAAAAAAAAAAAAAAAAAAAAAAAAAAAAAAAAAGCAAAACAAAACAAAACACAAAAACCGAAACTAAACCCTTTCCTTTCTCGTCTCTCCCTTTCATCCTCTATCTTTCCATCCTGTAGATTTTTTTCCCGTTAAGCAGTTCACTTAGTTAAGATCGTATACATTTTCCGCCCAAAGAACAAATCCCAAGGAAGCTCCGTAGGGTGAATAAGATTAAGAGGAAAACATTTGAAAAAGAAGGGAGACTCTAAAACCAAACACCCACTTCCACGGTCCCCACAGTCAGCAGCGAGGTCCTTCGTTCTGGAAGCCCCTCCGAGCGCCCTCGCTGGCGCACGACCGGGGACTGCACCGAGGAGCGTCCCGGGCTTGGCTTTGTCGTGCGGCTTTTGTTCCCGGACTCCAGGCCCTTCCTTTCCGGCCTGGGAGGCAGCGCCGAGCTCTCCGCTAACTTGCGCGCGCGTCTGCACTTCCCCCCCGGCCTCCTTTCTCCCCCGAAACTGGACTGGTCACCGCATTACCCAGTGGAGACGCGGAAAGCAAAGACGCGTCTCCCCTCGCCGCCCACAGCTCCGCGCAACTCCTGCCGCGGTCTGTCTAACCCCAGAGAAGTTGATCCCCGGAGCAGCCGCTCCCCAGCCCCACTACGAACTGATCCCCATATTCTCTCTCTTTCGCCCTCTCCGGAACGCACACTCTCGAAGGTCCTTGATTAAACTATACGCTTGAATGCAATCCCCGTGCGGCGCGTGGAGGGCAGGCTCCGGGGTGGGTTACCTGGGATACCCATGGTGGGCGAGCAGCGCGGTCCACGAAGTTGCTCTGCTTAAAGAAGACGAGCGGGAGCTGGCGGGAGGAGGCTCGGAGCGCAGCNCCACCGCGACCTCCTGGAATCTCCGCGCACCGCCCCCTCCGGGGCTCCGCACCCGCTCTCCGTGCGCACCCCCGCGGCACCCTGCACCACCCAGGTCCGACGCTCACCCAGACACCCCGAGCGAAATCCTCCCAGACGCCTTGCTTTTACTGATTAGGCACCCTCAAAGCACCGGCCGCGCCTCTTCTTTCCAATGCCTTCTTTTCTTTTCCAAATTCCCTCCAAGTCTTAATCCTTAATAGCGTGACCACTTTCATAGTTAGGGGGTGAAGNTTATGTTTCTGCTCCTCTGGACCTCGGGGCTCCTGGAGCGCGTTGGCACTCGCGCTTATTTATTAAAATGCCTACTCTGAGCTCTAAGGACCTGGGGAGACGCGCCGCTCTCCCAGCTGCGCCCTGAG
>NW_027527956.1:3268571-3303256 GCF_008692635.1 Crocuta crocuta
TTTGCAGATCTTCCGTGTTCTACCAAGCCACTCTGCCGAGATGATGTACGCTGCAGTCCGTTTATCATTGGTTATCACGGTCCGCAAAACGTTTGCACAGGCCACTGAGCTGTGGAGTCTGTACCTCCCTTAAAGAGTATTTAAATGCACACTCTCTTTATGCCCGGACTTTGAAAAACATTGTGAAAAAAAATACTTAAGTCTTTGGACTTGCATAGTATGCCTCTGACAGCAGGCTGATCAAAAATAAACTGTAAGTCGACCAGTGCTGTTCGTAGGAAGGGAGCAAAAGTATTTCTTATTCCTCCAGACTTCACACCTGACCCTCTTTGGTTTGAAGGCTTCAGCATGTGTTCCGGTTCCGCCCTTACACGCTGAGTCTTTTCAGGTGGGGGGGGGGGGGTTCAGGGGCCTCCCCCCCCCCCCCCCCCCGGCTCTCACGTGGCTCTTCTCGCTATTTAGAACTACCATGCCTCATTTCTAAACACTGAGATTAAATTCATTTCAAATTAGCTTAACCAAAATGGATGTGTGGGAAGACAGGGGCGAAGTAAAAACAGAATTGCGTATTATTACATGAGACAAAATATTTAGTAAGGTTGTAAAAATGTGATGAAAAGAACTTCTGAGCGAGATGTTTTCTCCTTAACATGCAAAACACTAAAAATATAAAACATCCCCCAAATCGATTATCCGACTAAGGATATGCGCTGAAAATTAAGTACGTAATTTCGACATTTGGATAATGCGCAAAGGAGATGTACTGGACTTTGCCAGGAAACGTTTTCAAAGCCATCGTGTTTTGCTGCCATTTTTTTTTCCGACATAGTGGAAATTGTTAATTCTTACTTCAGGAAGTTGCCTCGTTTCATTATTGCATTTATTTGACAATTTCCTATTGTCAAAATAAGCACAACTCTGTCATTGCTTCATGGAGAGAGCTGATTTGTGTGCAAGAATAAAGAGCAAAGGACCCTAGATGTATGAAGAAATGTGAGGCAAAGACTGATAATTAGACGCATTTGGGGGTGCTAATTAAGTAGCAATGCCTCTTGCACATCTATAAATCTTTAAATAACAGCCTTATTAAGCAACTGTCTTAAATGTTGTGCGATAAGAATTTCTTTTGACTAATGCAAATGCAAACATACATGAACCCGATTATTATCATCACCTTTGGGGGGAATAAAAACCAAAGCTCTTCTCCACGTGGCAACACATGTATTTAAATTCTATAAATCAGGAAACCTTTCATTGACCTAGGGACCTAAGTCACGGACGTAGAGCAGGAAGCATTCTTATATAAAAGAGAAAAAAGCAGGTTAGGCTAACATTTAGGCTTGAGGCTCTTCTTAAAGAGAAAGTTAGTCATTGTGAAAATCAGCAGATTGGCAGAGAAATGGAGCCTTATTTATTCACGGACTGATTCTTCTATCCATCAGGAGACATTTAGGTTGTCTCCTTAGAGGTGGTGATGCTTAGAAAGATTTTCAGAATATAACCTAGATTTCAAGCGTCAATGTCTTCTGGACATGGCACGAATCGCTTCTGTTCCATTTTCATGTTACTAGACCTTGCTGCCATTACTACAAGAACAGCAGTAGAGCCTTTTCTCTTTAAGTGTAGGCACGTCCCCATACCCAATAACAATGCCAACAATGTCATTTACTGAGCATCTATTAAGTCTCAGAAATTGCACAATATCCTTTATCTACCGTCTAGTACACAGGGTGACACCCAGCTCACCCTGGGGTAGACAGACGGTCACATAGAGCTTAAGAGAAAAGTATTCTAATGTTGAAAAACCAGTGGAAGGAGAAGGCTGAGACGATTCAGATTCCCTTTCTTTCATTTGTCCCAAATATTTATCTCTAATGGAGCTTAAAATTGGTTTCTTTGCATAGAACTCATCGCTGAAATACATCTTTAGCATGCATTGTAGTCTTTTCTTGCTTCTTTCAATTAATACATAATACTTATGATTGTATTCTAGGCATGTGAAAAATACAATCTGCTATGTATTTCATACTCTTGGGTGTGAATGCTGTGTACACACTTTTAAACACAAACATGGAAGCATGAATAAACAAAAATTAATTTTCTTTTTCTTTTAACTTTTTAAAGAGTAATTGGCAAATATAACCATATATATTTAAAGTGTACATCGTGATGATTGCACATACATAGACACTGTAGAATGATTGCCAAAATCAAGGTAATTGACACATCACAGCACATAGTTAACAGGGTTCACTCTTTTTTTTTATTTATGTGATGACAATGCCTAACAACTACTTGCAGCAACTTTCAAGTATACAAACCATATCATTAACTGTAGTCATCATGCTGTACACAGGATTCTCAGAACTTATTCTTCTTACAACTGAAATCGAGTACCCTTTGACCTACATCAAACCTTTCACCCCCTCACCCCAGCCCCTGCCAATAACCATCCTATTTTGTATTTCTGGAATCCACACGTAAGTGGTATCATGCACTGCGTTTCTCTGTGCACTTATTTCACTTAGCATAGCGCCCTCATGATGCATCCATTTTTGTCACAAGGTAGGATTTCCTCCTTTTTGTGGCTGGGTACTATTCCCTGGTGTATATGTGCCACAACTTCCTTATCTCTTTACCCACTGACAGACACATGGGCCATTCCCATACCTTGGCTATAGTGAATAACGCTGCAATGAACACCAGAGTGCAAATATCTCTTCCAGATGTTGATTTCACTTCCTTCACATATATGCCCAGGAGTGGGAGGGCTGGATCAAAGGTAGTTCATGTTTACTTTAGTAAAAATATAAATTTCTGAATTGTTAGTACATATATTTCCAATTCGGGGTAATGTTCTTCTCACCAGTTATTAAGTTGTAGAAAATAATTAATAATTCAAAATATTGCATACCTTTAAGTTGTACATAGCAAATTGTGTAAATATCCAAGTTCGTATTTTCTCTGTGTAATGATAAACAAACTGAAATGCATATTGACTCCAACATGTGTAACAGCAATGCGAAGGTGTGGGGGCAGCTGGGTGGCTCAGTTGTTAAGCATTTGACTCTTTTTTTTTTTTTCCTAGGAGAGAGAGAGAGAGAGCGAGAGAGCATGAGCAGGGGAGGGTCAGAGAGAGAGGGAGACACAGACTCTGAAACAGGCTCCAGGCTCTGAGCCGGCAGTCAGCACAGAGCCCGACGCGGGGCTGGGACCCACGAACCACGAGATCATGACCTAAGCGAAAGTCGGACGCTTAACTGACTAAGCCACCCAGGTGGCCCAAGCATTTGACTCTTGATCTTGGAGCAGGTCATGATCTCACTGTTGGTTAGTTCAAGCCATATGTCGGGCTCCATGCTGACAACACAGAGGTTGCTTGGGATTCTCTCTCCTTTCTCTCTGCCCCTCCCTTTCTGTTTCTCTCCCTCTCTCCCTCTCAAAATAAATAAACATGCAAAAAAGTATAAATGCTCCATGTTAAATGGGCATTTGAATGAATTACCAACATAAGAAAAAAGTCTTTAAAAATTGAAAGCAGTTTTCACTTAGTTCAACAGAAAGACCGACAGTTGTCGAAGAAGCACCTGGCTTGTAAGTGTTTACTGAAATTACTCATCATAATACTCCAGTCAAATTAGCTAAGAATTTGTTGACAGTTAAAAAGTCCAGATTAGCTGAAGTCAAGTCAGTTACGACTGGGCACTATGTAGTCATATTAAATGAAACGAATTCCTTCTGCCATTCAAAGATCTTGCTGAACAATTTTCAAAAGCCTAAGCCACTATTTTTTGGTTCTACATTTCAATATTCAATAAATATCTTTTAAATATGATTTTTAATTTTGCTTTTATTAGCAGACCAATAAAATATAAAGCAACCTTTGACCACAACATACTATTTCTGCAGGATTATAAAATGAACATATTACGTTATAAAATAATCCACTTTTAATTTTTCAGTGCCTTTTTTTTTTAATGTTTTATTTATTTCTAGGAGAGAGAGAGAGAGACAGCGTGAGCAGGGGAGGGTCAGAGAGAGAGGGAGTCACAGAATCCGAAACAGGCTCCAGGCTCTGAGCTGGCAGTCAGCACAGAGCCCGACGCGGGGCTCGAACCCACGAACCGCGAGATCATGACCCAAGCGAAAGTCGGACGCTTAACCGACTAAGCCACCCAGGCGCCCCAATTTTTCAGTTCTTTTAAACTTAAAAATATAAGCCTAGACACCAAGTGGGAGTAAATGTTAGAGTTTATGAGATTTTATAAGGCAAGGGTATTGAAAACATAGAAAATGATCTAGTTTCTCACCACTCCAATGTCATAGATACTTGATTCTTAAGAAGGCATATCTGAAAATCAGTACACAAGGCAAGTTAGCAACGTGATGAACTCATAATATTTCAAACAGGACATATCAGCAGACATAGAAACTATGGGTTAGCAAAGAAAAAAAGATTTCAGCTACGTCTCATTGTCTTACAATCCTGATTTAATTTCTTCTACTTTATGATAGGAAATGTCTCTATGGCTTTACCAAATTGGGTCAAGTGCCTAATGTCCATCATTTAAATTCTCTCAAAACAAAATTTTTTTCTCAACGAGGACACTGTTTATCCACTCTTCTTTCTCAATACCAGATAGTGTTACCAGATGAAACTTCCTTCTGGAAGCTCTTGCTAAAGCAAACAAACAAAGTATCTAGTGGCTGGGAAGGTAGAGAGAATCATTAAGATGCACCTACAGCATTTCTTAAATTTTAATGTAAGCTCTGTTTCTTGTAGTGGAATTACGTGACTTTCCCTTGTGAATGAGCTACCTGTATGTTTTCAAGGCACCTTACATTCAGAAAATTTTGCGTACATGTAATAAACATGAATCATATATTTTTACTAGAAATTAATTACAACATAAGAACATGATTTAAGAATAAACAAAATTGCTCATGTACTTTCAGAAATATTCATTATAGGTCAATGTGTATTGTTCTCTCGCGTGTTCCCCTACAAGAATCAATCATAAAGGCAGGTGGTATTTGTAGGTGTTCAATAATGCTTCAAGTCCAACATTTTGGCGAACGCTTTTAAGACTATGAGGCGGGTAGCCATTTTAGCTTTCTGAAGTCTATTTTGTTTTGTGATTGTCATTTAACGTAGAGGCTTTGTTCTTCTCAGAGGACATGCCTACATCCTCAAAAAACCAACATATCGGAGAATACGATGGAAGGGAAGGAGCGAAGAGTTGGTAGTTTAGGGGTGAGCTATGTGGTAGGTTCTGTGTTTGAAGGTGTGAGATCTGATTGTGGGACCGGTCTTCGCAGCTGGTGATCTGGAGTCCGCACTATCTTAATGACCTTCTTGTCACCATTTCCTGGCTGAGTCCCCCCAAGCTACCTCCCATCACCCTAGTGACCTGGGACCTAGAGCCTATTCCTGTCGTGTCACTGCAGCACACTGGACTATGGATGGGGTCATTTCAGTCCCACATAACGTAAATGTGCAACTCAGACTTTGCCTGGATCCGAGTAGAGTCTCTGGTTGTGCCTTCAGAAGCTATATGATAGCAGTAACTCATTATTTCATGCTTGATATTAACTGTTGATCTTGAGACCATTCTTTGGAAATAGACCAACCTAATGGAATGTTAAGCAGACATTCATGGGAATGTTATCTTTTAAGACTGAGCAACTTGAAGGCTGGTGTTTCATAGACTCACACCTTGCCTAAGCTAAAAACTGGGAATCTCTTAGGAGTCACTTCTCTGATGTAACCCACTATAAAAACTATTTTACACTGATCAGAAGGTTTTAAGAGAAATAATGGTTATCCTCTGCACAGATATCAGGTACAGAAACTCCTATATTTAAGAAACGTTTCTCCACCTGAAAATGAATGATGCTCTACCTGGTTGTTTGAGGGAGCAGAGAGCCAGCAACTACTGAATTCTTTTTCTGATCAGGTTCCTGCAGCGTCTGTGTTTCACGGCTGTCCACCGCCTACCTCTTTCATTTGCTATCTTCCCCATAAGTCACCCAGCTGATGGAGATGTATACGAATACCAGATTCATACAGGAAAGGAGGGCAGTAAAACTAAGGACAGAGATCATACGTGCCCATGATTCTCAAACTGTAATGAGCAAATGAATCAGCTGGAAATCTTGTTAACAATGTAGATTCTAGGAGACCGTGGGAGGCTCAGTCAGTTATGTGTCTGACTCTTGATGTCAGCTCAGGTCATGATCTCGCAGTTCATGAGATCAAGTCCCATGTCAGGCTCTGCACTGATAGCATGGAGCCTGCTTGGGATTCTCTCTCTCTCTCTCTCTCTCTCTCTTCCCTTCTCTCCATGCCCTTCCCGTGCTTGTACTTGCTCTCTTTCTCTCATTCTCAAAATAAATAAGTAAACATTAAAAATGCAGATTCTGAATCAGTAAGCCTGATGTGGGACCTGAATTTCTACATTTCTAACAAGTTCACAGCAGGGAACAATGCTACAGGTCTGCAGGCTATATTTTGGATAGCAAAGATCAACCTTTCCGTTCTTATGGGGAATCAATCAACACCTGAAAGCCTTTCTGAAGGTCTACCATTAAGACCTTTATGAGAAAAATAAGCTTAAATAAAGTTAAACTCACATCACAAAATGGGCCGGTAGTCATATAATAAACATAGAAGCCAATGCTATACTCAGTGGTGTGCAGTGGTGTGATTATACCATGGATCTATTTCATTACTACGTGAGGAATCCATTTTCAAGTTCATCAGGTATGTTCTATACACAGTATTTCACAAAGAAAATAAATCACTGTGGGTTGAAATCATATACAAAATTCTTTTTTCTTTCTCTCTTTTCTTTATCTTTTTTTTTTCTTTTTTGCTTTTCTAGGATCTCAAGTTTTGCAAGATAAATTAAGTACAATTTAAAAAAAAACACAGGAGAAACAGTGTTCTAAACGTATTTTTAGCTGACACCAAGGGACAGTTCATCATCCTGCGTAGGATTGTTCTGTCAGGAGTCCTTACACCATAAATGTCATGACAGGGTTTCAGTTTGTGTGCATATCACCAGGTAAACACTTACCCAGGGTTGAAAGTTTTACAATGTGTTTTGGGAAACGTGTACTCTTCCTTTAACTCTTGAGTCAAAGGTGTCATGATTCCTAGCAGCAAAGGTGGTGAGATTCAAATTTGGATCTGCTAAGAGCCAGTAGACATAGAAATCCTGTAGACACAAACAGAAGCAAACATTCTCCTGGTGGTGAAATCAAAATATTCTTTTTCTCTGTGTGAATCTCAGGCTCTGTTTACTCACTGCCAGAACATTTGCAAGTTAAAAATTAACTTTAAAATAAGCAGAATCTAAAACAAAATTTATCCCGTACTGGCTTGACTGGATTTCTGTTTGATAAATCATCATTCTGATTTCTCTTGATAATCTACAAAGAAGTATCTGGATCTCCCTGCAGGGCCCCTCTCATTTCCAATAAGCATAACCATTTTTGTTAAATTTCTTTTTTTTTTTAATATTTTTATTTATTTCTAGGAGAGAGAGAGAGACAGCATGAGCAGGGGAGGGTCAGAGAGACAGGGAGACACAGACTGTGAAATAGGCTCCAGGCTCTGAGCTGTCAGTCAGCACAGAGCCTGACGCGGGGCTCGAACCCACGAACCGCGAGATCATGACCCAAGCGAAAGTCGGACGCTTAACCGACTAAGCCCCCCAGGCGCCCCCCATTTGTTAAATTTCTAATGTATCTGAGGCACAGATGATATTGTATTATCATCTCTCCAGGGGAAGCTCTAACAACATCGGGAGGTAAGGAAGACACTTTAATGAGTCAAAATGCAAAAATTCAGGGAAGTGCTGACTTACCCTCAGCACTAAGAAGTCAGAGGGTGGAGAAAGATTTGAGAGCCGGCACTGTTGGGGTCATGGAGAAGGTGGGCTTTGAAAAAGACAGGTACTTTCATCAGTAAAGGGATATCATATTAAATATCCTAGACTCCAAACCCTAAGCCACTAGATATATTTTTACCCAGCTTTCAAAAATACTGTAACAAAAAGTTTGTAGCATGAAAAATAGTATAATATGAATTGTCTTACTTGACAGTAAGGTTTGTTGCTTTTTTTTCTTTAATTTTTTCGAATTCTCTTTATGCCCTCATGAAACTTTCAGTGGATATTAAGAATTAGATTAAGTTTTGGCTTAATTCATAATGTTATTTCAAGATGTTCCACACAGAATAGTTTCTAAATGTTGGGCGAATACTAATATATTCCTTGATTTAGTTCTATGTATTAACTAATTTCCTAAAATGATGTATGGTTATATTCATATCATCTAGTTCACATTATCGTTATGGTGCTTATGGTGAGTTCTGCATTAGGATTACATCTATGATGTATCCTTCCTTTTTTAATGTTTGCTTCTTTTTATTTCTGAGAGAGAGAGAGAAAGAGAGAGAGACAGCATGAGCAGGGGATGTCAGAGAGAGACGAAGATACAGAATCTGAAAAAGGCTCCAGGCTCTCAGCTAGCTGTCAGCACAGAGCCAGACGCGGGGCTCAAACCCACGAACCGTGAGATCATGACCTGAGCCTAAGTCAGACGCTCAACCGACTGAGCCACCCCGGCGCCCCCACTTTTATAATGTACTTGCCTACTCCCAGATTGTAAAGTCTTTGAAAACAGGTACCATGACTTTTTTGTCTTGCTATTTTTCAACATATACCTTTGTATATATACTTATGTATATATATGTACATATATCTAACATATACCTTTGCTAGTTGGGAGTTCTACTTATATTTGCATATTGATAAATTGATTTAGCTGCTCATTAAATCACAATTTTCAGTTAATTCTATTGTCTGTCTTCCTGTGTAGTTTTAGAAATGCCTAATGGGCAAAATGATTTAAGTAAGTAAAAAAAAATATCAAAATTCTGATAAAATGTATTAAGTCATAGGAAAATTAGATTGAAGAGATATTGATTTCGTTGGTAGAGTAGGCTTTTTTGTTTGTTTGTTTGTTTGTTTGATTGGTTGGTTGGTTTGGTTTGGTTTTGGTTTGGTTTTGGTTTATAGAGCTTTCACATTTCTATAGCCTGGCCCAGGGGACACCTAGATGCAACCAGAAGATTGCAGCATACTTTATTTTTTATATATTTATTTATGTTTTAGGTTTATTACTTTGAGAGACAGAGAGAGCGGAGGAGGGACAGAGAAAGAATCCCGTGCAGGCTCAGCACTGTCAGCACAGAGTCCCACGCGGCGCTGGAATTCACAAACAGTGAGATCATGACCTGAGCCTAAACCAAGAGTTGGACGCTTAGCCAACTGAGCCACCCAGGAACCTTTTTTAAGTTTATTTATTTTGAGAGAGAGAGAAAGCATGAGCAAGGGAGGGGGAGAGGAAGAGGGGGAGAGGAAAAATCCCAAGCAGGGTCCTTGCTGTCAGTGCAGAACCCAGTGCTGGGCTTGAACTCAGGATCTATGAGGTCATGACTTTAAACAAAACCAAGATGCAGATGCTTGACTGAACGAGCCACCCGGGCGCCCCTGTAGCATTCTTTAACACTTGCTTCCATTTGTTAGTATTTGTATTTCTGGAGGTCCAGTTCTAGCCTGAACTGGAATTGAGTATAAGATAGCGGGATGGGTAAACTGAGAATTTCACAAAGCCTTCAGAAATGGAAGACCTTTCCTCTTGGTGCCCTTCAAGCACACATCATCACTAACCCACTTCTTCCTGGGAGCAGGACTGATGTTTGGGTTTCTATTTTCACATCTCCTTATGGTATGGCTTTCATAGAAACAGGAAAAAACGTGATCAATAAATTAGTAGCGCAACGACACTGAGGCTTTTCATATATGTACATATCATGACATTATGTAACACGGTATCTATAAAACAGATGTTAGTCATAGAAGTTTATATTCATTAATTAATTAATTTAGCTATTTATATCCTTAAATAAATAAATTGTCCTAACCTTGACTCACGTTCAACAATGTAGAAGCTGAACTGTAACTTTGAACTTAGAAGTGCAACAACTTGGGAAGCCTGGTGACTCAGCTGATTAAGCGACCGACTTGATTTCAGCTCAGGTCATAATCCCAGGGTTGTGAGTTGTGTCGGGCTCTGTGCTGACAGTGAGGAACCTGCTTGAGATTCTCTCTCTCTCTCTCTCTCTGTCCCTTCCTTGCTCACACACTCTCTCTCTCGATTTCTCAAAATAAGTAAATAAACTTAAAAAAAAAAAAGGAGATCACTATGGGCATTGAGATGGCATGGGAAGGAGGTGGTGTTAGCTTTAGAGGAGCCTGTGTGCTTCTGTATTTTATAAATTACGGCCAAGTGACTGCATTACTTTGGGCTTCATTTTTATTAAAAGACATGAAGTACATTTTCTTAATGTATTATGTTGTGATATAAGTGCAAAGAGAAGGTGAGGAGAACAGATTGGATTCCAGAGATCCTCCCTAAACAAGCAGAAATCAGGGGACTCACTCAGGGGACAAAGAAGGAAGGGAAGTGTGCTGATTCCCTTCTGGGGCCTCACCCCCCAGACCAACATTTTCTCTTAGAAGAGTATGTGGGTTTCAGTCAGTTAAACATCCGACTTCACCTCAGATCATGATCTCGCAGTTTGTGAGTTCGAGCCCCACGTTGGGCTCTCTGCTGTCAGCATGGAGCCTGCTTCAGATCCTCTGCCCCCCAACCCTCTCAGGGCCAGCAGTGCCAAAAGGACTTTGGAAAATAAAAGTAGAGCCCATGTGCAGAGTATGGGCCCCCCACCTCCCTCAAGGGGGTCACAGTTGAAACAAGTAAATGAAAGATGAAGCTACCAATTCTTTTTTATAGGTATCAAGGGCAGTGAAGAAAGATAGCCCAGGAAAAATAAGGGATCAGAACAGACCAAGTGTTGTAAATGGATGACCAGTTTTCAATATTGTGTGTGTTTTAGGCAAGATTCATGCAATACAAATGTAATTTTAATAGAAAAATAAACAGAAAATATGTTTGAGCGGTATAAAGCTCAGATAAATCTTTCTGTTTGGATAATTTCAGTAACAACAGCAAATTTACCAGCTGGTAGATATATAACCCAGCTGTGGGAAAACCACCTAGAACAGGCCATGAGATTCGAGATCCTACTGAGACATTCAGAAAGAACAGGGTTAGAGCCCATAATTCAAGCCTGGAAAGCCAGCCCAAAATATGTAAACTGACCCCCCAAATCACACTATTAATTCTGATTGATGTTATAAACTCTACTAAAAGGTCTGGACGAAGGAAATTTGAAACATTTGGCTAAAACTAGATTTGAAGACAACTGTCAGATTCATTTTTCAGCTTTCTGCTGTTCCCTCATTACCATGCCTCAGTGCAGACTGATGGTGTCACTGGGGAAACGCGTATCTCTGTAATGAAGAAATATTATAGCATCCTTTAGTTCTCAATCCTGCAGGGAAAGAATTAATAACTAATCACATAATCTCTTCTATAATTTATTCTTCATAATCCTCGGAGTATAGCAGCACTAATAGTGTAAAGGAAGTGAGAATCATGAGACTATTAATATTTGTTGTTTTCATTATCCTCCTCTTATTTTGGTCTGTGATGAAAGCAGTCAATTTGAAATGTATTACAAAATTTGAAATCTATTATGCCTGATTTACCTAGCGGATGTTCAAAAGAAAGTGACAAGAATAATTTTGAGGAGCAAAATAAATTCGTTTGTGAGCCTTTTGGACTCCTGCCAAAACGAAAGCAATAAAGAATATGAAGAAGAAGAAGAAGAAAAGAAGAGTTTGAGGATGATAATTTCTAAAGTTCCTTTAACTGGGGACATTTTTTCCCCTTTCCTTCCAAGTTTCAATTAATGGAATTGAGTGAGGGAGTTTAGAATTATTTCTTAGAAGTGGTTTGTATTAAATAGCTGTTCCCATTAACTGGGTGTGTTAAAAGAAAAGACTGTCATCAAGGATTTTTGAGCTTAGATAACTCACCAACTAAGCAAAATTAAATGCCTTCAAAGAAAAAATAATAGGAAATTCAGTGACAAAATATGACATAGAATCGCTGAACTCTCCCAAGCTGAAATGCCAGGCCACGCACTGCATAAAAGTTGAATTATAAACGGAAAAAAGTGAGAGGGCTCATCTCTCACCACTGCAGCCACTATTGCTCCTCAATATTGATTAAAATGAGAAAAAATAAAGGGTAAAGAAGGACGTTTACATCCCTGAGCCCTCCGTATGGAAAGTGTTGTGTTTGAGGGTGGGGAGCTACTTTGCTCTGAATATGCCCCTTTAGAGGCTCCCAAAGATGCCAAATACCACTTCCTAGTGTGTTCCAAACCTTCTGTTTGGAAGTGTTGTCACTTCACGTATCCAGTTAAGGGAAACTAGCTATTTCTGGAGGAAAAAAATAGACTCTAGTAATGAACATCAGGCGAAAACATCGTGAACGTGTGTGTGCGCATGTATGTGGGTCATGATGAGAGGAGGTATAAATATAATATACTGTATGTATCTATAAATATATGTGTGTGTATATATACATATATATTTTACAAAATCTGGAACCACATTTTACATTTCCATTTAATTTATCACGGGCACTTTTAAGAAGTCATTTAAGGAAATAAGCCTTTGTGTTTTAAGTTACTGGGGTTTGCAGGTTGTGGGTTATTGCAGTGTAGCCTAGGCTCTACTGGCTGGAACACAGGAACACACAGGATGCCCGATTTGCTCTGTTCAACAAGCTAATAAATGTGGAAATGTTATGCCGCAGACAAAAAGAGAAAGACTGATTTGTCTAACTAGCAAACCCTGGACCTGTGATTCCACACCTTGCACTACTATTATCAATTCTGTGTGTGTGTGTCCTCGAAAGTTCCACCATGTGCCTGTGAGTTTCACTTGGTAATCGTTACTATTCATTACTATCTTTAAAAAATAAAGAAAGAAAAGAAATGCCACACACATGATTTAAAGGCCCATTTGCTGTGAGTTTTGTGTGTGCGAGGAAGAGGTATTCAGCACTCAGCCCTACAAACAGCCCTCTCCTGCCTTTATTTCTGCTGGGACAGATGCAGAGTCACAGAAAAAGGGGACTATTGACGATTTGCTATAAGACTGAAGGGAAATACAGGTTTTCCTTTAGACTATCTTGAAAAAAAAATGAAGCAAGTGAAAAGTAAAGCAACTGAAAGCAAATTACGGATAGACAGATTCTGAGCTTTGTGACGCCCAGGAGCTAAGACGCAGACCCGTAATGAAGGATGTGGGACAAAATTAGGCACAGAAGGAATCCTTCCAGAAGAGTAATAGTTAAGGATGGGAGATAAAAGACACAAATCATACACAAATGTATGTCTTCAATTTCTTAGTGTTCTTTATTTTGAGAGAGAGAAAGAGAGAGTACATGTGCACAAGCAGGGGAGGGGCAGAGAGACAGGGAGAGTGGAAATCCCAAGCAGGTTCCACCCGGTCAGCGCAGAGCACCATGTAGGGCTCAATCTCCTGAACTGTGAGATCTTGACCTGAGCCGAAATCAAAAGCCGGATGTTTAACCCACTGAGCCTAGCAGGTGCCCCCAGATGTGTTTTCAAACCACACATAACAACGGAAAATATATTATTTTTCTTATATGGACATCTGAAGAGTTATTGAAGAAGGAAAATATATCATTTTCTGTCCCCGCACATATCATTGCTTTGTGATCTACTACAGGATTTTTCTCCTGTGGTATTTCCAAAGCAACACTTGTCCCCATTTGAAGTATAAACATATAAAAATATGACATAGCTGGTGCCAATTTATTTTTCCTCTAATTTTATTTATTTTTTATTTTACAGCAAGAGTGGATGAGGACCAGAGGAAGAAAGAATACCAAGCACGCTCCATGCTCCGGGTGGAGGGAGACTCTCTTGGGACTGGATCTCAGGACCTTGAGACCATAATCTGAGCCAAAATCAAGAGTTCGACAGTTAACCGACTGAGCCACCCACGTGCCCCTTGTCCTAATTTTAATTTGATTTTTAAATGTAACAGCTTTTTTGATTTTCTCATCAGCTAAATTCATATTGAAAGACAATGACAGAACAAAGAAACAAGGGTCAGAACGTAGGGAGAAGATGAGACAGACTGGCTATACAAGAGCAGAGAGACGACGAGATGGAACAAGTTGTATGAAGTATGTCAGCGAAAGGGACCTTGATGAGCAGGGTGACCAAGAAGTTAACATCGAGGACTTCCCTAATGGACGTAGGGTGCCTGCAACTTTCAGATCCCGAGGGGAGGCCTCTACTAACAGTGTGTTTTGTGGTCGGGGCCGTGTCCCTCACGTCTATGTGACCAACCCTCCAAAAAAATCTCTGGACACCGTGGGATGTGTGAGTGTCCCCTGTTGACTATACTCCATGAGTATTGTCACACATCCTTGCTAGGACACATAAACACTGTTCTTCTCCACTCAGAGGCTACAACTGGAATCTCTGTGCCTCTCTCTCCTGACCCTGCTCTATGCACTGTTTTCCATCCACTGATTGTCATCGGTATCCCTGAACGGTAATAAGATATAATTGCAAATATAACAGCTTTATCCAATTCCATGAGTTTTCTAGTGACTCCTAAAACCTGAGGGTTACCTTGCAGACTTTCCAAATTCACGGACGTTCTTAAGGGCGAATGTGGGAAGTTTCTGCCTTTTTTACCCCAGCAGCCGGTGTCGTGATCATACAGCTGTCCCGAGGAGCACAAGAGGGGAGGCGTGCATTGAAGCAGAGATAGATGTGAAAGCCAAGGGCTACTCGGGTGTCAGAAGCCAATTGATAGGTAATCTTATAAATAATTTCACGTGTTTGGGTATATACATATGAAATTTGGAAACATCATCGTAAATAAATATAAAGTGCAACCTGAAGCAGTGTGTTACAGCACAGCCCCCCAGTCCTCCCTGAGCTAGCAAAGTGTCTCTGATGGGACTGCTCCGGAGGCCCCTACAGAGAGGCATTAGACATTTGTCTAATGTGCAGCACAATATGTGGGGGGCGAACTACCAGTGTCCTTAGCAGCTTGCAAGCCTGCTTCTTAGGGGATGAAAGGGTGATTTCTCCCCAGTCTCATGGCCCCAGGGGAAATGAGCATTCAACAAGTTTGAAAAGCAGAGGGAGGCCAGCTCAGACCACACTCCTAAGGGGTGCCATTTTGGATTTGATAGCGCTCATGTGTTTACAGTTTGCTTTCATTTTAATATAAAATATAACTTTATTGAATATTCGAATAAGCAAATACTTCATTGATAAACACAGTGGAGGGCAACCTGAAAGAAGAGTAGATGAAACATGTTTGTTAATGTGGGGTTGGGTGTGTATTTGAAAAGTAATTTGGGGAAAGCACCTTGTATCACAGGCCACCAGCCTGCCTTCAAAATGGCATCCAATGAGGGCAGATCCATTTGACTTTTCTGAGGATAATGCGAAGCTAGGCAACACACAGACACAGATGACATTATTTTGTTTAGACTTTTAAAGGGCACTTCCTATGGTATAGGAGATGAAAAGCCATTTGATGAAACGCAGTCTCTTGGGGTTGGTGAAATCAAACAGAGTGCATTGAAAAGTGGTTTAAAGAAAGATACAAAGCACCTCGATTTTGTGGCCAGTCTCAGGCATGCTGACATTTGTTAATTTTTTATATACTCATTGATTAAATATCTATCATTTTGATCCTTTTCTCCATGGGGATAATTGTGTCAACTCTTCACAATAAGCCCAGGAAAGAGCTCATTGAACAGGGAGTCGGCAGTGAAGGGTGCTTCTTCTACCCGGCTCCTGATTGTTCACTGTCTGTGTGCTGTTCCCGGGACCTAACAAAGCTATTGCTCTCCAGGAGCTGAAGGGCGTTGGGCACATGCATCCAGCAGCGCCCTTACCTGCACTTCCTTTTTTAAAGACAACGGGTGTCGGCTGGCTGGGTCCCCTCTTGCACTCAAATACAAACCTGCCATGCAGATTGACCACTTATACAGATGGACAGGGGACTCGATCTGGTCTCTGGGCACACAAGCAATCCAGATGAATCCATAAAGAAAACCGTGCTGACTTCAAGCCTCTAAAGTATAACACATTACACACTTTTTCAGCCAAAGGAGAATTCCCAAAGTCTTTTTCAAAAAATGTTACAATGACCTGGGAGATTATCAGAAAAATTTGGAATGAACTTTATTTTGAATGAACTTTTCCTTAAGATAGGAGATGAGAGGCTATGACCCAGGGACCAACGCAGTCTCCCTGATTCGTTTCTTAATTGTCCTCTGATTTCATCACAGGGGTGGAATTGAAGAGTCATGACAGAGACAATATTGCTACAAAGCCTAAAATATTTACTATCTAGTCCTTTGTTGAAAACGTGTTCTGATCCCTGTATGTAGAAATGGGTGCACATGTGAAGGTTGATATTGTGAGAGTTTAGAAAATAAAATGCAGCTATTGCATATTCCATTGTGAGATGTGTAACTAGTATTGAGATGAAAGATACTTATAGATATATGTATATATATATATGATATATATTAGTTATGACATCTACATAGCGGTGTATATTTTCATTAAGTTAAAAAAACCAGTAAACTACAAGTCACTCCTAGGAAACAAACAAACACGGCCAAACCCTAGGTATTTGAAATTCACTTTCATAAAGTTATGAAGAACATGAAAAAATTAATTTTCAAGCCAGAAGGGAAATAAAAAACAATATTATATAAAAATATTGAAGGCTTGGAACAAAATTTTCTGATTACTTAAAATTTATAACTTTTAGTCCTTAAAGTAAAGGTAGCATCCATGATGTAAACACATCTTTAGTGTTCCCCTCTCTCTCTCTCTCTCTTCCTCTTCCCTGCTCCAATTTAATACAGCACTTCTCTGATGATTTGGCACAATTTCTCTCGCTAGCAGGAACTTAAGATTTTGGCTCTATTAACAGTGCATACATTATTTATTAACTTGCATCAGGAGTAATTTTGCAATTGGCAAGCTTCAGAAAGCTCCAGAAAATTATACCACCACCGTTGTGTGTATTACCTCTCAGCGGTCCATGACAGATAAAAACATTTAAAAGGAACCTTCTTTTCTGTCGGGTGGATATGGAAAGTATAACAAATCCTCTTGTTCATTCATAACTAACGTCCCCTCTGTCCATGCAGCAGTAACTCGTGCATTAGCATAAAGGCTTAAAAGTACATAAACATTAATCTTCAAATGCTCTGGGGGGCCCATGTGAACTATTGGTATACATCAGGTAGGAGGAAATAAAAGGTGTCCTGGCTGTGTTTTTTTTAAACTTTGCCAGGTGGCGGTCTGCAGCGCTCAGCCACAGAACCACTGTCAGGTTACACAATCGCTTGTGCTATTGCCTGTGATAACTGATTACAAGCAGAAGTAACTCACAGCACTCTGTCTACAGGTGTGTTACTTGTTTTATGTGCCTGCTACTACCCTTCAGGGAGCAGTGGGCAATGCGTGCGTTTGGGACTTCATTTACAACAGGTGACAGCTATCTGAAACCAGCCATGTATCAGATAAATTGAGTGCATATGTGTGACAGGTGAGGCTGGATATGGTGTGTGAGTAGTGTGGCGGTGGTCGAAGCTGCAATGCAGGAGAGACAGGGGCAAAATATAATTGAGAAATGGTTGCAAAGGAGAAGAGATAAAGGCTCAGGTTTAGGAATGCAATGCCCAAGGAAGAAAAAACATCTGAGATCAGATACAATGTTTCCTCTGCCCAGGTCCAAATTTCTCATTTGATCACAATTTCTCAGTATATCATTTATTTTACTAATGCAGAAGGAAGACATGTGACCTGATTCGACTGGTGTGTTAAGACACCTCCCTTTGTCTAGCCTTGATACAAAAAAATAGTAAAAAAAAAATCATCTCACTATTTTGTTTTGCTTTTATTTTGAGCTTTAAAAGAAACCAATATAGCACAAATGCTGAATGCATATTTAGAGCCTTTGGAAACAGACAATAGTGGAAAATGAATCCTACTTTTAAGGAGGCAGTTTAAAATTTCAGTCTCCCAAGCATAATTTAGGTTTGACATTATGAGAAAATGCCTTCATGAGTCACAGGGTTTTTAGAAGCTGGTTACCTTAGTGATTTTATTTATCTCTCTGATACCGTCTGACAGTTGAAATGTGCATGGTGATACCTGCTGGCAGTTGCTAGTTTTAAACTACAGGAAATTGAAAGCAAGTTGCTTCTAGGACATTGGACTTCAAATTCCTTTTCTGTTTTGGCAAATGTGCACAAAGAGTGTAAGTCATGTCTTTGTAAGACTTTTGTCTTAATATTTAGGGAAATCTCCCATTAAAATCAGCAGTCTTACAAGAGTTTACATAGATATTGATATAGACATACATAGACCTGTATCTACACAAACACACACACACACACACACACACCCCTACATGTAGCTTTAGAAAACAATAAACAGGTACTGTGAATCCAGAAATTAAATTACAATTGAGTAAATCCAGATTTACATTACGAAAAGGAAAATGTACAATAAACACAGATTACATTTCACAATTAAAGGGAATCTATTGAATGGTTAGTTTCATCAAACCAGGCCAATTTCATGAGTCATTAATATTTGCATTATTTTACCAACCCTGGTAGATGACTAGAAAATGCTCCTCAGTGGAGGGGCTGTGGCCTGAATATTTGTGTCCCTAGTCAATGATGCTAACACCCAATGTGACGATATTCAGAGGTGGGGGCTTTGGAGGTGACTAATCATGAAGGCGGACCCTCCCATGTGGGATTAATGCCTTAGAAAAAAAGACCTCACAGAGCTCCCTAGCCGCTCATACCATCTGAAGACATAGTGGGAAGGGGCCTCTCTAAACCCTGAAGCCTTCCCTGAGCACCTAATGTTCCAGAACTCTGTCCCTGGACTTCCAGTTTCCAGAACTGGGGGAAATCAATGTGTATTACTCATAAGCCAGTCTATGGTATTTTAGCTATCTGAACAGACTAAGACATAAGAGATGTCAAAAGTGTGGTTTTATTTAAACTAGGGCATCTCTGCTTCTGGAAATTTAAAAAAATGAATTCCCTCCAAAAAATCCATGCCATATTGAATGGAAGTTTGAAGCTCTTCCTAAAATTTCTGTGAGTTCTTTAGAAGCTTATATTCTAGCAGTCACCTCTTATTCCAAATTCCTTCTTTCTTTCTTTCCTTTTTTCTTATTCCAAAATCTTGCCTATGTGGACTTGTTATTTCAATTATGAGTCATCTCACTGCTGTTATCTGAGCTACCAGTGCAGGCAACCCGGCTTCCTGCTGAATCTGTACACCTGCTCGAGCACGTGAGCAGACGTGTGCATGTGTGCACACGCACACCCCAGCGTGCAACGGACGGGACGTGGGATGTGGAGGGTAGAAGGAACCTGAACAAGGCAAGTTCGTATTGAACACTTCCTAACAGGCCTTCCTTCATTTCTCGCAGACCCCAGCCTCTTGGACCATTTCTCCTCCACCCTCCTCCCTTTCTTCTTTGGGACTCCTTCCCTCCCTCCCCCATCCCCTTGAGAAACCTCAGTCAGGCCTGTGATGCCAAGGAGCTTGGCCCTCTCAAGCCTTCAGGCTTAGTTTAGACCCTTTTTGCCTTTGAAACCTCTCACAGTGTTTAGAAGATCCAGACTCCTCTTTTGTAACAAGAGTTAGAACACATTGTGCTTACACATTACAGAGTATTACAAGTATAGTCTGCCTTCATGTTCATCTTCTGCGTGAGTTAGATCAGCATAAGGAGCAAACACTTTCATATAGGAATGAAGGACTATAGTAACATCAGGGACGTTAATAGGACCTATCTCACTTCTTTAAAAACAAAACAAAACAAAACAAAAACAGGGGCATCTGGGTGGCCCAGTTGGTTGAGCGTCTGACTTTGGCTCAGGTCATGATCTCATAGTTCATGGGTCCAAGCCCCATGTCACTCTCTGTGCTGGCAGCTAGCTCAGAGCCTGGAGCCTGTCTTCGGCTTCTGTGTCTCCCTCTCTCTCTCTGACTCTCCCCTGCTCACGCTCTCCCCTGTCCCTATCTCTCTCTCAAAAACAAATAAAACATTAAAAAAAAAAAACTTAGTTCAACTCCTTTTCTTGCTCAGAACCTTCTACTTCACTTTTTACTTCCATCATTTTTTTTCCTTTGAGTTCTCACCTCCTCTGTCAAATACTGCCGTGCCCGTGATCCTCTAAGTATGGAATCTGTGTTTAATAAAATCACTCTCTGAACCACTGGGACTCTCTCCAGGATCATTATTAAACCACACACTGGCTCCAGGCTTCAAAACCAATTAATTCACTAGGCACCAACTCAGCAGTTCTCAAAGTTTGGTCTTGGAACTCTCACCCTCTTGAAAATGCGGGAAGCCCTCAAAGAGTTGTTGTCTATGAGGGTCATAACCAGGGACGCACCAGGACTGGCTGGCACCCTCTCCAGAACTGCTTTGGACCATTTACATCCAACTCTGCATTTGACGAGCTCCCTTAGCAGCCCACAGATGCCCATCCAGGGAGCGTTTCGGGAACGTGGAGCAGCCAGCTGGCCAGAGAACAATGGTCAGATTCTCAAGAAAAAAAAATTGCAAAGCAGTCTTAAAAATATTTCTGGTTAAAAATTAAAATCCACAAACTTACAAATAATTTATATTAAAAACAAAATTAATATATGTTTCTACATTTTTCTATGATCTGTTCTTTTGAGGTTATGTCTGGTCTGTCTGTAAGCTGGAAATATTAGATGGTGCTGTGTTTCGTGCACTTCTTCATGACTCGTCACTGGGTGGAGCCAGGTTGCTTCGCGTTGGCGGCCGTAAGACTATTGACACCACGGCAATTGGCAAATGCCACCAAGCACGGCTTGATTTGTTGCGTTGTTGATTTAAGACAATATGAAGAACAAAGATTAAGTTTACAGTGTGTCAAGTCTATAGCTGTTATATTGTGAAGAATGTAAAAAATTGAGGAAATAATCTTCTAGTATTAAAAAAATATTATTCTGTAGGAGGAGAGTTCCCATTGGGAGATTTGCCCTTGCATGGGATCTCACGTGTACACACAGACATTTATGTTGGGACTTCTCTCAGAGAGCGAGTTCTTACAGGTTTACCATAAACACCGTAATGTTTGCCGCACGGAAATTGGCACCCCCTCAATCCGCATCAGAATATTGTTTTTGTCCCACAAGCCAGATTACCAGCGCACTGCTGTTTGTAATTAACCATGTTGACAGTAGGAGAATATTTCTTATTACGTTTACATAAACAATTGGGGCGACTGGGTGGCTTAGTTGGTTAAGTGGTCCTACTTCGGCTCAGGTCATGATCTTACAGTTTGTGAGTTGGAGCCCCACGTCAGGCTCTGTGCTGACAGCTCGAAGCCTCGAGACTGCTTCAGATTATGTGTCTCCCTCTCTCTCTGCCCCCCCAAAAACATTTAAAAATTGTTAAAAAATAATAGCCCAGTAAATAGTAAAAGAAACTGATAACATACACATAATTTTAACAAAATTAACTGTATTTACCAAAATTAAAAACAACTTAGTGAGAATGCTATTGGTTCACATTTTCACAAAAGATGTTTTTAATGTATTCTTAATGGTTTTTAATAGAAAACAGCGAGATTCTTACACCTGCTTTGCAATCAATGTTTGCAATAAATTGTTTTGCTTCGAATATATGAAGAAACGCCATTGTTTCTCGGGTATGTAGTTTAAAACCAGAGAAACTCAGTGGTGTTCTCGAGGGTTTTCCAGGACTCTGTTATTTAACAGAGACTGTTGATACATCAACATTGAACTCGAGGCCAACAGCCCTGTAACTCACGCTGAAGGACACTTATGGGATACATGTATTTTCTTCATAAGGCCCACTGTACATAGCCTTCTCGTGCTCGGGAACTGTGCATTAATTGAGGAGGCCATGCCATGGAAGTGGCTCTGATGCCAAGTGTCCTTCCTGAGCAAATCGAAATCTAAGCCTATAAACACCTGGAGTTTACGAAGTTCATACACTGAGGATAACCATCACAAACAGCCAGCAAGGCTTTCACCTGTAGGCGGTCAGTGATTTCCTGACTGTGCTTCTACCTTCTGCCTCCAGCTCCCTGAGCTCCCACGGGGCCAGAGCTCCTCACCACTTCCAGATGTGTGCTGGAACCCAGCTGGGCTCAAATAAACCCGAAAATGTTTAGTATGCCTCAGTTTACCTTTTATGGAACATAAGCCAGCACTTCAACACTACTTCTGGGGGCCATTTTAAATAGTGACATCACCAACAGACCCCCACAAAGCCCTAAAAGAACGTGGAGGCTGGAGGGCAGTGTGAGAGCTGAGACGGGCAGTCAGAGCCTGGAGCAGCCCCAGCTGAGCGTGTCTGCTCTGGGACATTGGGATTGCTGAGCCCAAGTGTGGATTTGGGGCGACAAATTAATTATGGCAAGTGGGTAAATCCACAAAAGACAGAATCCATGAGTAATGAGGGTCGACTGTATATGTGTGTATATATGGCATATTTTAAGAAATTAGAAAGTATTTATCTATCATATATGTGATACCAGGTGTTTTTCTAATTTCATAAAATACACAAAAAGTAAAGCAGGTCTGTTTCACCATGGCCCAGTTGGTTAAGTGTCTGACGGTCATGATCTCGCAGTTTGTGAGTTCAAGCCCCGCATCAGGCTCTGCACTGACCATGTGGAGCCTCTTGGGATTCTCTCTCTCTCTCTCTCTGCTCCTCTACTACTTACATGTGCTTTCTTTCTCTCAAAATAGACAAATAAACTTTTTTTTTTTTAAGTAAAGCATGTTTTCAAGGGCCTTGCTTAACTGGCACAGAGTGCCCAAGATTTTAAAGTCTGAGATACCAAGATTCAGCACCGGTTTTCCAGCACAGATTTTAACAAGGAAGTCTTAACACATGAGCAGGACACAACAGTTACCGCAGGAACACACATCGGTTATATTAAGCTTAAAGAAAGTGCAATATAATAGGTTGGTTCTTCAATGAAATTTAAGGCGAACGTTCATTGCTGGAAATCGGGCACAAAGGAAAACAGATTGGTAGCAAATCTTAGAAATGTGGGAGAAATTAGGAGACAGGTTGGGAGGGGGGCAGTGGAGAAAATTGCCTCGAAGGTGGTGGCGGTGGAAGAAACGTGGCAGCCAAAATGGAGAAATTGATGGAGTGAGTAAATTAAAGACACCCCCTTAAATGCAATGGAAGAAACTCCGAAGTGGGATGAATGAGCAGAGGAATGGACACGTTGACCATTAGGTACATGCATTCCCACACCGTAAGGTGATCTGACAGGAGAAGGCACATCAACTACTTGATTCTGCCCTTTTGTGTGAAGATTCCACTTAGGATGACCCCAAATGAAATCATAAATTCTAACAGTATATTCACCTATGCACAGAGAAATACCGGGACTGATCTAAGTGTGTGATCGCAGAATGTCAAGCACGTGGATTCCTCCTGTAAAAGGCAATGAGAAAAAAAAAAAAGGAAAACTGACAAATACAAAGACAACTTTGATTTCTTAATTGAAAGGGCTGAAGGTACTTTTTAATTATCTGATTCATTTAATACAAAAGTAACAGGATCACAAGCAAGCAAAGCCAAGAACTACCTTCCAAATCTCTGAAAAGAAATCCCTCATTTTATTTGATGGCACAAAGCGCTGACAGGAATCGCTTGAATACGCATTGCCAATTTGAACACTAAAGGATGGTTGTTCCCTAAATCGTGTCCTGGAGGCTTGTGCGCTGACTAATATTGTCAAGTCGACCATCCATGGTATGGTGTCTCAGGCCCAGCCTCCGGCCTCCCCTCCCCTCCCCCCCACTTCAGATTCTGGACTCTCTGAAAACATGGATCATTGCTAACACATGCACTTGGCGCAACTGAGATTTGCTCCTTTATAAGAACTGAGATCATGGGATCATTGACAAAAATTAGAGAATTTTATGCTCAAATATGAATACATTTTTAGGACAGTGGCTTTGGCATTTCAAAGTCATGATGCACCAAGAGATGACTAGTGGCATATTTTAAACTATAATTAGGAAACCGCAAAGTTGAAAAATAATTTAGTATTGTGTTAGGAGAAGTGTTTCTGGCTATTGTGTGAAACGTGTAGAATCCTTAAATGTGGATTCATCTCTCCTGCTTCCTGAATGACTGCCATATGCCTCCATGGCAGTAATCAGTGCAACGGCGATAACTTGAATTAGAATAGCTTTACCATTTCTGGTGAGATACACCTAATAAATCCCATTTTAAAAAGCATTTGGTTATTAGAATATCATTATCTAAAATTTGTAAACTTCGCACATCTCATACATTTCTTATAGAACACAAACTTACATGATATCACTTTTTTCATCATACATGAAAAGTAAATTGTTGGACTGTAGGCATGTCAAAGAATAGGGAAGGGTGATCTGATGGTGTGCAACTCACTTGCATAAAACAATATGACATTTTTGAACTTATTCCAGTGTTTTTTTACTTACAATATTATGTGACAACTAAAAAGGTTTTATGTAAGGACTTCCATAGGAGGCTAGAGTCATTATTCATAGTCTACAGAAGACATGGGATTTCATTAGAGAATGACATAGTCGTTGGGGGAATACTAGCAGCTCTAAGAAAGAAATCCCCAAATACCTCATTCAGAATGAAAAAGTTCAGTTTTCACTGATATGAAGTTAAAAAAGAAAAGAAAAGAAAAAGATGTTTTCTTGGTCAACCAAGAAGCTTTCAAAGACTCAGACCCTTTCTGTTTGGCGGCCTTGGGACCTTCAACCGCATTGCCCCACTTGTGTTCAGTAAGTCACTGGAAGATGAAAACAAAGGAACTGCACACATTAAGCACCGAGGGCATGAGCCCACCCCTTCTGCTCAGACTCCATTGTTAAAAACTGCTCAGATAGACCGATGTAGTTATAAGAGCAGTTTGAAAACTGTAGTCCAACTTTGGTTGCTGGTATCTAGCAACAAATCTGTATTATTTAGGAAAACAATTGTGGGAGAGGGCGGGCGTCAGAGAACAAATGTATCTGTCACAAATGAAATATGAACTTGTATAAATTAAACCTGATATCGTATTAAAAGGGAAATGTTAACACAAAGGGTGTACGTATCAGAACAGTTACGCTGCCCTAAAAATTCTCTGGGCTCTGCCTTCCCTTCCCTGCCTCTTCTCAAGTGCTGGTGACCACTGGTCCTTTTACAGTCTCCATGGTTTTCTTTTTTCCAGAATGTCACAGAGCTGGAATCCTACCATTTACAGCCTTTGCATACTGACTTCTTTCACATAGTAACATGCATTTCAGGTTCCTCCATGTTTTTCATGGCTTAATAGCCCATTTCTTTTTAGCACCAAATAATATTCCATTTTCTGAATCCACCACAATTATTTATCCGTTCACCTACTGAAAGACATCTTCGTTGCTTCCAGATTTGGGCAAGTATGAATAAAGCTGCTATAAACATCCATGTGCAGGTTTTTGTGTGGACATATGTTTTCGGTCCCTTGGAGATATACCAAAATGCATGATTGCTGGGTCATATGGTAACAGCATATTTAGTTGTGTGAGAAACTGCCAAACTGTCTTCCAAACTGACTATTCCACTCTCCTTTCCCACCAGCAATGGATGAGATTTCCTGTTGCTTCACATCCCTGTCAGCATTCGGTGTTGTCAGTGTCGTGGATTTTCACCATTCTAATTGGTGTGTAGTGGTCCCTCACAGTTTCCATTTGCATTTCCTACTGACATTTGATGCGGGGCATTTTGTCATATTCTACTGGCCATCTGTGTACCTTTTTGGTGACCTATCCATTCAGGTGTTTTGCCTGTCTTTAAATCAGGTTGTTTGATTCCTTACTGTTGAGCTTTAAGAGTTCTTTTCATATTTTGGATAACAGTCCTTTATCATGTGTGTCTTTCACAAACATTTTCTGTCTGTGGCTTGTTTTCTCATTCTCTTGAGGGCTTTTCAAAGCAGAAGTTTTTAATTTTAATAAAGTTTTATTGATTACACCTTTGGTGTAGTATTGAGAAAGCCAGCACCAAACCCAAAGTCATCTGGACTTTCTCCCATGTGATTTTCCAGAAGTTTTGTACATTAGTTCTTTGGTGGAGTTTTGCTACCAAGAGAGCAAAGAAATGTGGTAGCTGGGGGCGGGCGCGGTCAGGGGGTGAGGCCAACAGACACATTAATTAAGTGATTATGTCAAAGGCAGGGAATTACTGAAGCATATCTCCGAGCACGTGGGAGGCGACGGAATCTAGTGCACAGATGGAGGGGACAGCCTTAGATGGGATCATGGTTTGTTCATCTATGTGAACAGCAGGGACGCAAAGTATGTGGGTGCAGATGCCGGAAAGTGAATAGATGTGGTAGTGGGAGTTCGCAAGATTCTATTCTGAAGCTTGATTTCCTCGGTGAACAGAAAGCCAAGAATAAAAATGAGAAAGTGGTGCCTGGGGCTTTGGGAGAGAGAAGAAGAGAATGGGGAGGTAAATGAAATAGAAAAGTAGACATGGCTGCCAGGAATCATGAAGGGTCGGTTGGAGTTCCCAGGGATGAACTTAAAGGGCAAGTTCAGCCCTCCTGGCTCTGTACCATTGCTTGGTCCACGTTCACTGTAGAGACGCAAGCAGGAGACGATGGACTGGTTTGGGCTGTGGTGTTCTCAAGAGCACAGGAGAGCAAGGGAGAGTGAGAGGGGGAAAAGTTGAGAGTGTAACACGGAAGTGATTATATGGAGTGATCCTAACACTTAAGCTAGGTAGTTCAGGAAAGGGGCTCATTGAGGACATATGACCAAGAGATTTAGGACCTGGTGAGGTTGAAAGATGCTAGGAGCCACCTGCCAAAGGGACCAGGAAGCCGTGGAAGGGGATGTGCTGTGTGATGCTGACGTAACAGAGGATCCACACTTGTGGGGGTGAGCAACCCCGGAGGTGAGTGTGGGCTGAGCGGTCTAGGCGTGGTGCATGACAGGATCATGGGCAATCATGTAAACCTTGATTAACATATATTTAGTATGTTATATATATTATATACTGCATTCCTCCAATAAAGTAAGGCAGAGGGAAAAATGCTAAGAAAATCATAAGGAAAAGAAAATATGTTTATAGAACTGGGCTGCTAAAATCCATATATAAGTTGACCCACATAGTTTGACCCTGTGCTATCCAAGGGTCAACCCTCCAAGCCTGCAGCTGTACATACTCTGGAAAACTAAGCACATAAAGGTGTTTAACTTACAACTGGAATTTAAACGAATGCTACAATGAAAAACTAAGGAGTTGGCAAAATCCTGGAGTTTTGACACATAGGCTTCTGGAGGCTTTGTTTCCCCCCAGGGCCTTAAAATATCCGGTGTACTAATCAGCACTTTAATTTTCCCATGAATGAGAAACTCATTTTTTTCCAGAACGAGAGCATCGAGTTGTGGAACAGACCAGCAGAGAGAAACAATGGGTAAGGGGACAGGTGAGCTCAGAACGCGCAAAGCCACTTCACGGCGCCACGTCAGGCCAAATGCTACACTGAAAGGAGGTCGCAGCCTATACACTTGAACTTACCCCAATATTTTTAAACTGTGCAATGGAATCTATCACAGTGAAACCGCAAATAGATTACAAACATATAAAAATATTCACTCTCACTGTTAAGCAGAAGTTACACATAATGAAATGAGACAATACTAATTTTTAAATCTAGAAAAGTTTTAAGATGAGTATTATTGATGCTGTGGTACAATAGTATTTCTGGCCAGACTGCAAAATGGTTCCATTTCTCAAAACAATATCAGTCAACTCAGCTCTAAAATTGTTTGTGTTCAGTACCAATGCTGTGCCAGATACTGGACAGGGATCTGATGAAAGAAAGAAAAATGCTGAATGTGTTTTCCCTAAAGGAACTTTTGAGACTTTGGAAAATTACTCAGAAAAATATTTCAAGAATTTTAAAGATATGTATCTTTGATAACTCTGTAACTCTGTATCTAGAAGACAGTCAGAGAATTATTCTTAAAACGTCAGTGTAATGGATGTACAGTTATTTTCATCTTAGAATTATATATAAAAGTTTTCAGTGGAAATTGCCTTAGCATATTTTGCTAAATCCATAAAAAATACAATCATTAAAAGATTACATTAACCATGTTAATGGTCATGCAAGTCTTTATAATAAAATATTAGCTGAAAAATATACAATTTCAAAATGCAAATTTAACTATATAGAAAAGAATTAAATGTAATCTATTAATATGTTAGCAATTGTAATCTTTAGAATATTTTTATTTTCTTACATATATATTTTATCACTTAAAAAAGATACTATGCAATTGCCATAAATCAGCTCTATATTCATAAAAATCATGTATTTTAAAAGAGTAAAGGTAATCGGGGCACCTAGGTGGCTCACTAAGTCAAGCGTCCGACTTTGGCTCAGGTCATGATATCGGTCAGTGGGTTCGAGCCCCGCATCAGGCTCTGTACTGACAACTCAGAGCCTGGAGGCTGTTTCAGATTCTGTGTCTCCCTCTCTCTCTGCCCCTCCCCAGCTGGTGCTCTGTCTTTCTCTATCTCAAAAATAAATAAATGTTTTAAATTTTTTTAAAATACTTTAAAATAAATAAATAAAAATGTTTTAAAAAATTTTTTTAAATTAAAAGAGTAACGTTAAGGAGAGAAGCTTTCTCATCATTGTACTTTATTGTCTACATTTTTATTGTATTCGTTTATCATGACAACATAAACAGTGATATCTGAGGACAAGTCAAGTCTAAATCATTTGTAAGTTTATGGTAACTTGTCTTCACCACAGTAAAAACTTCCATTTAACTTTGAGCCTCAGCAATAAAGAAAAACAATTGTCTTAATATCCAGTGTCTAAATGATTCTACCATATGTTATGAAATTAACACTCTGGTGTTTTTCAAATACCTTAACCTGTGTGGGATGGCTTCAGCCTGGCATGAAACTCCCCAGGCTTTGCCAAAGTACTTACTGGCTTCATTTTACTTACTGGCTTTATTTACAGCAAGGTCCCTTGCTGTAATAATACAGATATATTCATCATAACTGATTTGACTTCCATCTCGAAAGTGCATATGTAAGAAATATTAAGACATATGTTGTTTTTTTCAAGGTCTTTCCAGAAACCACTGAGTTGATCAAACATAAAGTTTTCTCGCCATACTATGTGTGTTTCAAAAGATTAGCAAAGTCAGTATTGAATTCAGGGAATGTAGAATTTAGGCAAGAAAGAAAATATTTTGGAATTGCAAGAGTCAATGATTCATTTTCCTGGATAGAAACATGCAGCCTGGAGTTCAGTCCGTTTCCTATAAGTTGTACAATTATTGAAGCACAACCAACTTATTTAAAAAGTATAGTATGGGGGGGAGCGCCCGCTGGCTCAGTTGGTAGAGCACACGACTCTTGATCTCAGGGTTGTGAGTTCAAGCCCCACATTGGATGTAAAGCTTACTTTAAAAATGAAACAAAACAAAACTCTAAAAACTACAATGTAATATACACATAAGAAAAACTAAGAAAAATAGATATGGGTGACACTATAATTAAGATATCTCAATTTTATGTAAAAAATGACCACCAAAGTTTCTTTTAAAAGCTATTAGAAAGCTCGATTTTATTTTTTAAGTTTTTATTTAAATTCTAGTTAGTTAACATGTAGCGTAATACTGGTTTCAGGAGTAGAATTTCGTGATTCATCGCTTAACGTATAACACCCAGAGCTCATCTCAAAAAGTACCCTCCTTAGCACCCATCACCATTCAGCCCATCCCCCCACCCACCTCCCCTCCAGCAACCCTCAGTTTGATCTCTATAGTTAAGAGTCTCTTATGGTTTGCTTCCCTCTCTTTTTTCCCCCCTTTCTCTACATTTATCTGTTTTGTTTTTTAAATTCCACATGCAAGTGAAATCATACAGTATTTGTCTTTCTCTGACCAATGTATTTCACTTAGTATAAGACACTCTAGCTCCATCCACATTGTTGCAAATGGCAAGATTTCATTCTTTTTGATGGCTGAGTAATATTCCATATATTCATTCCAATATATATATTTGATGGCTGTGTAATATTTCATATATCCATTCACACACACACACACACACACACACACACACATATATATATATATATAGAGAGAGAGAGAGAGAGAGAGAGAGAGAGAGCCAAATAATGGAAAGCACCCAAATGTCAAAGAAGATGTAAAGGTCTTATGTTGATGGACAATTGGGTGCTCTCCGTAATTTGGCTGTTAGAAAACTCAATTTCAAATATCATACTTATTAAAATGCTTAAAAATCATTTGGATAGGTTTTAACCATTTTAATATGAGGTATAAGCTCATGCAGACAAGTACCTTAGAGAAAACTCTTCAGCCTATTGAATTATTGCAGGTGAACTCCCAGGTAACCACCACCTACAGCAAGGACTGGACTCCCACCAGGAAACCAGCATGCCGCATAGCTTTGTTTCTATCATAACCTTCCTCCTACTTCCTAAAAGTAACCACTTACCTGAGTATTATGTCATTAATTCGTTGCTTCTCTCTTTACTACCTACATATACATCTCTAAATACTACAGGATAGCTTTGCCCGCTTTAAATTTTTATATAAATGGAATCACACATACATATTTTTTATCCATCATTATTTACTCACATTAAACATTATGCTTTTGAGATTCACTTATGGTTTTTGTATAACTATCAGTCATTTGTGTCAACATTGTAACGTACTACATTGTACGTCATGCCATACCTCATTTATTCTGTTACTGTTCATTGATATTAGGTTGTTTGGCCATTTGAGAAAGTATAGATAATAATGCTGTAAACGTTCATGTCCATGCCTCTCCCAGCGCACATATGCATAGGTTTGGGTTGGGTATTAACAAAGACTCTCTTCTTGTCCAAACTTTTGTCAGGTTCCTCTGCCATTTTCTTGACTGGACCTCAACCCTGACCTCCCACCCCTCGTATTTGGTCTGTCTAATTGAGTCTAAGCGAGAATCCTGTTAATCAGTTTAGCTAGAATTCCGCAATGTTTGTAATTCAATCACCCTTATTCCTCATCTTCCACGTTTGATGTCTGAGTCCCAGGCCTGCCTTTAGCAAGAACCCCCTACCCTTGATGTCCTCTGCTTAGTTATCTTCCATCATTGACCCCTACTTTGCTAGTTGGCTATAAATCTCTGGCTTCCTTTACAGCAATTAGAAGTTGAGTCCTATCTCTCCCTTACTGCAATAACCCTATCACAGTAGTCTTGAATAAAGTTTCCCTGTATTAACATGTATTAACATGTGTTAGAATAATTTTTAACAGTATATGCTGAAGCATAAATTTCTTAGTCATAGGGTACCAACACCTTCAACTTAATCAATATTTTCTATTTTCTGCAATGAATATAACAATTTCTACTTCCATCATCAATATATGAGCATCTCTATGGTCCCCCATTTCTGCCATATCCCATTTCTGTCATATCCTGGTGGTTGGAATTTTAGTCATTCTTGTGGATGGACCTTGCATTTCATTGCTTAATGTATATTTCTCTGGTCACTGATGAAGTTAGGTACCTTTCCATATGTTTACTGACCATGAATTATTTGAATCCCCTTCTTTATGCCTTGTTATGTTTGTTTATGCTTGTTTATGTTTTTTAGCTAATTTTCTCATGGGTTTTCTGTCTCTGTCATTGAAATGTGGAACTTTTCTATATATTCTGGAAATAGCACTTTGTGACTATATGTGTTGCAAATAATATGACTTTCACTCTCGCAAGGCAGAAATTGGTGAACAAGAGATCTTACTTTTAATGCTATTTAGTGTATAATATTTTCCTCCACAGTAAGTATTTTTTTTGTATTGTGTTTAATATTTTTATGTTTTGATATTATGAAGATATTCTGTGAATTGAATGAAATGTATGCATTTGTTTAGTTAGTCCATGTGTGTGTGTATGTGTGTGTGTATTGCATTTATTACTCACAATCACTGTGGAATTATTTCTTTGTGAATGAAATGCAAGAGGGTTCAAGTTTGTTTTTATTTTTTGTCTTTGAAGAGGTTCTTTTGTCCCCACACCATTTATGGGAAGACCACGTTCCCTCCATTGCTCTGATGTGCCTTCGATGTCATAAATCCAAAGTCCATACAATCATGGGACACTTTAGGAGCTATTTTCCCCTGTTCTCTTTGTCTACCCTTGCCTCAGAACATATGCTTTAGAATTTGTTTTTATATATGGCAGCTAAGTACTCCCACAGTCTTGTCCTTCAAGAGTGCTTTGTCTATTTTTGGATCCTTGCATATCCATGTAAATTTTAGAAACATCTTGTCAAGCTCCATCTAAACTGTTATTTTTGTGGAGAGTTTATTAACTATCTAGATAATTTGTGATGATCTGACACTTTTGCTGTGTTGAATCATCATACATGAGCATGGTCTATAGCTCCAATTACTAAGCTTATTTTAAATTCCTTAATATTGTTTAAAAATTTTCTGACATTCTGCAGATACTTGGGGCTGGGTAGACCGGGAGCTGCACGTCAGTGTCATGTCCCAGCCATCCCACACTTGACCCTTTCATCTCTCAGGGTGGCCCTGAGACCTTCTACAAGTTCCCAGAGCACCTTCTTGTCCGATCAGGGCTGACACAGTGGCCTCACATTTATTAAGCTCTTGCTCTGTGCTGGATACTCTGCAAAGCACTTTGGACATATTTTCCTGTTTGTTTAATGCAACCTCATCTAGTCTTCTCACCATGACCTGCAGGGCCCAACGTTCATGGCCGCTACAGACCAAGCTCACCGATCTGATGGTTCCCCCTCGTCATTCTCCAGGCAGTCGGGCCTCTGAGTGTTCATCCAAAAATGCCAGGTTCTGATTTAAGGCCTTGGATCCCACGCTCCTGGTGCCTAGAAACGTTTTCCCAAGAATCCACACTTATTGCTACTTCCTCATTCGAACCTCAGTTCACATAGCTCCTCCTCAAATAGGGCTTCTTTACCTCCTGTTTCTTGTTCTTCTTGCTTTTCTTCTCCTTGGTCTTCTTCAATTTAATATACGATATGGTGGGCCATTTGAATACAGTACACTAACGGTGGGGGAATTGATGCTGATTTCTTCACCGCTGTTTCCGTAAGCTCCCAGATGGCTCCAGGAGATCGGTTGGAGATAGCAGAGGGCAGAGCAAAGGCAATATCACCACCAAATGAGACGCCAGGCTTCCCAAAGAGTCACTGCGAGAGAAGTAATGACCTACTACTCACAAGTATTCTCTCATCTCATTTTAATTCATGAACTGCTCAGCATTCAGCTTCAGCCAAACTCCAACATTGTATTGATCTGCTCAACACTATTCATGAAGATCATTCGCAGTCACACAGTACGTCAGTGACTGATGTTATTAGGTGAAAATGGTATCTGGCTGAAAGGAGGAAAAGTAGGCATATATTGGGGAGCAATTACCATATAAATAGACATTAACTATCTAGGAGAGTTCTCCAGCGTAGAATAAGTGAAGCAGGTCTTTGGGGGTGTGATTGCTGAGATTTCAAATTGGAATGGTATTTCAATTTCAACACTAGTTTTTTGGTGTTTTTTAATTTCTTTTTCTTCTTCTTTTTTTTCCTGCACTAGCAGAGGAATAAAACTCCAAGTGAGAGGTTGAAATTTTCAAATGTTCAAATTACAGCTGCAATATATCTATATGAACACACTATCCAGTTACAATGTGTATAAAGGCACAACGTTAGATAAAAAGCTCAGCATTTTTTCAATATGGAAATGACAGTACAACACAACATTCAAATAACACAAATACATATTATAGAGGTTTAATAAAGTTACGTGGATTCAAAAACATAGCTTTAATTTATTACTCTATTTTTACAATCTGTAGAAGCATTCCCTAAAATCAATCTGGCATGAAGTGACAATATTTTCCACATAAATAGAAAATAGGAGAGAAAATAAAATCTTTTAAATGTAATTCCTTATGGAAGCTAAAATACGCCGATTGGCTTTGCTGTTCACTTAATGTGTAACTTGAGATCTAAGTCACTCCATCCCTGTTCATCTAAAATGTGAATTAAGGGGGACCCTGGGTGGCTCAGTCAGTTAGGCATCCGACTTGGGCTCAGGCCATGATCTCACGGTTAGCGGGTTAGAGCCCCGCTTCGGGCTCTGTGCTGACAGCTCGGAGCCTGCAGCCTGTTTCAGATTCTGTATCTCCCTCTCTCTGTGATCCTCCCCTACTCACACTGTCTCTCTCTCTCTCTCTCAGAAATAAATAAAAAACATTAAAATTAAAAAAAATAAATGTGAAATAAGGTTCTTACCCTTACAAAACAAAATTTAAAGGACAAGAAAGATGGAGATAATTATCAGTTACAAGATTCTCTTTGTGTGGATGCTCAAATATTTCTGCAGCCAAAAAACATGAATTAAAAATATTTAACTGTAAGTGTAACTGATATAAAAAAAGACCATGAAGTTAGGAAAGTTTTTTTTCTCTTCCTTTTTTTTTTTTTTTTTTATT
>NW_027527956.1:3303311-3335601 GCF_008692635.1 Crocuta crocuta
TGCGTTTATTTTAGAGAGGGAGCACGGATGGGGGAGGGTCAGAGAGAGAGAGAGAGAGAGAGAGGATCTGAAGGGGTCTCCTCAGCCCCAGTCAGGGCTCGAACTCAAGAACCGCGAGATCATGACCTGAGTTGCAGTCAGAAGCTCAACGGACGGAACCACCCGGGTGCCCCTTTACTCTCTCTTCTATTTCTAGTTTCTGTTGTTTATTTTTTAACATCCCATAATTTCTGCATATTTGTTGTGGAAACAGACTCCTCTCTCCCCATTTGACCTCGATGGCAATGATCATTTGCATCTGAACAGCGCACTTCGCATTTTGCAAAACAATTTAACATAAAAGGAAACATAGGAACTCTGTGAAGAAGCGAAAGCTGATGGAATGCGTGCAATACAGTTATCGTCTAGAGTCACAACAAGTATTGCCCGGGCGCCAAGCTATGTCTTCTGGTTTGAACTTCTGTATTCTCACCACTACACTGAGAAGCCTCTGAAATAAAGCAGGTGATAACTGTTTAAATGAATGGATTATGTCTCTCCCTCAAGTGTACATGTCAGTGAACGTGAACAGAATGCCTGAGTGTTAGCTAAGACAGTGTTTGGCCTTATCTACTTTCCTTATAATAATCTTGAGAAAGATTACTTCGTATTTGAATAGGACTTTAGAGTTTATAAAATTGCTGTTATGTAAGTAGGCTCATTTAGCTATAAGGCAAATACATGGCTTAATAATTTGCTACATTACCTCACCCTAAACAAATGCACATAGGAAATTTCCCATCTTCTCGCTTACTCAGAGCTAAGATTTGCAAGGGAGTCTGTTATCACGCTGTTCGGAAGTTCACTCGAGTGTGAGGAGGTTGTGGCTCCGGTGCACCAGTCCCCACACCATCAGGGCACTGTGACCTCGAAAATGTTTCAGTGTCTCTCTGAAGTCAAGTTGTAGTCACCCATCGAATCTAAATGCTTTGAATGCACAGCTAGACAAATGAATGTTTTAGTTTTCTTCTTTTATTGAGGAGAAATTCACATACCATAAAATTAACCACTTTTTAGAAAAAACTCAAGTTAGTTAGTATACAGTGTAGACTTGGCTCCAGGAGTAGAACCCAATGATTCAGTGCTTTAACATATGACACCCAGTGCTCATCCCCAAAATTCCCCTCTTTAATGCCTATTACCCATTTAACCCATCCCCCACCACCTCCCCTCTAGCACCTCTCAGTTTGTTCTCTGTATTAACCATTTTATTTATTTTTATTTTTTAATATTTATTTTATTTTTGAGAGAGAGAGAGAAAGAGGGGGAGGGGCAGAGAGAGAGCGAGACACAGAGTGCAAGTCAGGCTTCAGGCTCTGAGCTGTCAGCACAGAGCCGGAAGTGGGGAGGGGGGTGTTGGAACTCAACTCATGAACCGGAGATCATGACCTGAGCCAAAGTCTGATGCTTAACCGCCTGAGCCACCCACTCACTCTTGTATTAACCATTTTAAAGTGAATAATTCAGTGGCATTTTGGACATTCACTATATTGTGCAAAAACTATCTCCATCTAGTTCCAAAACATTTTCTACTCAGCGTTTCTATGTTTTGTGCTAAGCTCTGGCAAAAGGCTAAAGGGACACCGTTTCTGAGCTCAAGAACCTCCCATACTAGTGGGGAAAGCAGACTTCCAAAGGAAGTTTTCAGTGTCCCTTGGTGGTACCAACGGTGTGTGTGTGTGTGTGTGTGTGTGAGCTCAGGGTCCTGTGGGGTTGGGGGGAATCTATGTTGGGGGTGGGTACCAATGTGGGCCAAAGGGCAGCTGGTCACCTCTGATTGGATCTTTGAAGACTAAAGGAGGACTTAGTCATCCCAAGGAGCTGGGAGGAAAGCATTGGCAGGCAGATACAAGGCGGAGAGGAAGCCATGAAAGTCTGCAGTGGAGTCACGTGCCGGGAGTATCAGGCGCAGAGCACAATCTGAAAATGACACACAAGAAGAAACTGTGGGAAGAGATGGGACTGAAACGCGGGCAGAGGCAGATCACAGTGCCCTGGCTGGGGGAAAAGCACTCTCTTTAGGGGCTGGCGAGCTCCCTCTGGCGCGGGATAGGCACCCATGGGACCATCAGAGCTGCTCTGGTCAGAGCTGCGTGTTATGTACATCATCGGGCTGCGGGGCGGCTGACGGACTGGAGGAGGGCAAGAGTGAGGCAGCGTTACGACAGGGACAGCCATGCGATCATTACTGATATCCCCAGTGCCCAAGGTCACTGGTAGGAGCGAGAAAGAGAACATTTAAGAAATATTTAGGGAGCAGATTCCGCAGAGCAAGGGAATTAATTCCATACGGTTGCTGCGCGTAAGAGAAGTTGAGAAGTCCCAGCTTAACTGGGCTTATAGTGAGTTTTACTTTAGAGCAACTGCATTTGCATTGCCTGTGCAAAGTCCTAATGGAGTAATCCCAGAGTTTGAGGGTAGAGCTGGGGCAGAGTTACTGAGTTGGCAGGTGCCGGTTGTGCTGAAACTCAACCTCAGACATGGGTGACGCCGCTTCAGGAGTTAACGCAGAAGCAACCGGGTAAAAAGCAAAACTAAGGCATAAAGTTACCATAAAATAAGGAATAAAAGCGAATATTTAGCAATTGGCATGCTATTATTGATGAGTCTCTTAGAACAGTTTTGCATTTAAGACACAAGACTTTGAGGCACGAATTTCAGGTAAAGAGGCTGAGACAAGATATAATCCGATCATCGTGGCATCCACGGATGAGACAGGAAGGAGTAGTGGCAATAAGATGGCACGTGATCTACCAAGGTGATTGCCATGGACTCTCTGGGCCCTTGTTACTTCAAAGCGGCAATAGTATTGGTCCTGACAAGTGAATAGGAAAGTGCATTAAAAATTAATATATCACTAACAAATAAATGAGGTTATATCTGTGTGGAATTGACTGTAATATCAGTTGAATTTTCTTTTTGAAAAAAATCACATAAAACTAAAGCAAAGAACAATAACAATGGTAAAAAAAAAAACCCTGATTATAGAAAAATGGCATTGGTATATGGACTGCGATTTTGGACTGTATGTTCATGATAAGGGACTAACTGAAATTCTGTAAATATTCTTGCAAACTTATCATCCACTCAAGGAGCTTAGAGTATAATAATAAATCATTGATTTCTTTAGGTGAATATTAATATTTAAGTCCTAACCTTCTCACTCCTAATTGGCTAAGCTGCTACAAAATGAAGTCAGGAAGAAAAAAATAATAAAATAAAATAAAACAAAACAAAACAAAACAAAATAAAATAAATAGAATAAATAGAACAGAATAAATGAAATAAAATTTTAAAAAGTTAAAAGATAAAACAAAATAAAGAACAATCATGTACATAATATTCCAATAGATCACTGTCATTGTTATATTTGTCCTGTTTAATTCATACTATATCTCTAGAGAATACTGCTTGAACATTTATTACTCTGTCTTTGTGTTGTGGCATTGCCAAAGGCACAAAGCTGTTGCTGCCTTTGATAGCTCCCTGATATATTTGGGCAATTTTTAGCTGAAAGGATGGGTTTTCTGAATCAAACCATCAATATGAGAGAAGGCGGTGAGATAGGTGTTTTATCTTCAGCAAAGATTTTAGGAAAGGGGGATTAAAATCAATTTTTATCATGTAATTGATATACTGACTACTCAGCTAGACATAAATTTTGAAAAACTAAGTATAGTTACTGTCTTGTTTATGAATCTTACTCTAGCCTGATTAATTTGAAATAAGTACTACAATGTGAAAAGGACAAAGGGTACAAAAATAAAGCCCAACACACCTATGAGAATCACTATCAATGCCATTACTTCGTTGCTTCGCTTTTTTTAAAAACTCTAAGCTCTCAGGGAGTTTACTGTGATGGTATTGCTGAGTTCTCTGTCATCATCAATTTTAATATTTTTATGAAGTGTGTTTTTTATGAATTTACTCCTTGAAATGTATATCATTACATGAAAGCAAGCTATTCTTTCTGTAAATTTAATTGATTACATTTAATTTATTAAATTTTTAAAAATCTTACAAAAAGCATTTAAACAGTATTTCCAGACAAGAACGGCTATAGGATTACCCGACAGAATAGTTCACAGAGCTGAACAGAAAGATGTCATAATATTGACCTCTGATTTTGCTAATGCAAATCCTGATAAAACGCTAGCTTAAAAATGTTACATATTTGGGTATATGAAGAATATGATCTTTTTCATATATCTTAAATTAATTTAGATTTGAACTTTTCACTTCTGTGGACATAGTTTTGTATTTCTCCTAGAGGCATGTTATTTGCTTATGAATCACATTGGATAATCCTAAATGGCAAAATAAGCTTCTTGAGGTTTCCACGGGACATCCCCATCGGGGCTCATTTTTACAAGGCTATGACAGAGCCAGAAGGAAAAGAAACAAGCAAACAACAAGCAGCTGACAACCCTGGGGAAAGAAAGAACTGATAAATCAAGTTCCTCGGAAGCAATCTGAGGGAGGAGGGTCAAGGGCACCAGTGAGGATTTGGTTTTCAATCCTAGTTGGAAATGGCAGGAAAGGCACTGAGAGATTGGTGTTTCTGAGCTCAGGTCCCTCCAAGGCAGAGGGCGTGGCCTGTAGGGAGCAGAGAGGCCCAGAGGGTTTGACCTGCAGGGGGAGGCTGGAGAGGGCGTGGCCTTGGCTGTTGCAGGAAAGATCCCGAGTAGCACCAGGGCCAGCCTGATGCCAGGCTCTTGGCCTGGCATTTTTCTCCAGCCTTGCACAGAAATCCAGACTTCCCGCTGGACTAAATTAGGTAAATTTAATTAAGTGTTGGTTTACTTTCTTTAATTCTGCAATACGTTGATCATTTGGGAATGTAAATGTAGGCACTAAAATGATTGGAAGAGAGGAGAGAAAGATGATAAACTTGACCCTCAGCTACGGGGTGTGTGAGGCAGGTATCTGTGAAAGCCGTGAGCAAAAGGGAGTTAGGATGGGGTAAGCAGGAGTTGGGCTGAAACGGGATTCAAATTGGGGGGGGGGGGGGGGANTAGAAAATACCACGGGGATTTGAATGTAAGCTAATGGTAAGGCGAGGTGACAAAATATAGTTTATTAGAGGCCAAGGTTTCAAAAATGAAAGCTTTCCACATGCAGACAAACGCCGGCTCATGGTGTGAGAAGTAGTAGAGAGAGGGCCCAACCATCAAGCAGTGCGAGACTCGAGGAGGTGAGAGTTTGTGCGCAAGGCCTTCTGTGGGCTCCCTAGCCTAACGGTTAACCCTACGGACTCTGCCAGAAGGTAGGACTCTTCCCAGTGGGTGGGAAGGTTGAACAGAGGAAAATGTAGGAGTGTCAGTGCTCCAGAAGAATCCAGATGACTTCTTAAATGGTAAGCATGGGCCTCCAAGCAGAGGGGGAGCATCTCTGGCTGGAGCGAAGGAATTAAGAGGAGGAAGCACCGTGCTCTGCCAACCCTGCTCCCCCTCCTCCCCGTTTACCCTCCGCAGTAAGCAAGGAGCCTGAAGCTGTTCCCAGGTGCTTCTCCTGAAGATGTCTTCACCTACAGGAGGGACACCGTGATTGTTCTGGGTTACAAACATGCTAACCCTGTCACTTGCATTCTACTGATTCTTTGGGAGACAGGCTGTTTGCTGACTGCAACTGATTCCTTTGGTTGGCACTGGAGAGACAGAACAATTAATTAACAATTAATAATTAACACTTCACCCCTTTCTGATGCACAGTCTTTCAGTGAGGGCTCTTGTGATTTATAAGATTTATAAAGATACATGTAAGAGGGGATTTCTAGAAATAGGCCCACATGGGAAGCCAAGATATGACATGTTCTTCCCTCAGAAAGCTGGAGAATCGGAAAAGCTGGTGGTGGTATAAGGTACTCCAAGTTCAAAGTTCTGGGAACCAGAGGGCCGCTGGTATAAGTTACAGGGTCTGAAGAAGTTTCAGTCACAAGAAAGGAAACTATGGATGTCCCAGTTCAAGAAGAGAGTTTGCTCTTCCTCGACCTTTTCATTCCATTTGTACCCCCAAAAGATTGGATGGTGCCCACCCACAGTGGTGAGGGCGGATCGTCTTTCCTCAGTGTACTGAATCACGTGTTAATCTCTTCCAGAAACACTCTCAAAGATACACTCAAAACAATGTTTTACCAGCTATCTGGGCATCCTTTAGACCATCAAATAGACACATAAAACTAGTAGCACACACCCTCTGCCCAAAATGAAGACTTTTAGATTTTATTTCAAGTTCCATGCATTATTCATTTCAATGTATAAAGACCTACCTTCAAATACATTCTGGTATCCAACTGGCCCCTGACAAGATAAGGGAGTGGAGGGCAGGCTGTAAAGCTCATTGCCATGGCTGCCCTCAGTCTGGAGGGAAGAAGGGCTCTCTTCTCAGTGTCCCTCATACTTCCCCTGTGCTTCAGGTTATACTCCTCAAATAATATTATCGCTGTTTTCCAACCACTTCTGAGTTTTTAATACTTGTCTCATTTTTCTATCCCTCCCTATTTCTAGTTTTACTGAAGCTCCCTTTCACCCCTGTCACCCCTTCTCCTGACCCCTACCCCCCTAACCCCACATTCAAAGACACTGTGATGGTCAGTTTCATGAGTCAATTTATCCCGGCTCCAGGCTCCAGTCAACCCAGCAGTAATCTCGATGTTGCCGTGAAGGTATTTTGTAGATCTTATTAAAACACATAATCATTTGGCTGAGTTTATATATGGAAGATTATTCTAAATATTCTGGGCAGGGGTCCTTCAGTCAGTTGGAAGATCTTACAAGGGGAACTGAGGTTGCCCAGAAGAATTACTGACTATAGGCTGAAGTTTCAGCTCCTGCCAGAGACTTTTCAGCCTGTACTTCCCAACAGTCTGCCTTGAGGGTTTTGAACCTACCTATCCAGCCTCCTAATCACGAAAACTGAGTCCTTGCAGTGAATCGCTTATATATATATATATATATATGGGGCCAACAGAGCACTGCCACTTATTGCCACCAGTAAGGTCACATAAGTGGTTTGATCACCTATAAAACCGGCATAATAAAGCCTACCTTCCAGACTTACTGAGGGAATTAAATGGGAGTACTTCTACATATTTCATACGACAAGGACAATCTCAATAAATTTGTTCCATTTCTTACCCCTGCCCTGTTTTCCCTTTAATTATTTACATTTTTCTTCTCCTTGTTACATACTTTACAATTTGTATTTAGATGGTGTAAAAACCTTTCTTTATTTAAATCTCCAATATCTATAAATAATAAAATATCTCTTCAGTGGCATGGAGCCATGAGCGCTGGAAAAAACAAAACAAAAAAAACCTAATGTCATCAGGATTTTTACTCAGACCTCTGCATTTTTCAGGTTTTAATTCAATAAGTGATCTTTTTTTTCTAGCGAAGGAGTCACGATCTAAATGACTAAATAGCCAGTATACGGCAGATCAATATGTGAAAAGTAGTCACTGGACATTCTTGAATCATTCAAAGCTTTCAAAGATTCCCTTAAAATGCTAATCCAAGCATTCTTTTTTATTATTTTTCTGCTCTTGCCTGGTTCAGAATAATGGAATTTTGATAATGGAAATTATACCATTTCTTTTCTTTTCCTTGAGGCTGCCATTCTTCTCACAAATCCTTTCTCCAGTCACCTGTGTGTTTGACTTCCAGATATGTTCTTTGAAATATTTTACAAGCTAGGAGTTCTTTGTTAAAAAATGTGTAATGTTTATTTTTGAGAGAGAGGGAGAACGCACGCGAGGAGGGAAGGTGCAGAGATAGAGGCAGAAAGAAAATCTGACGCAGTCCCTGAACTATCAGTGCCAAGCTCGACATGGGGCTCAAACGCACAACTGTGAGATCATGACCTGAGCCAAAGTCAAGAGTCGAATGCTTAACTGACCGAGCCATCCAGGTACCCCAACCAGCTAACGCGCCTAATCCCAAATGACTTCCCAGTGCATCATCAAAGAAAATAAACTGATAAAGTCAAAATTTAATTATAGTTAACATATTTCAGTGGGAAACCCCACACAGAGAAAAGACATGAAATAATTATTTGAATGTGCCAAAAAACAAACACAAAAAAAGTATTGTAATGACTCAATTGTCAACTGGAAGAGTATAGCTCTGGAACTCACTTTCTCTGAGAAATAATCCCTGTTGTTTCCTAAAAACTAGAATATTATTCACACCAGTAGCTTTCCAACTTCTCTGCACGTGGAATCACAGAGGATCCTTCCCAAACCCTGATTCCCGGGCTCACATCACATACCAAGTACGGCAGCATCTTGAAGATGGGGACCAGGAGACAGTATTTCTCAAAAGGTACAACCAAATTTGAGAATCAGTGGTCTACATGGATCTACTAACTCTTCCTCAAAGCATGATTCAAGGCCCACTGGCATGGTGTCCCCTCACGGGGACCTTACTCGACTTGTAGATACTGATTTCATCCCAGACCGGTTGAATCACTGTCTGCTTTTCAAAAAGATTCACGGATGATTCTCCTGCTCTTACTAAATCACAGCTTTCCTCCTCTACTCATTTTGGTCAAATATCATCCATAATTTCTTCATTATTGCCAACAAAATTAGGACCAATAAGGTTACATTCTTCAATAATAAACAATACGCTAATAGATCGCTTTTTAAAGTATATCGATTTTGCATAACACAGATTCCTTCTCTATCTGCCTATCGACTTGAGTAGCCAGCTTTTTTTTTTTTTAGTTTATTGTCAAGTTGGTTTCCATATAACACCCAGTGCTCATCCCCGCAAGTGCCCTCCTCCATGCCCATCACCTCTTTTCCCTCCCCTGCATACCCATCAGTCCTCAGTTTGTTCTCAGCATTCAAGAGTCTCTCATGGTTTGCCTCCCTCCCCCTTCCCCCNATTTTGTCCATTGTAGAGAAGCCAGCTTTTTAATGTGAAGTATATGTGTTTTAGGGGACACACAACTAATCAGTCATATGCTGTCCTAGCCAGACCAGGGGGAAAGACATGCACATCAATATAATAAAAGGCTAAAATGGTATTCCTTTAGACCTAATCCTGCCATGGAAGAAAGGAATTGGGAAGATTAGAGAAAATTTCTAGGAGAAAAGTCACCGCATTTTGTATGTAATTAGACCCCTGTCATATCTAAATACTTCATGCTATCTTTCACGACAAATTAATGTCGCCTTCTTCCTGTCTCAAAAGAAGTTTCTAATTGAAATTAATTCATAGTCAAGGAAAATATGATTGCTTTACCCACTTCTCTACGTATACATCTTCTCTTGGGCTGCGAAGTGACATTTGAACACGGTGCAGAAATGCAAGCATCCTCCTGTTTAATGAATCTGCACACTTTTCTCGCTCACCTTCCCCTCTTGGCAGACACCCCCATGATCTCTTTTTAATGCAATGCGCAAGTTAATCACTGACCTTCCGTTAACAATGCCAAGCAAGTCTGGAAATTGAACCCAACCGGCTCCTATTAATTTCTTTCCATTTCTCACAACAAATGCATAGCGATCAAACAACAAACAGCTTGAAACATGAAATGATATGTTTTTATTAATACATTTTTCTTTTTTTTTTTTANCTGTATGCCAATGACACCATTTCATAAGGACAATAAAGAAGAACCAAATACAACAACAATTTAGGGAGTGTTTTCCAAAGGGTCTCTTAAAGACATCAATTAGACATATATCTGGGGCTACATCAAATCCCTGTTATCCTTGTCACATTCCCTGCTGGGTTCTTGTCATGTTCCTGCTAGGTCCTTGAGAGTCTTCCCTGAGGTGAAAGCTTTGAATATTTGTAATACATCCTTAAACACAATAGAGATGTTGTCTTCTACCTTTTTCTTTTATATTCTTTCTGATCTAGTATAATCTTTTTTGAATTATTTTTAGAGAGAGAGTGAGAGTGGGTGACAAGGGCAGAGAGAGAGAGACGGGAAAGAAAGACAGAATCTTAAGCAGGCTCCACAGTCAGCACGGAGCCTGACATGGGGCTCGATCCCATGACCCTGGGATCATGACCTGAGCCAAAATCAAGAGTCAGATGCTCATCCGACTGAACCGCACTGGAGTCCCAACCCAGTAGAATCTTAATACCTTCGTTGGCCACTATTTTAACCAACATTGTACCATCTCTACACAGTAGTCCTCAAAAGCCACTGTTGCCAATTCTATGTATTTTCTTATCCATTAATGCAAAACAGGTTAATTCCATACTAAAATATTCATTTATAGAAGATACAATTTGTATATATGTCATGTATAGTATAGATGTTAGTGTATTACATATTAACATATAATTTCTCATTTATTACTCTGTTCCTTTTCCTTTGGGTGCATTTCCTGTAATGCAACTCTGTGTGCCCAAGATTACAGACATATTTGGGCACGACTGAGGCACCTGGGGCATCTGTCAGAAGCGATGATTCTGAGTACACTGAGTCCTTCCTTCCCTTAGCTCAAGTCCTGGACCTCCTATGTGAGTCTAACATCTAAAGTCTCTGAGATATTCAAGTCAAAGAGCAGTGCTGCTCTTGATCCATTTTGCGATGGGCACAAGTGATTTACTATTTAATCATAGGAGAAATTTACCTGCTTGAGAAACAGGGCACCGCAGACCTCCCCGGTCTGGAGGAGCCCTCAGCTCAGGCTGGCAGGTGGGAGCGCCCTGCTGTCCACGAACTCAGGACGAGGCAGGGCTCTGTGGCCTCAACACAGCCTGGCTGGTGGAAGGGCTTACCACAGCCATCACACAGGAAGTCAAGAACCATGAGACAGAAACTGGTAGATTCCAATGATGCGGAAATGGCCTTCGTTCTGTGAAACACACATAATGTGTCTCTGATATGGATTGAATTGTTACCCCTACCCCGAATTCACAGATTGAAATCCTAACCCCTGGAATGTGACCTGAGTTAGAAGTAGAGTCTTTACAGAGGTGACAGAATTAAAATGAGGTCGTTAATCTGATATTGGGCCTTCAGCCAATATGACTGGTGTCTTTATAAAAATGGGAAATATGGACACGGGCACTTATACAGGGAGAATGCCACGTGGACCTGAAGATGATCATCCGTAAACCAAGGAGCGAGGCCCGGAACAGATTTCTCCTTCACAGCCCTGAGCTCACCCCTTGATTTCAGACTCCCAGCCTCCGGCCTGAGTCAGGACAGTTTTCTATTTAAGTCCCCCATGCCCAGTCTGGGGGACTTTGGAGTGAAGGTCCTGGCCAGCTAATGCAAACGGCAAGGGATTTCTGAGATTAGAAGCCATGGAGACAGCACCTCCCCCCCCAACTTGGAAATGCACATTTTGGCATTTCTCATTCAAGAAATAATGAGCATCTTTTCTAAGGAGGAGGATTAACAAGTGTTTCCTTTCTCCATAGGATCAACCTTGCTGCTGCCTTGTGATTCAAGCCTGAACAAAAGGAGAAGAGTCTAAGGGCATCTTTCTCCTTGCTTCTAGCCCAACCCACCAAACGCAAGGTTCTGGCTTCCTTTCTGACATCTGTGAGAGTCCCTCTTTATCCTGAAGCATTCCACACGCCTGTGTCACCAAAACGAGATGGTGGCCAAACCCGTGCCTACAGGGACTCTGTCCTTGTGTGAATTTAAAAATCCGAGCTGGCGATTGATTTTGAGCGCCTTTTCGGTTGAGTTTTTGAATTCCCTCGTCTCTCATCAGGCTGTCTCATTTACTGGGAGCATTCAACACATTGCAAGGTTTTTCTCTAGCCTCGACTACCGTGGTCTAATCAATACCTGCTTGACGGCTGCTTTATTTCCAAAGAGAATAGCATTAGTACAGGCATATGTGAAGGCATACTGCCTGAACTCTTTCAATAGGCTTGCAACCTCTTGTCTGACTAGTTTTTTCCAAAATGAGCTATCTATGTATCTGTAATTTTCTCTCTCTCTCTTTCTCTCTCTCTCTTTCTGAGGCTTATATGACTGTAAAAATATCTTAGAATTATTCTTGCTGAATTTATAATAACAGTCCCCACAATACTTTTCATCAGGCAACTGCTTTGTTCCTTGTAAGCAAATCTTGGAAAGAGAAGCCCTTCATAAGTATCCTTTCTCTTCCCTCATAGCTTTTGAAACATGATATAAATCTCCATTTTAACCTCAGATTTCTGACCACTTGAATGCAAGGAGGATAAAGAACCGGCAGTTTCTGTCCTCCTATTATAGTTTTTCTTCTCTCTACCCTCACTTTGCGGACCCCACGCACCACTGCACCCTTCTGATCCCTCACCCAGCAGCCCCCCTTTGCCCTGGGGGTGATGCGCCGGGTGTGAGGTTGCAGGTCGAGTTACATGGACCTGCCCTTGCAGGTCTCCTTCCTGTGGGTCTCCCACGTCTCTAAGTCCCTGACCAACGCTCCTGCCAGCGAGCAGAAAGTGAGGCAGACAAGCCTGCGTGTCTGAAGAAAGGACAGGACTCTCGCCCCCACGCCTGTATGAGGGGCTCTGTGCACCCTGACAAGAATTACAAACAGGGTTTGCTCATGCCCGCCTGGAGCACAGGTGTGGGGCTGACCGGCAGCAGCAGGAAGGAAGGAGAGAAGGTTCTGTGTCCGGACACAAGCCTGAGAGGGAAGATGATCGACCTGTTTTATCCATTAGAACATTGATGCGTTTTCACAGGAAACGTAATGAGCTGGATTGTGTCCCGCACGAACTCCCCTGTAGATGTCCTAACTCCCAGTGCCCAGAACACAAGTCCATATGTGTTTGGAGAGCGGGTCTTTATAGAGGTGATTAAGGTGAAGGAGGTCACATGGGTGGGCTCTACTCTAATGTGACTGGTGTCCTCATATTGTTGATCAAGTCACAGGTGCAGAGGCAAGACCGTGTGAGGACACAGGGAGACGACAGCCGTCTGTGAGCCAAGGAAAGAGGCGTCAGAAGGAAGTCACCCCGTTGACCCCTCAGTCTCAGACTTCCAGCCTCTAGAACTGAGCGACAGTACGCGTCTGTTACTTAGGACACCCAGGTGGGTGCTTTGCCTGAGAAAACTGTTCCAAAAAACCATCTTCCTTAGTTTCTACTTAAAACTAAGAGAAGCTGGGGCACCTGGGTGGCTCAGTTGGCTAAGCGTCTGACTCCTGGTCTTGGTTTCAGGTCATGATCTCATCGTTCGTGAGAAGGAGCCTTGCGTGGGTCTCCACACTGATAGCAAAGAGCCTGCTTGGGGTTCTCTGTGTATCCCTCTCTCTCTGCCCCTTCCCCATTTGCACACATGATCTCTCTCTCTCCCAAAATAGATAAATAAGCATCAAAAATTAAAAAATAAATAAAACTAAGAGAAGCTTTTAAAAGCAGTGTTGCCTTAACATTTAATGGATCAGTTTATAGGAGAGGCTCTAATTTGCCCTATCTAGTTCGCACCCCATCACTCCTTATCAGTTCCTATAAGCTGGATGCAGACTTAATCCCTCTCCTGAGCGAATGTGGGTACGCTGACTTCTAGACTGTCTTTCCAGTACCTGTCAGTCCTTGTCACTAGCTGGTGTCCAGAGATGCTACTCCTTCTGTATGTCAGTTAGTCTTTGGAACAGTTTTACCTTGTTCACAGCTGTTTTCCAGGAAGGGAGGGTCCCTCCTGTGGCTGACCTATCCTTCTGCTTCCCACAATGCTGACACTTTTACCATCATTACTTGGCAACATGTAATTTCACTAAAAGTCTCTGCTGTGTGATGACCTCCCTTCCCCTGAGTTTCATCAGGCCCACTTGGCACCTTAGCAGGCTGAAGTAAGAGCCACTTAGCTCTCCCCACCAGAGATACTGGCCTTTCCCAGTATCATCCTTAATTATATCAAATATCCATGAATCTATTTTTGTGTATTTCTCTTCTTTGGAAGGTAAAGTCTTGCCTACTGAAACAGGTCCATTGGTAGTAAGTCTGATTTAAAGAAGCAGAGAGCTTATTTATCCGTGTGTGCCTGTGCATGTGAACATGTGCTCACATACACTTGTTTCTGGGTTTGTGCCTATGTGTGTATTCAGAGAACATCAAAGGTCCACTGTCGCCAGATTAAAGGTAAACTCCTCAGCCTGACATTCAAAGACCTTTGTAGAATGGCCTCGGTTTCCCTTTGGGGCCTTGCCTTTCTCGACTGAGATGTGCATTTTTTAAAATATATTTTTCTGTGCTTGATGTCTTCCTGTAGTCAAAACCCTCCTCTCCACTCTACACACATCCCTGCCTCACCTGCCCCAATTCTGTCAATTGCCTTAAGGTTTAGTTTAAATGTTACGCTTTTCAGTGGAGATCTTTCTGGTCTGCAATGCCCACCTACCCCCTACCCAGAACTTTAAAACCTTATTTGACTCTGCTATTCTTTTCTCATGAGTTGTATTCTTGCTTTGTGTTTCTTGTATGGGTTTTTGCATCTTACTCTTCCCCAGAATAAATGTCAAACTCTGTACGTGTTTGCTAGGACTCACTCAACAAAGTACCCCAGACAGGGTGTCTTAAATAACAAACATATGTCCCTGTGTTCGTGAAACTCGAGTCGCAAATCAAGGCGTTGGGGGGAGTTCCTTCAGAGAGAGTCTGCAGTTGCTCGGTTCTGACTCCTGGGGCTTCACTGACCATCTTTTGCCTTGCTTAGCTCCTTTTACCTCATCCCAGTCTCTGTCTTCGTGTTCGAATAGTGTTCTCCTTCTGCATGTCCCTGTGTTCAGCTCTCTCCTTTTCATAAGGACAGTCATGTTGGGTCAGGACCCAGCCTACTCCAGGGTGACCTATTCTGACTAATTACATCTACAAAGGCCCTAATTACATCTACAAAGGCCCTAGTTCCAAATATGATCATCTTCTGAGGTGCTAAAGATGAGGACCACGACCTATGAATGTGGGTGGGAGACACACTTCCACCTGTAATTCAACCACCTCCTTTGCCAAGGCTCTTCCTTTGCTCTCTGTGTGCTACAGTGCTCCACCCAGTGTTTCTCAACTTCCAGCGACTCCATAATTATGTCATTCAATTGGAAGATGCCATTTGCACTGTACAAGTGCCTTTCCTATAGCTGGCCCATAGTTTAAGTTTTATTGGCCACAGAGACTTTGTTCTTATATATTCTGGTTGAACCTTTATCCCTCTATCTCAATCCCAGTTTTATGTGCATGTCCTACTGATGCAAGCCTTTGTAGGAGCTACACGTATTCACAATAGCCTAATACTCAATACCGGAAGGAGGTTGGGAGGAGGGTGGTTTTAAATGGGTGAGCACAAAAGGAGATTAAATGGCAGAGGGGAGAAAATATGTCTCTAGGCAGATATTCAGCTTGTTCAGAAGGCAGAAAATCACCCATTTGAACAGTATTGCTGCGGTGGGCCTTGGGGACACATTCATTTACATGTTTTCCTCAAGCCACTGCCCATCCAATCCTTTGGAAGCCTTATAGATCCCCAGCTTGTTGACTCCAGAAGTGAAGTGTCAGATATTTTTATACAATGTTGACTTTCAAATTTATATTACTGTCTTCCTTTTCAGTGTCTTGTGGTATATGCAATTTATATTCCAAATGTCTTCTGAGACTATATATATATATCCCTCGTGCCCAACGAAGTACTTTGAAATCTCTTTGTGAGATACTATTTCTTCTGTTACTTTCTGTCAAAGAGATTTACAAAAGGGCTTCAGGATCATGTTTTTCCTATTACATAATTTTTTACAGCCCTGGTTACAACTCACAGTTAGCCGCACCATGGACTGTCATTCAGGATTGTTCACCTGAGTCAACTATGAATGAGTTTTACTGGAAAAGGGTGCCCATTACCTTCAGATGTGAGTGGCGACTTTATGTACAAATGACAAGATGCATTTAGCTTAAAAGTTATTTATGAATTTGGGGTTCCTGAGTGGCTCAGTCGACTAAGCATCCAGCTCTTGATCTTGGCTCAGGTCATGATCTCACGGTTTGTGGGATCGAGCTTCATGTTGGGATCCACACTGACAGCACAGAGCCTGATTGGGATTCTCTCTCTGCCTCTCCCTCTGTACCTCCAACGCTCATGTGTGCTCTCTCTCAAAATAAATAAACATTTTTAAAAAGTTACTTATGAATATTAGCATAAATAACAAGTCAATTAAAATAAGTCTTAAAGTGAAAGCAAATAATGCATTTAAATAATCTTCATGATCTCTATTTATAAATATCATTTAAATATTATCTAAGAATTAACACAGTATCTACACAGGAGGATGGTTGTTAGAACTTACCAATTAATGCTATTAATTCTGAAGTGTGAAGTTTTATTCTTTAACTGAATGCAATAGGATAGCCAAAGTAAGTTTTCTTTTTTTTTTGGTATACATTAAGACTTCATTAGAGAACAAATTATGTGGAAAGTGGAAAGACTTAGTCCATTGGGTTTGGTGGTTTGAGAATTGCATGTCTGATCTGAAGGAGCCAAAGATTTATTCTGAAAATGCACACTATTTATATACCATATCCACAGTAATCAAACTATTGGCATTAAAATGTAATCTATTTGGGGGGGCAAGATGGCGGAGAAGGAAGGAGCTCTGTACCTGCACTCGCGCCCATACATCACACAGTAAAGATCTGAAGCCATTGGAAACCTTACAAAACCTGAGAGATTGGGAGAAAAAGGACACAGAATCCACTGAGAGAGACTTCTAANAAAAATTCTCAACAAAGTGAGTACAGAGAAACTACACTTCAGCACAATAAAGTCTATACATGACAGGCTAACAGCTAACATCATATTCAATGTTGGAAACCAGAAAGCCTTGTCCCTAAGGTCAGAAGCAAGACAAAGAATCTTGTTTTCATCGTTTTTATTCAACATATTTATTGGAAGTCCTACCCACATCCACTAGGCATATTAGAAATAAAAGCCATCCAAACTGGAAAGAAAGATGTCAGAGAATATTTTCAGATGACATAATTTTATGTATGAAAAATAATAAAAACTCCCCCAAAAAACTGAGAATATGCAAATTCAGTAAAGTTGTAGGATAAAAATCAATAGACAAAAGTCTGTTGTGTTTCTCTACACTAATAATAATCAATCAGATAAAGAAAAGGAGAAAAAATTCAATTTACAATTGCACCCAAAGGACAAAATACCTAGGAATAACTTTAAAGGTGGTGAAAGACCTGTACTCTGCAAACTATAAGACACTGATGAAAGAACTTGGAGCAGATATAAATGGAAAGACCAACTAGAAAATATACCTGCATCCCCATGGTCATTGCAGCGTTATTCACAATAGCCAAGATACGGAGACAACCTAAGTGTCCATTGGGGAATAAATGGATAGAAAAGATGTGGTATATTTATGCAATGGAATATTATTTAGCCATCAAAAAGAATAAAATCTTGCCATTTGTGATCGCATGAATTGACTTCCAGGGTATTATGTTAAGTGATAAATCAGACAAAAATAAATACATTCAACCTCACAATATCTTATATGTGGAATCTGAGAAACAATAAAAAGGCTTATAAATACAGAGAACAGATTCTTGGTGGTTGTCAGAGGGGATGAAATAAGCTTTTATTTATTATTAAAAATTAAAATAAATGTAGCCTATGTAACATTCTATGTTGTCAGCTGAAAAAAGTAAAGGAACAAACCACTGATTAAATATGAAGTTGAATATAAGTTCATTTTGAGACATTGACAAATTGCTACATAGTTAAGCATATGTTATTAAATTCATTCTTTTTTATAGAGTTGGCTAATTTTTCTTGATAGCTAAAATATGCATTTATCATGCTAATGTAACTTGTTTCAGAAAAATATATCTACTCTGGAGTTGAAACAAGTTTATGTTAATAATGACCCCAGTTAATTATAAGGTTATCTCTTATAAGCATAATGCATGTATATTGGCTGAATCTGATTATTTTGACTGTAAATCTAAAACAGATAGTCTGTCGGTCAATGACTCGGGGAGATGAACAAAAATCTTTTAAAATGTAGATTAGAAGCTATAGAATGAATTGTCACTTTTATATTAGCTATTGAAATACATGTTTGTATTGCATCATGCATATGCTAAGTGCTTTTTGTTTCGTCTTATTTTGCTTTGGGTGAGTATGAAGAGTGACCAGTAAAGCAAATCTTATTTCATGATGTCTCATGAATTTTTACAATGTAACAAGTGATATATTCTAATAACACTTCTGGAAAGAGAGGAGATTTAGGTCCCTTCTCAAAGGCTGAGTATTCTATTGAATTGTCTTCTAAAATGTAAGGTCCAGTTCACACTGGTTAGCTCCGTCGGTTAAGCTTCTGACTTTTTGGCTCACGTCATGATCTCATAGTTTGCGAGTTTGAGCCACACTTTGGGCTCTGTGTTGACAGTTCGGAACCTGGAACCTGCTTCAGATTCTTTGTCTCCCTCTCTCTCTGCCCCTTCCCCGCTCACACTCCGTCTCTCCCTCTCTCTCAAAAATAAATAAACATCAAAAAAATCTAACTAAAAAATAAAAATAATAAAATGTAAGGTCGAGTTCTATTCATTTTTGAAGGTTCTAAGAGAATAAACCTTGCATGTTTCTGACTCTTTCTCCCCTCTCCATGAATTATTTTTCAATCCAAAGAATCCCTGGTGATCCTTAGTAGTAGAAAACCTTCCAGAATTTTTCTAGTATAAATTCTTAGTTCCTCTGTTTCTAACATTGTTGTGCCTGGTAGTAGTGAACTTTACCTAACTTCTCATTTATAAAACTTTAAGACCCTACGAGTGGGCTGAATCATGAATTCCAAAACTGGCGGAGAAGCATGCATTCATGGTGCCTGACATTGGGTGGAACAAGTATTAGTTACTTAGGATTAAATGAACTGATAAGGGATGATTGTGGGGTTTATTTGTCATATTATTGATGTGCTGATTTTCTATTTTTATGGCTATATAAGTGACCATATTTTTCGAAGTCAGTCTATAACTTAAAATAAGTTAATAAATTCTTCTTTTGTAAATAATTTATGAAACTTCTTATATATTTCTCCCTGCTGCACATTTTCAGAATTCTGAAACATTTTTGAGTATTTTTATTTTCATAACAATATTATTATTTGTAACGTTTCACATTATATAATATAGTTATTTGCCTGTCAGCGTTTTAAGAACATAATTGGAAACATTGTTTAGGCCGCCAAGGTTTTTCCAGGAATGAAATATTTGAGGATGGTGATCATTTGATTAGATGCAACCACACAACTTTAAGGAACTAGGGTTACCTTTTGGAACCCGCACTTACAGAGCCTTCTTAGAAAACTGGAACCTGGTTTAGAGGTTTCCAGCTGTAATAACTTACCAGCAGGTAAGGAGTGACCTGCTTCCATGGTGAGTAAGATGGTGGACACCATCACCGGGAGTTTGAGAGCTGCGAGAAACCCAAAGCTGCTGATAACCAAATACTTTTCTACCCCAACCTCTTGGGATGTACTGGGTTGGTTTGTTTCATACTTCAACTCCTGGTTCTTTCCTTTAATACAACGTGTTAATGACTATTTCTGCCTTTCATTTTAGAAATCTCTCTTTTACCCAAATATCTGATCTCCAGGACTAGGAAACACCTGCCTGTTATCACCACTTCTCCACAGATGGTGCACCTCTGTCCCCAACAAGAGCCCTCGAGAAAGACCATTTCTTAAACTCTTTGCCTCACTCAAGAAGTCTCTGATATGCTGTGTGTTGTTCAGGGATTCATCTCAAACAAAAGCAGAGACAGATGATGTTGAACTTTATTGGAGCCCTGCGCTCCCAGAAAACAGTGATGGTTAAGAAACTCCCCACCCTGGGGTGCCTGGAGGGCTCAGTCAGTTAAGCATCTGATTCTTGATTCTGGCTCAGATCATGATCCCAGGGTCATGGGATCAAGCCCGAGTTGGGTTCTGTTCTGACAGCATGGAGCCTCCTTGGAATTCTCTCTCTCACTCTCTCTCTGCCCCTCCCCTGCACTCTCTCTCTCAAAATAAATAAATAAAACATTAAAAAATCTCCCTTTCTTACTCAGTAAAATGGCTAATCACAAAGGATCACAGCATCCTCATATGAAATTCTGACAGAAGACTCATCTCTACTTTCCCTCGTAATTCCCTTGTTTTACAGAACCCCATCTTCTCCCCCTTTTTTGAGATGTTCCATTCCCGGATTGAAATGATCTCCTTAAGTATCTCATGCATGATCATCTTTGATATACCACAATATTATCACAAATGGTTACTTTTAGTGAGGTAGTTTACGGTTTTCTTACAAAACTTTATAGGTAACTTTACTGGCGACTCGGGCTGATGATGCGCAGTGCACCTTGTAGCATTATCATTTCTTTTTACATAGCACACCATTTAAACATGGGGAAAAGTAAACTAATAAAATGTGATCAAATACCAAAAAAGGATGGTATTAAACTAGTGTTGGTGCAGATAGTAATTGGAAGCAGCCTTAGAAAAATAAGCTTGAAGAGAGGTAAAGAAAGCAAAAATTGCTTTTTCACATTATGAATTATTGCAAGAAAGTGAAGTGACTTGGTGAAATCTTATTGATTATCAGACAGATTTTTACCACCCTTTGTTGAGGATATGGTGGTGATTTTGAAGCGTATTTTCTAACTCATATAAAGAAATTCTCTCACGGGACACCTGGGTGGCTCAGTCGGTTGGGCGGTCGACTTCAGTTCAGGTCATGATCTCACGGTTTGTGGGTTCGAGACTGGCGTCGGGCTCTGTGATGACAACTAGCTCAGAGCCTGGAGCCCGTTTCAGAGTCTGGATCTCCCTCTCTCTCTGACCCTCCCCTGCTCACACTGTCTCTCTCTCTCAGAAATAATAAAAACGTAAAAAAAATTATCTCAAAATTTGCTGGAAAAGAGTAGCCGGGAGTCTGAATGTCAAAGCTGATATAGAATCTGAAAAGGAACAGCCAGCTCTGTTACATCTACTTTATGTCTTTAGCACTTAGTCACAAACCTCTGTCCGATCAGCTCTAAGAGCAACTCGGGTTGGGAGAGAAGCTCTAGAGGGTTCAACAGTCAAGCTTCTCTCTCCCTCTCTCTAAATTGAGACCTTCCTTGTCCCTGAAGCAGAAAGTTTCTTTGCAGCCATTCCAGACACATAGCTATGTCTCCATCAACTGATACTTGTATTAGGATTAAAAAAAAAAATACTCCATTTACCTCCTCACATGCACAGTAAGCAGAACCCCTAGATTATTGCTCCTTAAACATCTTTGTGCCATTTTCAATTACTGATGGAGAAAAATTTTTAATTATTGGGTTATCTTAATCGTTGTATGTGATATATAAGTAAATTTACAATATTGCTTTAATGTATCTTTACATATACACATACATACATATATCCATATGTGTGTATATAAGGATATAACCTCACAACGCTTCCATATGTAGTCTCTGTTCCAAATAGCCTGGTCTATTCATGGAACTAGTTCAAGCAAGTCCTACCCATGACTCAAAGGCAGATTGAGGTTTTTTATAAAGGACTGCGTGTGTTTTCATCCCAGACAAAGCGATATAAACATGAGTTGGGCTATCCTGAGCAAAGTGCAAGTTGTGGTCCTCTAGTTAGTGTCACTATATTATGCAGCAGCAGCAAACATGTAATCCTATCGTTGGTGTTTTTATTTATTAATAACTTCAAAGGGGATCCCTCTGAATCTTTCCCCAGTGTCATGTAGCATGCCTCGTGTCTTTTCAGTTACTTTATCGCTACTTCCCTTCATTGTCTTAGGAAATGCTTGGTTTTTGTTTGTTTGTTTTTAGTTACATTATATTTTTCTTACTACTTTCAACACTTTGGTTTGCAAAATTATATGTATATATAAAATGGGTTATACTTTGCAGAGTAAAAGGATGCAACAATAAATATCTGAATTTGCTTATACCTACAAAATGAAACACTGGGGTACCTGGGGGGGTGCTCAGTTGGTTCTGACTCAGGTGATGATCTCATGGTTCATGAGAACAAGTGCTAAATCTGGTTCCACGTTGAGCTTGTGGAGCCTGTTTAGGATTCTCTCCCTCCTTCTCTCTCTGTGCTTCCCTTGCTGGTATCCTCTCCCTCTCTTTCCTCTCTCTCCCTCCCTCAAAATAAAAATAAATAAACATTAAAAACAATAAAAAAACACTCTAAGAACAAATCAAAAACTAATAAAAACCATTACCTACAAGTCATAGTAGGAAAAAATGGAGAGGATAGAGAAGGAAAACATATTCCTGAATAGATCTTATATTATTGTAACCTTGAAATTTTTAAATGGTTCACATAGTTAAAAATGAAATTCACTGAAAGAAAAGCCATATCTCAGAATAAAAAAATATAAACTACGAATGAATGTTGAAGCTTGTGAAATACAAATCAAACATCGAATGGCTAAAATGAACAAACCAGAAAATGACAGGTGTTGGTGAAGATGTGGGAACAGGGAACGCTTCTGTGGTGCTGGTGAGAATGCAAACTGGTAGGGACGCCTGGGGGGCTCAGTTGATTAGGCAGCCAACTTCAGCTCAGGTCATGATCTCACAGTTTGTGGGTTCGAACCCCGCATCGGACTCTGTGCTGACAGCTCAGAGCCTGGAGCCTGCTTCGGATTCTGTGTCTCCCTCTCTCTCTGCCCCTCCCCTACTCCTGCTTTGTGTGTGTCTCTCTCAAGATCAAATAAATGTTTTTTAAAATTTTTATTTTATTTAATTTTATTTTTTAATTTTTTTTTTCCCCTGAGAGAGAGAGAGAGACAGTGTGAGCAGGGGAGGGTCAGAGAGAGAGGGAGTCACAGACTGAAACAGGCTCCAGGCTCTGAGCTGGCTGTCAGCACAGAGCCCGACGCGGGGCTCGAGCCCACGAACCGCGAGATCATGACCTAAGCGAAAGTCGGACGCTTAACCGACTAAGCCACCCAGGCGCCCCTAAAAATTTTAAATAAAGAATGCAAACTGGTGCGGCCATCCTGGAAAACAATATAGAGGTCTTTCAAAAAATTAAAAATAGAACTGCGCTATATCCCAGCAATTGCACTAGTAGGTATTTATCCAAAGGGTACAAGAATGCTGATTTGAATGGGCACATGTACTCCAATGTTTATAGCTGGGCTATCAACAATAGCCAAATTATGGAAAGAGCCCAAATGTCCATTGACTGATGAATGGATAAAGAAACTATGGCCTATATATACAATGCAATACTACTCATAATTGAAAGATAATGAAATCTTGCCATTTGCTATAACTTGGATGGAACTAGATGGTATTATGCTAAGAGAAATATATCAGTCAGAGAAAGACAAATATATGATCTCCCTCATGTGTGGAATTTAAGAAACAAAACAGATGAACCTAGGGAAAGGAAAGGAAAAATAAGATAAAAACAGAGAGGGAGGCAGACCATAAGAGACTGTTAAATACAGAGAACAAACTAAGGGTTGATGGAAGGAGGTGAATGGGTGATAGGATAAATGGGTGATGGGAATTAAGGAAGGGACTTTTGGGGATGAACATTGATGTCTTATGCTTGTATGTCAACTAACTTGAATTTAAATTAAAAAGAGAGAGATGAACATAGTTCCAATCATTCTAAATAATGCAGGAACACCAAGGTCGTGTGTCCACAATGGTAGGTGTTCAAAGATGAATAGAAATTCACACACACAAAAAACCCCCACTTAATTTTAAATTTACACGTCATCTTTTAGTACAGATATAAATAGTAATAGCTTGAGATTATTTTGAAACTATTTTGTAGGTCTAAGTAAGGATAAGCAATTCAATAATGATGTCAATATTATTAATAGACCTTACTTAGGTCTAAGTAAGGATAAGCAATTCAATAATGATGTCAATATTGTGAAAGATCTATTTTGTATATATGTGGGGGGAAATACACTGATATAAAACTCAAAGATGTTACTTAAAAATCTGATAGTGCTTAACTTGCATTGGAAGTAGATTAATGAAATCACCATTTACTTTAATTTCTAAAAATATGCTGATCTTAACTCTATTTCCAGAAAAACCTAGACACAATGCCAATGAAGAGGAATAAGCACCTTCACACTCAGAAGATGGTTTCTAAATACCCTTCCCCACTGTAAAGAGCCAGGGATCCTCAGAGAAGTGGCCGAGCCCATGTGGGGTGTAGGGAACGCACAGGTGGTAGGGCCAAAGGATGACAAAGCCAACGTGATGAGGTGCCCATGGGCTAAAACTGTGAGAACTAAATATCAAAAGAGAATAATGCGATTTGTTGAAATGTATCACATAATCCAAACCCATATTGGCCTTTAGATAGGGCAGACATGGAGAGGAATGCAGCAAGCAGCAGCAATAAGAACCCTTGGGTCACTGTTGGAAATAAGCATATCTCATCTTCCTCTAAAAATTAGATTAATGGAGGAAGTAATTAAGCCTTTTCTGTATACACTATGTTTTATGATATCCAAATAGATAATAGTTTATTTGAAAAAGTACCTTACAGAAGAATTCTGCCTATTACATGTGACAGGAATGATAAAATTGGGAAACGGCCATTTTTCAACACTCAATAAAAATTCAGTCATGTAAAGTCCATCCCAGAAATTAAGTGAAAATTTGATACTAGGCTTCACAGGGAAGGGATCAACCTGTCACAGCTTGAACTCACAAAATAACCTGAGATCACTAAGCACAGACACTGGTATTGCATTCTGATATGATTGGAAATGAAGGACATCACATCACCTTTAAAATATTCTTGCCAAAATGGTGAACCTTATGAATTCTTGAGACCTAACTTGAATAATAAGTAAAATGTAAGTAAGAGAACAAGTTAGATGATCCCAAGAAAAAAGGTGATAAGAATATGAGCTATTTCATAAACAATGCAGTTTACATAGCACATCAGTGGCATGACTGGGGGAAAAAAAAGAAAGAAAGAAATGTCATGGGTAGGGAGAGTGAACTTCTAGCAAATGAATGAGACTGAAGAGACAGCAGCCACAGCAAAGTGTGGACTTTGAATTCCATTCAAAGAAGCACGTTCTAAAAAGACAGTTTTTAAACTGAAAATGTATTGTTAATTTTGTAGTAGAGAAGTATAAAATTATTATATTAAGAATGATACTTTTATTCAGCCTTATTTCATTAAGTGTGTCATTTACAGTAGACATGATAGGAGAATATTTTTAATTTTTTGACTTTATTTATTTTGAGAGAGAGAAAAGAGAGAGGGCATGTGCACAAGTGGGGAGAGGAACAGAGAGAGAGAGAGAGAGAGAGAGAATCCCAAGCTGGTTCAGCACTGTCAGTGCAGAGGCTGATGTGGGTTCAAACTCACAAACCATGAGATCATGACCTGAGAAGAAACCAAGAGTCAGATGCTTAACAGACTGAGCCACCCAGGTGCCCTTTAGCGGCATATTTTTAAAATATATGTAGTAAGTAATGTAAATGACACTGGAAGTCTTTCAGAAAATAAAATTTTAAAAAAAGAGAGAGAGAGATGAAATAAACTTGGAAAAATCTTGAAAATTGTTGTATCTTGTTGATGAGTGTTTGAAATTCCCTAGATTGAATCAAATGTCCCATTACATATTCTCATAAACTCTGATTCCTTTCCTTCTTAGCATTTACTACGCTGAAGTTTTATTTTTATTTGTATAATTCCTTCAATTCCCTTACCCTAGATATTTAAGCTCTAGGAGTACATAAACCAAAACTGTCTTTTGTTCATTCTTGTATTTGTTATGGTCAAGAAAGTGCTAGATAACAGTGACAATGGATCAGTTATTCCTTAAATAAATGAATAGATTCATAAATGAATGAGTCTGAGGTGGTACAATAATCATAGATTTCCTTGTTTCTTGGACCAACTTCTAAATATTTTGTTTCACTGTGATTTGGGATGCATTAATGTCTAGGCTATTCCTTGGCAATGTTGTACAGAGAACGCAATATATTTTCCCATGTTCAGCCTTCATCTCCATCATTCATCTCAGCTGTCCAGCTTATGTGACATCCCATCTTTGTGATCCAGTGAGCACCATGGCATGTCTCTGTTGTGTCTCTGACAGAAAATACTTCTGAGGTAAGAATATTGAAGACTTCATTCATGTCAGCATGGAATGATGGAGGAACTCTCTCACACCCAGGAAATATTTACTTTTTTACTCTTTTCTTTTCATCAAAACTCATATAAGGCACATACAAAACATTGTGCTCACAAAGAAGAATGATCTGTGCCCTAGAGAGGTTGTGATTTGTTACTATGCCTAGTAGGGCATAACGTCATCAATGAAAGAAAAGATCATGATCATTTGTAATATCAGGCTTGGTAGAATTTCAGATATGAGTCACGTTGGCAGCTATGTTAGTGATATCAAATAAAAAAAATTTCTGTAGCTTTAAACTCATGTGGAAACTAATCATCAATCCTCAATATGTAAAAAAGGAGACCAGGCTTGTGATACAGAGGAAGGCAAATCGGCAAACAGGGACTCTGCTTTGTTGACCACTGGTTCTCAGGAAGCCCAGAGACTGAATTATCACTTTCCTCTGGCCTCCTCCTTAGGTCTCCTGCTTCGTGTGGGTCCACCTGAACATGAGGGCTCTTTATTGCCCTCAAAATCTTGGCTTCTAACACCACACAATCATCTCGCCTGTGTTTAAACTTTATACGATCTGACGCACACAGTGCATACTCTTTTGTGCCTGGTATTTTCCAGTTGACACTATTTATGTGAGATTCATCCACGCTGTTGCACACGGTTGGGGTTAACTTATTCTCAGTGTTGTAGACTATTCCATGTGTAAAAATGCAGAATATTCAAAAGCATATACCATTTGTCATCAAAAGACTACACGTAAGAGCACGCAGCTGAAATCTACCCAAATGCCAATCAATAGAATGGATCCATAAGTACATTCTGGATACTATGTTTGAATTTTTTAAAGCAAATGTAGTATAGCACAAATTACAGAAGATTTCCTAGGAGCTGTGGGTTTTTTTTTTTTTTGAAAGAAAATGATCAAAAATATTTTATATTTATACAACAGTTCCATACTATTATTATCATTTGTGGTAGTAATGTGATGCTTTTTATTATTTTTTAAGATGTTGTTGCTTAGGACTAGGTCTAGTCAGATATTATTCCCAAAGGGAACATTGCTTCCTGGTTTCACCCATCCCTTCAGACGCTGGCATCCAGACTGTGACTGTCAATTTTTGTCCACTAAGTCTCAGGAATTATCTCTAAGGATCCATGGGACCGTAAGGCCAAGGAGAGGATGTTCAAGCCTCAGACCCTATATTGCTAACAAGAGAATGAGTTGAGAAGGACTAAATCTGCCCTGTGGAGCAGCCTTTCAGAGTTTCTTAATCTTCTGTCCAATCTTCAATGTACATGGGATTTTGAGTGAATGTACATGAGTAATCATCAACATGAAACCTATTATTACATCCTACATGACACGTTGTCTCTGCATCTCCAATCTATTNATTGAGAAGGAGTAAATCTGCCCTGTGGAATGCAGCCTTTCAGAGTTTCTTAATCTTCTGTCCAGTCTTCAATGTACATGGGATTTTGAGTGAATGTACATGAGTAATCATCAACATGAAACCTATTATTACATCCTACATGACACGTTGTCTCTGCATCTCCAATCTATTTCCATCAGAAGTTGGGTTACTCTTCAGCAAGGCAAACCTGAGAAGATGATCTCTAGACGATTCCAGTGTGAATTACCTTCTTTTGTTATTGTTCAAGTTAAATGTTGTGAGTGATTTTCATCTTTCTATGGTGTAGGGTTTGAATAGGATGCTGGAGCAAGATTCCCACGCATCAAACTCTTACCTTTCTGACTTGCATGACCTTGCATTTCTTTCTCTGCCTCAGTTGCCTCACCTGTAAAATTGGAAAAACAACGCTTAATGTGGGATGGGGTGGGGGCTGGGATACAAACTAATGTATGAAAGCATGCAAAATACATGGGACAAAACTTTGCACATATTAGCAACTGTTGTCACGTTGGCTTGCAGAAGATCAGAGCTTTTCTAGAAATATAAGTGATTTCACTCTTTTGTGCTATAGGTGCTCAGAAGTGTCCACATTTGAACTGAGTTGACCATGCCTTTGTCTCTCTCTCCCTCCCAATAATCAGTTATTGAACTCGGGCTGCCCCACGGAAGGGTGAGGTCCTTAAGGGTGGAGGGAAGGGAGGACTCTGCAGTTCAGGCAATCGTTGAAAGGCCTGAGCACCAAAGATCCGTGTCAACAGCATTGATGACGTCTAGAACCAAGAGTCCCTCATCGACAAGGACCTGCATAGCACATCACCCTGTCCCCTGTGGCCTTCTGCCTTTGTGAACAGGCCCTTGCTCTCCGAGACATCTGGGGAGCACTGTTAAATAACCTGCTGGCACTGGCCATCAGCCAGTTTGTTCACTGTTCAGCCATTTTCTGGTCATTATTTCATAAACTATTTTTTTTTCCCTACTTGTGACGAGTTTTTTTGTTTGTTTGTTTGTTTGTTTGTTTGTTTTTTTTATGGATGCGTCCATACATTCTCATTATTTCCCTTTTGGTCTGTGCACAGATTTCTTTGTTGGATGAATATCTATACTTAGAAATTCATCCCATGGCGTGGAATGGGGCTAATTGAAGTGGAATTGAATCCAGGACCCTGACCTCATCAATGTACCTCTCCGACCAAGAAAATGACCGCATTTGCCTTATGAAACTAGGCTGTTCACCTGCCAGCAGAGGGGTGAGGACCATTCAACCATTTACTATATTCATACACGTAGCTTATGAAGTCCTGCAAATTTAGGAAACAACCCATCGACTATCCATTTTAGCATAACAAAATCAATTCCTCGTTATCAATTAATAACAAAACAAATCAATACGTGCTTAAGTGTGTTAACTACGCAAACAAATTAGCAGACTATGAAGTGCCAGCTAATCCTTCCCTCTGGCTTCCTTTATAAAATCAGAGGCCGCATTAAAACACATACACCCACACGGGCGTGTATGTCATCAAAACCTTACAATCACGTACCGGAAACTAAAATACCAAAAATTAGACACCATATCAGGCTCTTGCTGGAGTCCTCTATTAGAGAAAAGAAAGGGTAAAGAAAGCAAAGGAGAAAAAAAGAAGTTCGTTAATTTTTTAAAATAATGAAAATAAACAAAAGACAGTCTAGTGACTGCACGAGGCAAAAGAAAGGGGATGGGTCACGTTGTTTTCTAACAACATGTCAGAGATGCTAAGTGAGGCAGAAAAATGCATTTACCTTTAATAGTGTACCTGCTGATTACTGCTGACTTGGATCAATTCTAATCCTTTGAGAAGCAAGAAAAATTATTGTTTGCAGATTCTGTGTCAAGACTCTCAAAGCCTAGAAGGTATCGATACTTCTCCAGTAACTTGACTCCTTTTTTCTCTAGGATCATATAAAATGCCAGCGAGGTCACAGTACTTAAAGAGCAGAATGGAAAATGTAAAAAAAGAAAATGTCGCCTAGATGTTTTCATCATCTTTAATAGTTAGAATAAACATCTCCCCATATATCCAAATATTTCTGATGCCACATTTTTTAATACCAGATTCCAGAGATACTGGAAATCCTTTTGAACCAAACCGCCTGTCTCTGAAGCAAAAGATATCACCCTGAAGTTATAAGATTAGCATCCAAATGACTATTGTTTGGAAAGGGAAACAAAATCTTACATGCGATCATTTCAGATACACTGGAAGGATCTAATCCCACAAACTGAAAATGTGTGAATTCCATTACGATGGGTTCATACACTAAGATTTTATACCTGGTGAAATTGCTGATCCCCTAAAGGACCACCCCCAGCATGGTCGTCACTTTCGATTCCACGGATGAACTACCACACGGCGTCTAGACGGAGGCACCAGGGATACAGAGGAGGAGAGGCAGCTTATGTGGGTCAGAGAACCAGTTCGGTGCACCACGCACCAAGGGAAACGCTGTGAGTGTTCCCAGTGAGAGCCATGTTCTTCCTCCCAGCTTTGCAGTTAAGCCCCGATGTGCCAGTCGCCTGCTTCTTGTTTGTCTCTTCCATGACACTGTGAACTTTCTGAAGTAAGGAATTGTTTTAAACCTGAATTTTCCTAGCATAGTGCCTGGTTATAGTNATCTTGTTTGTCTCTTCCATGACACTGAACTTTCTGAAGTAAGGAATTGTTTTAAACCTGAATTTTCCTAGCATAGTGCCTGGTTACAGTAAATTCTCAATGATGGATTGTAGAAGGAAGATGTAATGAGACTGATGGACACCTGCTGCTCCAGCCTACACACACACACACACACACACACACACGCACGCACGCACATGCACACACATGTGCGCACACAGACGTTTAGTATTTAGGTAAGAAAACTGAGATTCAGCGCTAAAGGGACTGATTCAAGGACACTCAGCTTGTTGGCAGTTCTGATTACAATGCAAAGTCTTCTCATTTGGAGTCTAGTGGTCTTCAAAAGCATGAGCTCTTCTTTCCTCTACAATCGCTTTGGTATCTGTAGAATTCTTTTGCTGTCTTCTTTCACATGGACCTGAAGGACACAGCCTTACACTCGAATTATTCTACTCCACTCAAACGCATAATACCAGATCCATTCATATCCTGAAATTAATACAAGCCATTGCTGTGTGAAAATAGTTCTCATCGAATTCTCAAGCCCAGAAAAGTAAAAGTACTTATGAAACGTTTTCTGCTTTACTACTAAAATTTTTGTAGGAATTCCAAGAAATTGTTACCCATCTAATAATAGGATGCTTGTTCCCCTCTTCAAGGAAATCGGTAAAATATGCTTTCCTCTGGAGGGCCTCTGTGGCACAAGCAGACTAACAAGGAGATTAGATGCTTTGCCAACTTCTTTAGTGAAGAGACTGCTCTTTTTTTTTTTAATGGGCATTTCTGTTTCCTAGCAACTGGAAAGTTCTACACTAATCTATATCTGCCTTCTTATGGGAATAGATCAACTCAGGTGCTATTTGCAGCACTCGCTCTTTGGATAAAAAGGAGAAAGACAACCTAAAAAGAATGTATCATTTTGGTTTGATCCTGAGTGTTGGTTTAAATTATACGGTCCGGATGCAACTTTCTAAAGTTTGTTAATTACAACATTGAAACCAGCATAAGGCAAGAAAACTTTTTCCTTCTTCCCTTTTACATTCTTTGGCTCATCTAATAATTCAACCGACATAAGACAAGATTAACAGGAGAAATAGCAATTTAATTTTGTACATACAGGAGCTCGCAGAAACATGAGACTCAAAGAAATGACCAGAACAAGCAGCTTTTATAACTTTTAGACAAACAGTACATTTGTGAAGAATTGATAAGACAAAGAAGTTTGTACTTGGGGTAGCACATTAGTGAAGAAGTAATAAGGTTTGTTTTTTCAGCCTTCTCAGCCCTGAATTCCTTGTCTTTGGTGACAAATACATCTCTTTACCTCCTGGTGCAGTGAGGGTACCTTTTGCATGGGAGATTTATCTCTTACACTCAGGGACAAAAGAGGGTCAGAGTGTCCTTCTAGCCCTGTTTCTTCAGTCATTTTAATTTACAATAATCAATATGGCAGCCGGAAATATTTGGGGACCATCTACCCCTGAACCGAACAGATTATAAAAGTATTCTATAGTTATTAAATATGAAAGACTAGTGTATATATTTCTTTAAAAATCTGCACTAGGGTAGTTATTTGTTTCAAAACCCACTCCAGATCTAGAAAGCATTTTCTGAAACTGTGTACTTGGAAAACATGTGCAGGCCATGGAATGTGTAACTCCTAACACCTCCATCCCTGTTACTAAAGAAATTTGGGGACAGAAAAATCACAACTTGCTTATTTATGCAAATCTTGGGGTAGAAGCCATAGAACTAGAACGTCAGGACCATCGTTTGTCAAAATTCATCTCTCATAAAGCCTGGCACTTGCCGTATACCAGATCTCCTCCAAATATCTCACCAACAATAGAGCTACAAATTTCCATCTGAAATTCATTCAGGATATGCAGTTCAAACTTGCACACATTTAGACATTACACAATGTGCTAGGGATGCAGTTTGATTCAGAAGCTTACAAATATTACATATGTATTTCAGGGGGATGATATTATCCTATAATTGATCATTTTGGTAGTACTAAAATACTTCTTTCTGAACTAAAATTAGGCTTATTGCCAGTATCATTTCTTTATTACCATTCTGTTGTTGA
>NW_027527956.1:3335784-3411886 GCF_008692635.1 Crocuta crocuta
TTTTTAATTTTGTTTTTGAGGTAAAAAAAAAAAAAAAAAAAAAAAAAAAAAAAAAACTTTTGTCTTCTCCCTTCTAGATTCTTTGGTTGCTCTAAAAATTAAGTTAGGGGCACCTGGGTGGCTCAGTCCACTAAGTGTCCAACTTCAGCTCAGGTCGTGATCTCACAGTTCATGGGTTCAAGCCCCATGTCAGGCTCTGTGTTGATAGCTCAGAGCTTGGAGCCTGCTTCGGATTCTGTATCTCCCTCTCTCTCTGACCCTCCCTGCTCACGCTGTATCTGTCTCTCTCTCTTTCAAAAATAAAACATTTAAAAAATAAAATAAAATAAAAATTAAATTAATATAAGAGAGATTGGCAAAAATTTCACTTTGTACATACAACTACCCTGACATATGAGCCGCCTGGACAGTGGGGCTCACGTAACATCCTGCACTAGGAAGAAGGGGCTAAGGGTCCGGGTCTCCAAAGAAGAGGAAGACAATTCACAGGAAGACGGGAAGAGCAAATTTAATTCAGTTAAATACCATATACTCTTCACCTACTATGTGAAGGAATCAGTACGTGTGATCTGGTGTACTCAGCTATGTTAGATAAGACTTCACCAATGATTAAAGCAGAATCTGATTGAAGCTAATTTTTATTTTATTTTATTTAAAGAATTTTTTAATGTTTATTTTTGAGAGAGAGAGAGCAGAGGAGGAGCAGAGAGACTGGGAGACACAGAATCTGAAGCAGACTTCAGGCTGTGAGCTGTCAGCACACAACCTGGGGCTCAAACCCACAAACCGTGGGATCATGACCTGAGCCGAAGTTGGACGCTTAAGACTGAGCCACCCACGCGTCCCAAAGCTAATTTTTAAAACCTACCATCTGCTAATCATGAGTCGATTATTCATTCATTCGTTCCCTTTAACGGAGACTGAGTACCATATACAGTATCTCTTCAGTGGGAATGTGGAAATAAACAAGACTGAAGGGCTTCCAATACAAAGGATGTGATGTCTGTGTAGTTAAGTATTTGATGACGGCGTATGAGAAATATTATACAAGAGGTATAAACAAATGCTGTTTGTTTATAGGAGCTCTAAGGAGGAAGAATCTAAGGGCACATTAACAAGCAGTCTATGTTATTTTGCAAGGCAGGCTGTTAACAAGGATTCATAATTGTAGTTACAGTGGCCTCCTGTGGTCATGAGGCATTTTTACAAAGTGATAGCCTTTAGTTACTCTCCACAAAATCTCCTATCTTATTCACATGCGTTTTGGTACTTACTCTGTCTGGGACGTGAGAGCAGCTGAGGAAGTGGCCCAGAAGAGCCTTCTTTCTTATCACTTTCTGTTGACCTAGAATGTTTCCTTTCAAAGATTTAGGATCCCCAGCTGAGGAGAGGAGGAAAAGCGGACCCCGGTCGTTCTTTCCAAGACAAGCCAATTCTTTCTTGGTGCACATCCTTATCTTAGTACTGTATGATTTCCCTCCCGTTGTGGTTTTTCATTTTATTTCCTTAAGCCAATTGATTTTATAATAATACTTTATAAAAGAATATATGGTGGACGTGTTCAGAAAAACTATCAAACTTAATTATTTCTTTTATTTTATTTCATTTTATTTTCTTTTTCAACCCTAATTATTCTAAAGCCAGCAAACAAGTAAGAAGTTAAGAGAGGGCAAGAAAACAAAACTCAAGAGACTCAGATATTTATCTTTCAAAAGTCCAAGTGGGTTTGATGGAAAGTCCCTATTCAGAATGAATCTACTAGAGTATCATTTCAAAGAAACAACATCTCAAACGGCACTCAGTCCTGTCAAGCCGAAAACCAAAGTCAGTAATCATTGCCATTTATCTTTGTGTATTTCCATGGGAAAGGAGAGGAAGCAGATGAGAAACAATAAATGTCTTCATAAACGATGACAATATCCTTATGCTGGCAAATTATTTCAAAGTAGAAAAAAGAGAAAGATATGTAGTTTTATTTTGAGTCAAATGGGTAATTTATTTTAAAGTTTGATGTCCACTCTTTAAAAAGAAAAATCACATTTTTCTCCATCTTAGAAGTTTTTAAGGAAACAGCTCTTACCAGAACTATCCAGGGAATATGTATTCTCTTCACGTGTATAATTTGTATCTTCCAAACTCAAACTTATTTGTTCCTGTTGCAGGGTAGAATCGTATCTAAAGGTCGTATTTCTCAAAGGTGTCCAAATGCCAGGTATGTAGGTCTTAGAAAAAAGATCCCACATTCTGTTATTTTTATATAAACAGGCATCTCTTTTTCCTGACTCAGTACAGATTATACAGCTCAGCAGAACTGATTATTTAACAAGTCACAACAGAGTAAGGTAATGTAATGAGGCCAATAAAATGACAAACAAAATTAATTATTTAGGCTCTGTTAGGTGATTCTGCTCCAGAGGGTACAGCGGCCTGTACGGATGCCTTTCCACACATTAAAGGGAGGATCTGTGACCTCACCTACTGTGCGTCATGTCTTTAACCCGGCAGGCACAAATCTCCTCTAAGCTTTCACAACATACAAATATTCACATGACAGCCCCCCGCCCGCCACCCCCCATCCAGGAGCCTCCGTCTCCTGGAGGTAAACACATATTCTTTGGGGAGCTGGTCTTCTCATTCCCCCCAAAAGCAATAGAAACTCCACAACCCTACTTTCATATTTCGTTTGAGAAACTCCGTGATGCAAGTTTAGAAGAAATTCCATTGTGAACAGGTAAATGAAGCTTGATGTCTCCATCTAAAACGGAAGTTATTTCTACTTAAGGTCCTTACAAGGAAGGAGCAATGTTACATTGGTAAACCTCCGGCATCAAAGGCTCACCTGAAGTTTTGTAACTCTTACTGTTCTCTTATTGAAGCCCCACACTGGCTTTGAATTGTCACATCTGAAATTTGGTTAAGATTCAGTCACATAGCCTTCTCTTCATATGAAAAAAATATCTAAAAAGGTTATCCCATTGAGGTGCATAAATCCTGACCAGAATCAGCTGCAATGAGAAAACGATCGTGGGGCGCCCAGCTGGGGAGTGGGGACAGGGACTTTTCTCTCCTTTCCCAGAATCTGTGAACTCTAGCAGCTCTGACAAATGAGAGTATATGTTCCCCAGATGTTTATATTTTCTTGAAGACAAACATCGTTCTATGATAAATTTAAATACTGTGCGCATCTCAAAGTCTGGCGTCCGTCATGAAAGAAATAAGAGTCAGTCCTCATGCAGTATAGTGTATGGCCTGGTCACCAGGGACTTCTTCTCTGAAAGAATAAGTTTGCAAAGAATCAGATTGTTAAGCAGTCAATTTGATGACAGCAAATTGAAAAACTCTGGAGACTCTGATTACATTTTCTGAGCAAAGCCACAGCCCTGACACACCGGCAGCTGGTGGTTCTCTTGGGCACCCGGGCTGGTGTGATAGAAAGTGACAGCACTGTGCTACGTGTCACATTTGAATGAACAGCTACCATGACAGGAAGACTTTTCTTGTCAACACGATAACCATGGCTCTGTGAGATCCCACATTACGTGTTATTTTTCCCTGGAGGGAAATCAGAGGCTGATAAATAGACTTCATTCAATGAGGTCAACATCTATGTATGAAGTGGCTACTGTTACCAGGCGCACCTTGGTTACGCCGTGAGATCGGGTGCTTCCTCTCAGGGAGCTTTCGTTCCCTGGGAGAAATGGGGAGAAGGGCAGCGGAGAGAAATCAAATCCATAGGTAAGGTCATCTGGAATCATGTCATGAGCCATGAGTGAAGCAGAAAACAAAGGACGAGGAGACAGAAAGCCTGGAATGCCTTAATACCATGGTCAGAAGGCAGGTGAGATGAGACGAGAAGGATCTGGGAAGCTGCTGTGTGAGGATCAAAGAAAGGAATGTTCTAGAAGGGAAAAGAGCAGGGCAAGGTCACTGTGGTACCACAGGTTGGAGAGTTGGTGAGACAGGCTCAGGTAGGTCTACCTGCACAATCTATGATAAATTTAAATACTGTGCGCATCTCAAAGTCTGGCATCCGTCATGAAAGAAATAAGAGTCAGTGCTCATGCAGTATAGTGTATGTCTACTGCATAGACGTAACACACATGCTATGAGAGGCAAGGACACATACAGGTTAGATATCACCTGATATGTAACTATATACACATAATGTACATAAGCCAAAATACATCAATCTGCAAAACAACCTGTGCCTTCCAGTAGGTTCTAAAGGAATGTATATTACTATTTTTTAATGTCTATTTATTTTTGAGAGAGACAGAGACAGAGTGTAAGTGGGGGAAGGGCAGAGAGAGAGGGAGACACAGAATCTGAAACAGGCTCCAGGCTCTGAGCTGTCAGCACAGGGCCTGACGCGGGGCTCAAACTCACAGAATGTGAGATCGTGACTTGAGCTGAAGTCGGACACGTAACCTATTGAGCCACCCAAGCGCCCCTAAAGGAGTGTCCATTATTAAGAAAACAGGTATACTATTTAGATTACATTTAGTTCTTAGTTTTTTATTACATGTCCAGTTTGTTCAGCCCGCACTCATCAGGAGCCGAATTCCTCTAGGACAGCACACTTCAGGCTCCTCTAGACCCAACCTCCTTTCCCCTCCACGACTCTCAGGGAACGAAAATCTATCCCAGCAGATCTGGAGGAGAGCTGCCAAATAAATCCCATTTATTCCATTTTTGTATCCAGTTTCACTGAGGAGTAGCCTAGTTACGGGCCACCATCCTCACTGGCGGATGCAATGACCTGTCGTACAGTCTTACTACATTTATGCCTGTGACGAAATTCCAAACGGCCCGTGAATCATCTGCTATTTTCCCACATATCTATTTTAGACTTGCCGAGGGAAAAGCGCGTTCTGAAATGTGTTGTTCTAGCAGTGCTTTTTCCAAATGGCATATGTCACATAATCTCCCATGCCACAACAGGAAATCCTGGACACTTTTTTTTTTTTTAATCACAGCAGCATCCACTGCTATCAATAGAGTTACCAGAGCAGTATTTGGCAACAGGGTATTACGCTAACCAGAAGCAAGTGACATCGTGTGCCAGCAGCTAAAATTCAGCGGTATTTTGAGAATTTTGAGACAGAGAGAGGATGCTTTCTCCGCCTTGCGGTGTCTGATTGATACATCATGGCAAGATCAAGACCTCTCTGTCCTCTGCTTCGGCAGCACGCTGTTGTTAGAGCGCTTGAAACATACCAGGCTTTCAGACCAGGCTGCTGGCATTTCCTGGGCCCATGTTTCATTCCGAAGGATTGGTTTCAAGCTCAGCTCATTATTTGTAGATATTCGTTTTGTTCATGGCAAATCATGCTCATGGACTGAGATTATTATTACCAGTAATCTAATACAGGTTCACCGTGGGCATTATAATTTACAGGGATATTTCACAAGCCAGTAGCATACAGAATAATGTCTCTTAATAAGCGAGTAAAGAAATAGCAGACCCCAAAGCAATGATAGGTTAACCGCACTGCTGTTCCAGGCAAAGGGGAGCTGAAAGAAATAAAAACCAGAGTTAGCTGAGGTGTACCTTTCCGGGACTCAGTTCTCTGACGAGTCAGCTTTCCCAGCCGAGAGGGGACAACCAGCTGCCTGTTGCAAAGCCAAAACCCACGTTGGGCTAGAGCAAGAAGCAAGGGGATCTGAGGTGCCGGGGTTGGCAGACAAGATGGTGTCCTTCATGGGGCCGCTGCGTAATGGTCACTGTTGCCAGCAGGAGCAGCCTTGCCCAGCGGGAGCCCACATCCCAAGGTCTTCGAAGTGCTTTTTCTATCAGCCAACAGTAGCCTTGCCCAGAACGAGCACCCTCGGCAAATCCTCACAAACTCTTGGTATTTGCGGTTTAAATGTCCATTACGTCACTGTCACTCCTTACATTCCTACGGATCAGCACTCAGCAGCACAACAATTTTCAGCACGTCATCCTGACGCAGCCTTCTCCGTGTAAACGAATTCACCCCCGGATAAAACAGCTTCACTTAAGCTGTAAACCAGGTGAATCCGAAATCCTAACAAAGCAATACACAACCACATCGCCATCCAACAAGGGAGGTTTTTTATTTTTTATTTTTTTTAATTTTTTCTTTTCTAGGAGAGAGAGAGAGAGACAGCGTGAGCAGGGGAGGGTCAGAGAGAGAGGGAGTCACAGACTGAAACAGGCTCCAGGCTCTGAGCTGGCAGTCAGCACAGAGCCCGACGCGGGGCTCGAACCCACGAACCGCGAGATCATGACCCAAGCGAAAGTCGGACGCTTAACCGACTAAGCCAGCCAGGCGCCCCAAGGGAGTTTTTTTTAAAAAGTGAAAGTTTTAAGGAATGTGTGATGTCCTTACCTTGTCACGTAATAGTCAGCTTGCCATTTTCCCCCCCTAAGGTGAAGTGATTTTAATTCGAAACATATTGCTTTAAACCCAACTGGTACTTTTTAATTGTTAGTTTGTATTGTTTGTGTGTGAGTGAGCGTGAGTGTGAGTGTGTATGTGTGTATGCATGGTGACAAAGGAGGGCTTCAAAGGAAAAGGAGAGGGTGGAGCCCAGTACCTCCTAGAAGACAGCCGCTGCAGACAATAATCTAGTGACAGGTACTATGTAGGCTTCGTATTGATCGCACAGACTGAGAGTAACCCAGTGGACAAAAATGATTGCATGGACTCTTACTGACTATATGTGAGACCTGGTATTTTAATTTTTTTTAAATCTTTATTTATTTATTTATTTATTTTGAGAGAGAGAGAGAGAGAAACACAGAGTGTGATCAGGGGAGGGTCAGAGAGAGAGGGGGACACAAAATCCCAAGCAGGCTCCAGGCTCTGATGTGTCAGCACAGAGCTTGACGCGGGGCTCAAACTCATGAACTGTAAGATCATGACCTGAGCTGAAGTTGGCCTCTTAACAAACTGAGCCACCCAGGTGCCCCAAGAGACCTGGTATTTTAAAACTATGGCACCAAAACAGAATAATCTGAGATAACTGGACAGTTGCATATACTTTTACTGTCATTCCCTTTATTTCTAGAGAGTCTAGACACTTTTATTTATGTCTGGTAAGCTCCGACAGCGTCTTTGTCCCAGGTCAGCTCCATCATGGCGTTGGAGAGAGGTGGTGGACCTACCTGCATCAGCATATACACGTGCATACTGAAGGATTCTTGATAGAGTTACCATGCATTTGCCCAGACAGTGCAGGTTTATGTCTCTTATGTAATTAATCCGACGCAGCCACAATACAGCCGATGAGGTGGCCCACATTACGGTAGGCACGCAAGCCGTGGCCGCTTGGCATTTGTAGTGGGGTCACAGCGAATGTCGCTCTAGAAGGTGTGGCATAATGATAGCAGTGTTCGCAAAGTAAAACTCACTGCATCTAGGTCTTGGTGTGAATATATGATTTCATTCTTTAGAGTAGAAACCTAGAAATATAAAATACTGAGTCAATGATTAGAAATATTTTTACGTCTCTTGATAAATATTTTTCTTTGGAAAGCACGCCACTAATTTTGCATTCTATATTAAAAAACAGTGCTCTTTGGTCACTTTTACTGCACTGAGTATTAATCTTAAATCATCTTGGCTTATTTGATGAGAGTAAATATTTCTCACTCAGTTTACACGGTGCAGTCTTAAGACTAAGGGGTAAAAATATTTATCATTTTTCTGTCTTTAACGCTATTTACGTTTTTCTTTTGTGAATTGTAAGTTCGTGTCCATTCTTTTTACTGGAGGATTGGTCAAAATATGTTTATATGTTTACTCTGAAGAATAAATCCTTTTTTGATCATTTTTAATAAAACTATTTTCCTAATTTGTCATTTGCTTATGATTTTATTGAACCATAGTTTATTCAACATTTTTACGTGATCAAATACATGATGCTTTTTCCTTGTAATTTTGGTAATATATTTGAGCTTTTTACATGTACACGTTGAAGCAATGATGAACTTCACAATAAAATTTGGAAAGCTCTACAAAAAAGAAAAGATTGTGTTCATAAAACATAGAGCAAGTCATATAAATGTGATAGATACCAGACTGCATGGGATATTGATGGAAAATACCTTGAGAGGAAAGAGAAAATAGAGTGAAATAAATCCCAACCAGGGAATAAGCAAAGGAGAGGAGACATTTTAGAAGAACGAAAAAGGGCGTTCAGATTCCGGGGAAGAGATAAAATCAGCAAGTGAGAAAGCGAAAGTCTTAGGAAGACTGTATTCAAGAAGGAGAGAGCCCATCATGAAGAGTGTCCTATAATGCAGAGCAGCCGAGAAAAACAAAGAGTGAGGAAAAGGCACTCGAACTGATCCGCTATTTGTAAAACCCTCAGCTGCCACTCCAATGCTCCAGTTCTTTCACGATAAGCCCTAGCTAATGACTCAAACTATCATCTGCAGAGCGACAGAGATATGTGGACAATCCCATTTAATACAGTTAAGAAACTGACATTTATCACTCCATTCCCAGCAATGCAGAATTTGCTAAAATAAAATATCCTGACACGGGGAAGATTGTGGAAATATGAACACTGGCTATGAACATTCAAAATGTGACATTTGTTCAAGAAGTTGTCATAACATTTTATAGATCTCTACTTTTAAAAATGCAATTTCAAGAAGCATTCTCCCAGAATAAGGATGTCTCCTACAACAGTAGCAATTGTAAAGTACAATTTCTATTTGGGGAAACAATGCAGATATTCACCCTGGGGAAAGAATCAGCCTACGCTTTTCCTTNAAACTCGACCACCATTGCAACTTTTTATGTCCTCCATGCTTTAGACGCCTTTAAATCTGGTTTATGTCTCTGACCCTCTACCCAAGTACTCTTTATGGTTTTCCTAACCAGTTTTTCCCGCACAAAACTCAATGATTTTAATTTTTCCATATGTAACATTATCCTGTGCAGCACTTGACCTACAGATGATTTCTTGCCTTGGCTGCTAGGATGTGAGAGTTTTCTTTTGCTCCTCCCCAATTGCTCTTTCTATCTTTTAGTGGATCCAAACCCATTTTCATCTCCTTGTAGTGCCAGTCTTTTCCAAGGTTATGAATTTTAACTCTTTTTCCTTCTCTCCCATACATTCCACCCTCACCCAATTGGCAATCTTATATACTACAAAGCTTTAAATCATGGTTGTGTTATCACGTATGTTGTGTTTCAAGAAAAAAAGCTATAAGAAAAGATGGCTAAATATGTTTACAGATTTGTCTCAAGCGGCATTTGCTTCTCGATGGACTCCTCTAAGTTTAGCACCTGGCTTGCCATATGCAAATTTCTTATCCTCATTTGTATCCATTTCCTAGAGACAAGCACAACCCAAGGAAGAAACCTTCCTTGTTTGTGGATATTTTTGATTGCTGAGTGACCAGAAACACCACCCTGTCCCCCACTGACAGAAAAACAACGATTGAGGGTTTGCTATTAGAGCCAAGGGAAAAGACGTTAAGCAATTTTTGAGAGAAACATCAAGCTATGGTAGTAGATGAATCACATTGTTTTCTATTTTACAGTAATTTGTAATCTAGATGTCAGGACTAGTCATCAGCATCAGAGAATTTTCTTTCTGCCAGACGCCTCTGGCGTGATACTGACAAATCTTCCAGGTCCAACCTCCTAACTCAGGGTTTCCTACCAGTCACCTGGTAGGTGTTCCTCATTATAATACTTCCTTGTGCTAGACCTGTTCCTATTGCCAAAAGTGCAGCTTTATCTTAATTTAGTCACATTCGGAATTGAGATGCTCTTATAAGAAAAGACATCTGAACTCCTACTGACGTTTAGAAAACTACTTAGTTCTATCAACAGAACACTGAATGGTGGCTTCTAAGTTGGGTTACATGGAGAAATATTTCTGAAAAATAGCTCATAACACCCATTTGGTGTTGATTTTATTCATCCAATGTTACATATGTTCACTTTACCTTGAACGCCACTAGCATTTTCAAAGGCTCTCTGTAGATCCCTCTCTGCTTCCTACTTATCTTTTGCATTACCAACTGTTTAGGTTGACATTTTTCCACCATGTTGCCAAAAATAACCACTTGGACCAAGGCACATTCAAAATCAAGGTCACTGCCAACCCCACCCCTTCCATCCCTTCTTCCCAGAAACTAATAATGCATATTTGCCTCCTATATTATATTTCCTTTGCTGAATATTGTCGTCAGCATCTCACCATGCTTTGAAACATCACCATTGCCTTTGATTTCCCATCTCCTGTTTGTATCTTCCCTGGACATATTTCTAATCCCATGATACCCATCATGGTTCAAGTTCTTGATACCTGCACACAATAGTGCAGTAACCCTGTTTGCTGGGCTCCAGCTTCTAATTTCTATCAAATTAATCATCCCATACACAAGAGCCAGCAGAATCTTCCTAAACCTTTGTTCTATTTGTACTGCATTCCTGCTCTACAGCCTTTATTGGCTTCTTTTGGACTTACTGAAAACTAAAGTAATATGACGAGAATAATTAAAATGCAGACTCAGTCAGACAGAGCCAGGTTTGAATCTTAAATATACCACCTTTCAGATTTGAGACTGGCCTGAATTCCTTTCATTGTTAATAGTGTAACAATATTCCTTACTCATTGTTTAGTATACTAGATGGCATATATTAAGCCATTATTATTATTATTATTATTATACCTTTTTATCAGAATATTGAAGACATCTGGTGATTTGACTCCAGACAGAGTTTTTAATTTGAGCACCCTCAATCTATATTTTAACCAGACTGATTCCCAGATAGTTTCTCAACAGGCATTGCACTTTCTCATTTCCATTATTCTCTTGCTACTCTATTTTCCTAATACACACTTCGGGTGTCAACTTATCAAATTCTACTAATCCTTTCAAACCCAAATCCATGGCCATTAGCTTTAAGAGTACATCTTCCCTCTTCATCTTGGTAAGAGTAAAATTGAGAATATTTATAATGTAACTGATACTAATTGAACAATTACAACCTGCCATACTATGTATGCCTTAAGAGCTTCACATATATCACAATGTAGTTTCCCTGCCTTGGATTCTCATACCTAGCTTTGAGCATTCTAACTCATCTTACGTGCTAGGGGCAGAATCAGATCTCCGTGGGAACTTCTTGCTCAAAATCTTTACCTGGATCCCAATTGTACCCCCCAAAATAATGCTCAAATTCCTCGGTTGCTGATTCAAACCACTACTACTCACTGCTCCGATCGTCCTCGGGTCCCTTGGACATGCACACACGCACTTCTGTCAAGTTCAGCCATGTGCTCCCTGTGTGTACTTCTTGCTCATTGCAGAGTTCCTGCCATGCTGCGTCCCCTACCCAGCCACCTTCCCGCTCCACCACCCTGTCTCCCTGCCTATCTTTAGAAACCACTTCAAGTCCTGCCCCCCGAAACCGCCTTCAGTAGCTACCATCCCCAGTGATCTCACTCACTGAATATGCAAGCACTGTCAGCCTCTCTCATTTGGAAACTAACAATACAAGGAGCTTTTAGTGTGTGTGTGTGTGTTTCTTTTTTTGGTATTTGTTTCTTACTTCTGGAAATAACTCAAAAGCTTTTCAAGGACAAGGAATCTGTCTTATGCTTCTTTGTCTAATGCAGATACTAATTTAGGTCTGATGAAATGGTACATCACCACTTCCTCCTTACGTTGCCTTCTCTTGCTACTGCCTTTTCCCTCTTTGGCTGAGCAAAGAGCTGGAAGATCCCAAGGAAAGAGAGTCTGGTATAAACCAAAAGAGCTACAGATCCTCTTGGAGACAGAAAGAAGACACTAGACAACAATCCTGAAGCCGAGCTTTGTTGAAAAGGAGTTACACCTACATCCATAGTCCTGCAAATTAGTTCCTATTTAATGGACCAAATGGCAGGCTTTGCTAACTTAATCTTAGACTTGAAGAAGGAAAAACATCAGCCAGACTTGAGGAGGACAGAGTAAACGTACCCCTTCAGATTTGGGGTGAAAGGGCTGGCTGGAGACCCACCAGGGATGTGGAGATCGTGTTCTTCCCTCTCTAGCTTCATTCAGTCCCAGGGAGGTGGGCGAAGGTGTGAGCCAGTTGCTTGGGGTTTGCTATGTACCACCCAGAAATGCAGTCCCTTAACAGAGCTTGAATTTGCAACCTGGGAAGGCTCTGCCCCTCAACGTGTCAACAGAGTCGACCCTAAGTGGGGGGTTAAAGTCATCAGAAGGCTGGCTCACTTGGCTCTTCACAGAGCGCTGTTGGGGCAGGAAGACCCCAACAGGTGGGAGGAAGCAGTGGAGGCTCCTCACCCATTTCTCTCTAACTCCAGACAGATTTATTCACAATAGCTAGACTTCTTACACAGTGGCTCATGTATGAAGGAGGGAGGGAGGGAGGAAGATGGAGAGAGAGACAGAAAGAGAGACAGAGATGAAGCAAGAATGAGAAAGGGAGCGGAGGTAGAAACAGTTTCCTCTTGGGCTGGCCAGTTGAAAAGTAAGGTATCAATTTATCAGACAAGAGTTATTTAGGATGACTCATCGGCAACGGAAAAAGGTTAAATACTGCTGTTTGTGGAAGGAATGTCAAAGAATCTGTAGATCTGCTTTAACACCACTACAGCAGGTGTGCAACTTAAATAGAGATCTGAAAACAGGAAGACCAGTGACCACCGCACATTCAGGGATCTTACAGGTGACACCACGCCAGGCAGACTTTGCACCACTGTGGATGGCACATTGCCTCCCTTGTGACAGCACAGCCTAGCCAGACAGAGAAAACCCACCAGCCCCCAGTGGGGAGGAAGGATCCTGAAGCTCCCCAAAGCCTCTCAGTTGATACTCCAAGAAGCTGTGGGGGATGGGGTGGTATAGACAAGATGGAAAAGTCTTCAGGATTGGCTTCAAGCCAGAGATCAAATGAGAGCTGCAATCGCATGTCATCACCTACAAGATGTAAGATACGCAGGGACCCGTGCCAGAGGAAGACAGTCCTGAGCAGGTCACAGTCCTTGTCAGAGGATGTCAGCGGAGCTCGGGAATGGTTTCAGAAGAGCTGCTTGGTGGACCCTGACAGCACCACCCCCCACACCAATAAGAGGTCCCACTCCAGTGCCCAGAGCACACAATACCGCTTTTTCATTCGACCCCATTTTGGAGAGGAGGTGGAAGAGGCAGAACTCTGAAACACCGAGCACTAAGGGGCCACGCTATCTGACTGACATCATCCCTGACGTCAAAAGTCAAATCACTTGTGCAAAGGGACCTGTTAAAATGGGAAGTGACCAGGAGGCTGTCGTGATCCCTCCAGCACTTACATCAGGGGGCTCACAGGAGAGACTAATCAGACGTAGAATATGAAAAGCTACACCATATCTCCTTTGTGCATATACATTAACGTAAGTAGATTTTTGACAGTGGCATGAATATATCCACATTACAACATGCTATGAATGTCATGCATATAGAATGGATCCAATAAATATGTACTAAGTTGGTCCTTAAAGGATTTTGCAAATGCAGAGGATTCCGAAAAGTGCTCCAACAGCGAACGGATATTGTAAGCAGTCAAACCCAGGATGTGTTTAGGAAGGTCGGCAGACAAGTCTTCTGGCTTCAGAGCTGTCGCTCGTTTAATAAAGGGCTATGTGGCACGAGACGATGCCTCACCTGTTAGATCATTTACACGATGATGCGCATGGGTGGGCAGGGGTCCCTTTCCTGTTCACTTCTTGGGCTTTGGAGATACACGGTCATACTGCTGACACTTTTGCTTCCTGGCTTCTGCAAACCAGCCCTGCTCCGGGGCTGTCGCTGCCCTGGCTTCTGTCCACCTGCACACTCGGTCACTTAGCGACACAGACCTCCAGCTACGAACGCTAGGCTGATAAACTCTAGCTTCCCGACTTCAAAACCGTTAATGTTAATTTTTCACTCTCATGAAGGGAGGCTCGGACTCCCTAATAAAGAAGCAGGTTTCCCATTCTCAGAGGCTGCCGAAGAACGATCAGCATATCAGCACCTTTGAGGGCCTGACACTGGCCTTGCGTCTCGAAGGAGGAAAACGTCCCTGGCACTTTTAAACCTGAGAGGGAGGCCCTAGCTCTTTGTGTGTGTTCTGTCTGTAAAATACTGAGATAGCCCCTTCCTGGCAGCTTTGATTTCCTCTCCTCTCTGTGTTATTTACTTGCCAATTCTGAATCTCCCCTCCCTTACCCCTTTATAAAGAATCTCAGATGAGATTGTTGTTGAGTTTCAGGGAAATGGACCCATATTGACCTAGGAAAGAAGGAAGGCCACAAACGCCGGCAAGGGTTTGAAAAACTGGGGAGATGAGAAGTCAGACACATGACACTTGCCCCACTTCTGTCCGCTGCAAGTGACTTCAGACAGCATCGGTCAGAGGGCAGCGCCTGCGGCAGGTGCATGTGGTACAAGGCGAGCCCCGGCTCCTCAGAGCTAATCCACAAACCTCCGAAGCAAAGCGAAGAACCGAACACCTAGTTCAGAGGGGTCTCCAGATCCTTTTCTTAAGCCATAGAGGTCTCATTCGCCCACACCGTCCAGACTGCACCGCAGAGAGGTCCTGGCCCACTCTTTACACCATCCTGTAGTGGTTCCTAAATCCCAGTTTCTTTTGCAATTTATTTTTTATAGTGTCATGGTGCTCACTAGAGTTTTAGTGTGACCTTGACATTAGAGAGTTTCTGAGGTGACTCGTCTGCTCAGAATTCACCTGACTCACTCAAGCATGTATTTTTTAATGTCTAATTTATTTTTGAGAGAGAGAGTGTGTGAGCAGATGAGGGGCAGAGAGAGAGGGGGACACAGGATCCAAAGTGGGCTCCATGCTGACAGCGGTGAACCTGATGCAGGGCTCAAACTCATGAACTGAGAGATCATGACCGGAGCTGAGATCAAGAGTCTGGGGCTCAACTGACTGAGTCACCCAAGCGCCTGGACTCAGTGTGTATTTTAAAAGTTTCAGTAAATTTCAGGGGGGATATTTACATCCAAGGTAATTGAAATCCTGGAAACCAAAATGGATATAGCAGACTATAGGTGGACACGATGGGACGAGACAGGGAAGGGATGTGGAAATACACAAGCATCTTCGAGGTCTGATGGGAAGATTTATAATTACCTAAAGAATAATAGCTCNAGGCAATGTCACCGGACATAGAGGGCCCAAAGACAAATAACTAGAATATCTGCGCCAGTCAGAAAGAAATAAAATAAAGTGTGTGTGGGGGGGAGACAGTGTGAGAAATTAGTAGGCTAATAGAAGTTTGGGCCAGAATCCAAAATGGGCATACTGCCCTCCCCCCCACTGCTGCCCCCTATCAATTATCCTTTCTAAGATCAACTCCATGGCGAAGAGCTTAGTGACAGGAAGTCAATCCAGAATTGAAGAGTGGAAGGAGAGTGGATCATTTTCTAAAACGATTTCCCAGTTACTTGCAGACCTAGAAAAGAGCCACAGAGATCTTAATATCCAGGTAGAATAGGAAAACAGCAGAAACGGTTGATTATGTGTATCAAAACCTGTAGGGGAGCCTGGGTGGCTCAGTCGGTTTGGTGTCCGACTTCAGCTCAGGTCATGATCTCACAGTTTGTGGGTTCGAGCCCCGCATCAGGCTCTGTGCTGAACACTTGCTCAGAGCATGGAACCTGCTTCAGATTCTGTGTCTCCTTCTCTCTCTGCCCCTCCCCTGCTCATGCTCTGTCTCTCAAAAATAAATAAATGCAAAAAAAAAATAAAAATAAAAATTAAAAAACCCTGTAGCTGACAATGTGATTATATTTATACCATCCAGGTTCCTTGAGCTTAATTCTTCTTGTATAATTTCAGGATCTTTTCAGACTTAAGATAAACATCAGACCACTTCAAAGACACACGTGAGCACCATGGAAGGGGGTCACCCTTGTTAATGGTTCTTTAAGTCTTATTGGTCAATAACGTCTTTCCAGTAGAAGTTAAGATCTTTGAGGACAAGTGTTCTGGGCTTTTCTTTATTCCCCACATTCCCCACAAGAGCGTCCTGCAAACAGACATGATATTCAGTTGATGTCCTTTAAAGTAATAGCCTCAGGCAGGGTTTATTACCTGCCATTTTTGGGAAAATGGAAAGAATTGACGATGTATAATGAAGGTCATCCCCTAATCCCCATTCAGGGCAGGGAAGAAAGAGAGGGTCAGACTCTGCGAATGTTTAATTTGTGTCAGGATCCGGTAGCCTCTATCAATGTAATTTCATGCAAAATAAGATTGGTGTCTGAACACTGAATAATTCATATGTAACTTACATAAACATATTCCCATTTGTGCTGAATTGTGCACACTTAGGTTAACTTGAATTTTTGGTACTTATCCCCTAAAAAGACACTCTTATTAAATTAAGCATAAATGTGTTATTTTAAAATGGACTTGCTGTTCCATAGGAAAAGATTTGCTGTGTCATTTTATAACCATAGACTTAGCCAGACTGCATAATTTAGATGGCTATATGCAGACACCTATATTATTGCTTTATAGTCCGAGGACACAAGCCTCCCCCCTCCCCCAGCAAAGGAGGGGCAGTTCATTTCTGATACAGGAAAAAAAATGCCTTTTATTTCAAGAGGTTGGTCTTACATTACTTAAAAATATTTCCTGTCTCCTTTCCCTATTTTTAACAGCTGTATTCAGAAACAATTCACATACCAAAAAATTTACCTATTTAAAAATATGCAAGCCTATGTTTGTTTCTTCGTGTACCCACGGAGCAGTGCAACCCTCACACCAATCCAAGTTGTTTTCATTTCCATCACCCCCAAAAAGGAAACCCCACACCACCCTCATGTCACTCTCATTTCTCCTACCTCTCAGCCCCTCACAACCCCAAATCTACTTCCTGTCTGTAGCCCACGTGGGCACAGCAGATAAAGGGTGACCTGCAGTCTACGGTCTCTCGTGTCTTGCTTCCATTACTCAGCATCATACTTTTGGGGCTCGCCCATGTTGTATGAATCAGAACTTCATCCTTCTGGGGTGTCTGGGTGGATCTGTTGGCTAAGCATCTGACTTCAACTCAGATCATGAGCTCAAGCACACGAGTTCGAGCCCCACATCCGGCTGTGTGCTGACAGCTCAGAGCCTAGAGCCTGCTTCGGATTCTGTGTCTCCCTCTCTCTCTGCCCTTCCCCCACTCACACCGTGTGTGTCTCTCTCTCTCTCTCTCTCTCTCTCTCAGAAATAAATGAACATTTAAAAAAAAGAAACAAAAAGAGCTTCATTCTCTTGACTGCAAATACTATATCATTGTCTGGATATACCACATTTTGTCATCCACTCATCAATTTATGGACATGCAGTTGCCTTCAGCTTTCTGTCTAATTCTTGCATATTTTAAAGAGATGCATTTTCGAACATTTCTGAAGCCTACTTTTGCTTTAACACTTTGGGACGTGTGAAAGTCAGCGTCTTCTCCACGATCCAGCACAGCAGTTTCCTCAGCCCATTGGCAGACCGGGCACGGTTACTATAAAGATGGGCTTCCATTTCTCCCCTTACATTCAGTGACATGATCAAGATAACTTTTTTTTCTTCTTTTTCTCTCATTCATGGGCTGGATCCGTTTCACCAATAGTCTTCATAATATGATGGAATAAAAATAAATACTTCGCCAAATTTAACACAAGAGCCCTGTACAGTAGATGGAAAAATCTGTTTCTCTTCAATTCTGCTACTGCCTGCTGGGGAAAACAAGCCTTGTCTTCGTCTTCTCTAGACCTAGGGTTGATTTGTAACAGAGCAACCTAGCTGGTACTCTTCCCTAAGATGGAAGAAACTTCCTGAAGAAAGAACAGTTCCTACAATATAAACTGGTACCAAACAACTTAATAAAAAGCCCAAACTAACAGAACTCTTATTACTATGCATTTTGTTTGCTTCCTATGCTTTTGAATTTCTTAATTGCTAACATTTTCTTTATATAGATGTGGGATTTTTAATGCATACAGACACACAGACACACATGCACACACATAGACACACACACTCTAAGTGTTCAGTTCGGTTAGTAAAATAATTTTGGATTTTCCTTCCTTCCTTCCTTCCTTCCTTCCTTCCTTCCATCCTTCCTTTTCCTCTCTCTGTCTAACCCTGGGCAGCATATGAATTGAGACCTCACTATGTTTTAATTATTGGTTATTTTTGTGGAGCTGGGATTCCTTCTGGAAAGTGAGACAAATACAGGAAAGCAACTTGAGTGGGCTGCGGGAAACAAGGGACACACTAAACAGCTGAATGGACTGGACTTACGAAGAGCTATTTGAGAGTGCATACATGACATGTCTTTCAAACCCAGTAACAGGCTTACATTCTGTTGCATTTATCAGAAAAAATACAGTAAAGTGGCCAAATATAAGATAAATTCTACTTCGCATGTAAGACAGATCTAGAGATTAGCACTCTATGATTAGCATGGAAATTCCCACAACGTATTCAGCACCCCACTGTGGTTTTTCTACTCAACGATCCCAGAATTTCTTTCCATCTTTCAGATCAACTCATGGGACAAGATGGCTGCTGGATTTCTAGCCATTACAGCTAATACTCAAGCTTTAGGGATGAGAAGGATAAAGGGCAAAAGGAGGCATGCCACATACGGCACAGCATCTTTTAAACCCATCTTTCTTGATGTCATAAACAATGCTTTCACTCACATTGAATTAGCTAAACGTTTGTCACATAGACATCCCAAGATAGTCTCTTAACTGGCTTCACACTTGCCCCTTTTAAAACTGGGTGGTGCTGTGAAGAAGACAGTGGAGCCTGTATTTGGGGCAGTGTCCACTGTAGGGCCCATCTGCTCACGTCGAGACAGAACCCAGGACCCATCTGACTCCCCAGAGACTGTGGCTTTTGAATCTCTGTCCGTTGGCAGCAACATCGATGCGACGGTGTCTGGATGCTATGAGCATGAGTGAGAGATGGTTGAGGCCCGACGCCAGGCTCTGGGACAGTGAACGTTAGCCCGGGAAAGATTGTGACTGAGACTGTGTGGGCACCGGGTGAACAACAGACGTGACATCTCATGGGCATGTCAGCCGGCCCCCTGAGAACTGAACTGGCATTTTGAAAGATGAAGAAGGGAAGGAGACCCGTCACCAAAGCCAGCCAGGGTCCAGCTCTTGTAACGTGGGTGTTACTTGTGGAGGGACCCCATCCCATCAGCACCGGCTGGTGGGGTCTGGACAAGGTCATTGAACCCGTCTGTTTCTAGCAGCTCCAAACCCGTTGATTATGTTCATGGCTCTATCAGAAAAAATCAATCAAGCAACCACTCTCAACCTCTGCATTATAAATAACCAATTAAACACATATACTACTGATAGATATACTTTATATTACAAATTGCATGCAAAATAGAAATTTTAAAATAGTGATATTGAAAGGAAATATTAAGAGAAGTTCTAATACTTCGGCCCCCAGCACCTGTGAATTATCTTACACAATCCTTGCCATCAGCCTACAGATGAAGAGATTACAGACAAAATCATTTCGAGGTCAGTTCAACACATGATAGACATTCTGCTAGGATCCTCAATAAAAAAGAAATAAAAAGGTTTCTGATCTTAAAATACTTCGTCTGTTTGTGGAGACAGAAATATTAAATGATTATAATAATTATAATTCAGTGATAAGCACAACAATTTTGTTGTACTGGGTTTTAAAATAGTGGTGATTATGCATGACTGAATCAGAAAAATCTTCTGATTCATGTTATAGGATATCATGTTATAGAAAAAAAATGAAGAAAGAAATTGTCTCCCTGAAGCTGACCCCAGGGAAATGTCACTGGTTGGGACATTCTAAAGATCGTGATAATTAAGCACAGAAGCATCCCCAATCATGATTCTCTGTGTTCTCTAATGGAACATGGTGCACCCAAGTGCACATAGATACATATGGGTTAGAAAGGTCATGCTTATTATAGATTAAAACAAAGTTGAGGACATTGATTCATTGATTCATTCATACTTTTATTGTCTTTATACCTTCATATACTCATTTATATTTAGTCATTGGACAAATATGTCTTGAATATCTCATGTTGTAGACATTGTTTTAGATGCTGGGATTTAAGAGGTGAGCAACACAAAATGGCCGCCCTCATTAGAGTTATATTTCAATGAGGGAGACAGCAAAAGAAAGATAAAGACACTTCTGTTATGGCAGGTAGTGAGACGTTCTCAGAATAAATGTAAAGAATACAGTGATTAGGAAGGCAATAGAGAGGATTCTCTGAAGAGGAATTTGAGTATTTGCCTAAACAAAATGGGGACCTGGGACCTGCCCATATTTGGTCACAAAACCAAGGAAGGTACGCCGCAGGAGCAACTGAATTTGGGTGCAGGTGGGACTGTCTGTTTGCTGTCAGATATGCAAGTCTGCTGGCCTGGAGACGTTTGGCTTCCTGAGCTTACGTGGGTGGGTCTTTAACTCCAAGGACAAGGCCTCAGGGTGGGTGCCCAGGGACAAGAGGAACCCCCCTGGGGGAGATGTCCATGGAGGGGAGTAGAGTCCCATGGGCTCCAGGAGGGAGGCACCAGGAGGAGGGGGAGGAGGAGACGAGCAGGTGCAGCCAGGGACTTGGGTGAGCTGGGAAAGTGTACCAAGTGGGGTCTCAAAAAGAAATAACAAGAAGCCTCTTCCAGGAAGAGAAATAAGCGAGGCTGCCAAGTGTTACCGAGAAGCAGAGAAAAGTGAAAGAGGCTGATAATTTGCTGCGGATGAAAGACCTAGAATTTCCGTTCTCATAATGATTTCAGAGCCATTTCTCACCACCGTTGGGTGAATTAGAACAAAAGCTGTTAGCGACTTGGAAGACGAGCGAGCCTAGACTGGCGGTCCCTGTTGACGAATAGCTCCTATTCCACGCCATCTGCGCATATGCCAATATAGTCGCACACCGCGAAGGCCCTAGGAGCTGAGCCGCGCATGCACGTTTCTTCTGCTGCTACTACTTAGAATGTCCATAGCCTGTTCACACACAATGCCACACTTCTTAAAAGTGCCAGACCCCAAAAGTCATTGTGAGGGACCGTAGCCACACTAACAAAAGGGGGAAAAAAGTAATATATACAATAATTTGTTGTCTAAGAAAAGCTTTCAACATCTTTCTTTCCAGTCAGCTCCTGGGCTGTGAGAATCTAGAAGAATCCCAGTTCCAAATACTATTTTTCATCTCAGTAGTTTTATTTCGAAATAATCTTTGATTTCCAAAACAGTTGTAAAAAATAGTTCCTGGCTACCGTTTATCTAGTGTCTTCTGATGTTAGCTCTTACGGAACCACAGCACATTTATCAGATAGGAAAATAGCATTGATACAATAACCTCATGGCAGTGAGGACTTTTGTTCGGATCCCCCAGTTTTTCCACTAACATCATTCTCCTGTTCCAGAATCCCAACCGGAACACCACTTTGCGTTACTCATGCTGCCTCTTTAGAACGCCCTAACCCATGACATTGCTCTGTCTTTCTGGGGTTTTCATGACCTTGACACTTGCGAGGAGTGCTCACCAGGTGTTTTGGAGACTATCCCTCGATGTGGGTTTATTTAATGTTTTCTCCTAGGCATTGCACGGAGGGTATGATTTGGGATAAGAATGACTCAGAGGTGATGTGCTCATCCCCTTGAATCGCATCAGGAAGGTGAGAATGATATCGACATGACAGATAACCATGATGGTAACACTGAGCATCTGGTTACTGTCGTGCCTGCCAGGTGTAACTCCTATGTTACTACTTTTCTTTGCATCCTCTGTTCCTTAGCAGAGAGTCGCTAAATACAGCCCACATTCAAGGGGAGTGGAGAAAAGCTCAGCTACATTTTGGGAATTTATGGTCAGACATGTATTAAAACCGCCACAGTAATTGGTAAATATTTGGAGAAGATACCTGGAGTATATGCAAGTGTCTAGCTTCCCCTTAAAGTTCTGCCCACAAATGTTGGCATTCATCACTGATACAGCCTAGAGCAGTTATGACAGCTATTTTCTCTTTCTAACTTGTATTCTGTACTCAGTACCTAGGATGTTTCCGAAAGGGATATTAGTCACTTCTTCATTTATTTACTTATCTATTCATTCCTTCCTTTTCTTTGCATTCATCCATTCAATCATTTGTTTATATAAGCATAGGTCTGTTTTTTTTAATCCTTTGTGTTATAATCGAATACCTTTCAGAGCATTTCTGTCTGTTTATGCTTTTGCTCAAACAGGTTCAGCTTTGGCCATTTGGGAGCACTTTCACCTCTGCCATGTGCCGCGTCCATATACACGGCTCATCTGTGCATTTGCTGCCCCAGCCTTAGCATCTATCGTTTCTCCAGGGAGCCTTAATAACAAGTGGTAAATATTAGAGAATGACAGAAACCAACATGTGGGTATTGAATGTAACACTTTTTTTAAAGTTTATCTATTTATTTCGAGAGAGAGAGAGTGCGAGCAGGACAGGGATAGAGAGAGAGCATCCCAAGCAGGCTCCACACTCAGCGTGGAGTGGAGCAAGCCATGCTTGCTCTCATAATCATGAAATCAGGACCTGAACTGATAGGAAGAATCGAACACTCAACTGACTGAGCCACCAGGTGCCCCAAAATGTGTGTAACACTTTTTAAAATGTAGCCTCTTGTTTTCAAATATGGCTCCGACTTTTACCAGTAAAATCCATGAGAGCAACAGAGTTCTTGCTGGAGAATCTGAGAAAACAAACACACAAACAAACTAAAACCCTAGATATATTTGTTTCCATGGAGCTAGCTATAAAGGTATCCGCAGTGGGTCAAAACAGAATTATGTAGTCACTTTTAAAAATAATTAAATAAGTGCATTGGCTCACATTTCTAGGGCCACATTGATTTTTAATGTATAGGAAAATATATCAGAAAAGTAGTGCTTTTTGTAGTTGCATAGATAAATTCTGGAAGTTTCAGAGTCAAACGCAGCCCCAGGGAGAGGAATGCATGTTAAAGCAAATTTTGAATATTCGCTTGGTTGTTGGCATTGCTGGTCTTATCTTGTGGGTAGAGATTTAAACCTTGCCTGTTAAATTCAATGACTCCTGGTTCATGGGCATCTCACACTGAATCCATCCAGAAGGAATCGTTGCCTTCCCACCTGCAGCCCCACTTCCCTCCACGTCCCCACAGCCCCACCAGCTCACCACCTTTGAAGACCCCTTCCGCACCCAGCCAGTTGCTCAAGCCAAAAAGCATCTCGGGATCCCAGTTATTCAGTGCATCACCAAGTCCAAGTTTACCTTGAGCAGAGAGCCTTGGTCAAAACCACGGTCACTTCAAAGCCACGGTTTTATCAGCCTCCTAACAGATTCCCCTGATTGCATTCTTGTACGAGTTCCAATCTCTTTGTCACACAGCCGTTGAGGATTCTTAACACATAAATCTGAGCATGTCACTTCCCTGCTGGGATCCTTTCCACCATTTCACTTAGGAGAAAACTGATGCCTGCTACACTTTTGGGGACATGTGGCCTGATCTGGCCTCCAGCGGCCCTGCGCCCTCTGCTGGGTTTGTCACCCTGCACTTAGCCATCGTCAGCCTCCTTTCCCTCACCCTTACTCCACACCTTCCCGTAAGCCACATCTCCCTCTTCAGAGATGACTCTTCCCTTCTACTCTTTACCTGAATAACTTTTCTCTACCTTTTTTTTTCCCTTTTCTTAAGACTGATGAATCAGAGAGATAGTCAATGGCCCCATCATCAAAAAACAGGTTTTTTGTTATGTTCATGCAGCATTATCTCCTAATAATGCATATCCTGAATACAGATCTCAAATCATAAACTCATGTGTACAAAGATGTAGCTTTTGATGTATATATCACAAGTTTATTTTTCTTAAATGAACCTTTATTCTTTAGTTGTCATAAACTGAATTTTGAAGCTTTGGGAATGGTCTCTATTCTGTGAGTTCTTTTTTTATAATGTCTATTTACTTATTTTTAGTGAGAGAGAGAGAGCAGGGAAAGGGCAGAGGGAGAGAGAGGGAGACAGAATCCCAAGCAGGCTTCACGCTGTCAGCACAGAGCCAGGCTCAGGGCTCGAATTCATGAACCATGAGATCATGAGCTGAAGTCAAAGCTTATGGACTGAGCCACCCAGGCGCCCCAGGGACACCGACTGTTTGGAGATGTCAGCGAATCCATTCTGTGGGCTCTGAGGGGCTTTGTTTTGCCCACACACCATGGGCGTTACTTTCTGGGAGAAAATCTTCCGTTCCTCACGGTCAATCCCTGTTCAGTGGCCTCCCTGGAGGTCTGGTCTTCAGCGGCATCTGGTCGTCATTCAGTGACCCTCTCAGGCGCTGCGGGGCCATCACTAGAATCTACATGCAAAGCCCCTCGTCTCTTCCCACTCATGCTCTACACACTTACCCACATCACACACGGGGTGCATCCTACGGCCGACTTGTGACACAAAGGGACCTCTGTGGGGCAATCTATGATCCAGCTGCCTGGATAAATCATGGCAGTTTCTAAGCTGGGGTTCCACCTTCTTCCCAAGGATTCTGCGCGAAAGACAGAAGTACCTCTCGCTCCCAGCTTCCCCACACCTACTTACAAGTCTTACCATCACTCTCTCTGAGGAGCTTGGTCCACAGTGGGTAGAGAACCAACCCTCTTTCTCAGTAACTCTCCAACATAAAAGCTTTGTTTCCCTCTGAAGGTCTGTCTCCACAGCACTCACGGAACACATTCCATTCTGGGGGAGCTTTATTCTGACTGCAATGTGGGTGCTTCTCGAAACTGTGATTTCTGCTTGTGTTCCCTCTCACATCTGTCATGAAGTCCTGGCTCATGATTAATATTGGCTACGTATGAGCTTTGGGGAGATGAGAATAGGTTTTGAGGAGCATGCATAGTTATTTAATCCTACAACTGTGCATAATTATTTATTTATGTTAAAATTCCTAGGCAACCCCAGTCAAGTAAATGAAAGCTTGTGCCACTGAGAAATAGAAAGGTAAACTTTTCACTGGGACTCTAACCCTTCCTTCCGCTTCCTTCCCGAGCAGTCCAACCCTATATGCAAGTCCCACACTAACCCACTTCCAACACTGACTGCGGAAACTGTTTGAAAACAATTCTGCTTCTCATTGTGGTTCAGCTTTCCCAGGGAGGTAACCCACGGTTACTTAGAGAAAACGACATTCTTTTGATTCTGAACTTCAATTCACACGGTCCACCTAAAATTCAAGGACTGTATGAAAGAAAGAAAGAAAGAAAGAAAGAAAGAAAGAAAGAAAGAAAGAAAGAAAGAAAGAAAGAAAGAAAGAAACCAAAACCAAACACAACCCACCAGATAAACTTTAAAGAGATACTCCGAAGAAGAGCAATTACTTTGGAATTTATTCTGCTGTTCAAGTGGCTTCTCACTTTGGAGAAACAATTAAAGTTTTCCACTTCTGGGCCTCAGTTCCTGGAATAATTGGGCGTCAGAGTTCTTCAGGATGTACTTAAGAGAAGGCGCTCCGATGGACACACAAATATCTCGCTCATGTCGCGTCTCTCCTTCCTTCTCTGCTGGGCTCCTGCAGCAGTGGGTAGATTATGAGATATGGTGTGACTGTCAAAATCCCACTGGCTTTGGTAGCAACGCACACATTTCTGCATGCTGAGCCCCGTGCTTCCCGAGGCCATGTGGGACTGATGTTCGCAAATCCAGAAATGCTGATAGGCGGAAGGCATGCAAAGAAAATTCCAAAGTAAGGGTGCTTGCCCATTCTGTGGGGCACATAAGAGGAAGTTGGACACAGATCTGGTTAAGCACGGAGTCAGCAGAATCACAAATTGTAGTATATCAGTCCTCAACTTAGTCATTTTGGATATATCTGCCTATGAAAATGTTCTTTGTTGTTGCTTCTTCCGAGAATTTTTGGACAATATATATCTGCTGCCAGAAAATATTTATAGGGATAAAAGCATGAGTGTATTTATCACCTAAATTCCAAGCCATCTTTACCTAATATGAGATTGGTACTACAGATACACACATAGATAGGAAGTCTCTGTCCATAGAATTATTTCTTCATCAAATGAAGTTATGATATTGGACTTCTTATCAGCAAATTGCTTCACTTCATCTCATCTTCTGAGGTTGCGGTTGATCCTTACTGAAATGCATTACTTTTAGTTATTTATATCATATTATAGTACATTACATTACATTATACTATACTATATTATAGTAAAAGGACAGTTTTACTTTTATTATTTTCAACACAAAGCTCTACTAATGGGGTGCACCGAGTTCCTCTCAACGTCAGTCTTATACTCAAACAATGGCACCAGGAAGCAGGTGATATGAGGTAATGGCTAACATGTTTTGAAAAAATAAAAAGAGGCACTACACTTCGGTTCTGAGAATACCTGATCACACAGGCTACCATTGGGTGCAAATGCGTGTTGTTACTACAATATCACAATGTAGTAAAGAGGACTCATTTGTTCTGCTCTTTTGTGTTTCCTTTTTCTCTTTCTTTTTCTAGGTAAGACCCTAGAAGAGAATACATCTCGCTTAGGACTAAGGTTTCAGAGGGCGCCTGGGTGTCTCAGTCAATTAAGTGTCCGACTTCGACTCAGGTCATGATCTCACGCTTCGTGGGTTCGAGCCCTGCCTTGGGCTCTGTGCTGACAGCTCAGAGCCTGGAGCCTGCTTCAGATTCTGTGTCTCCCTCTCTCTCTGACCCTCCCCAGCTCACACTGTCTCTTTTTCTCATAAATAAGTAAAACATTTTAAAAATTTTTAACAAAAAGAAAAAAGGAATAAGGCTTCAGATCTTTTCATTAGAATAAGATAAAGAACTCAAAGAAATCAAAGTTGACAGTGTTTTTTTCCCGCACAGTCAAAAGAGACAAATCTAGAATCACTATCGGAGCCAATGCCAAGGAGCAAAAACATGCAACTTTCTGCTGGGAAGATGATCAGGGTCTTCTACAGTAATTAATAGCACTTTTAGGAACTAAATCATCCTGTCATAACCAGAGCAGAATTAAAGGAGTAACAGCCCAAAGATTTATCCCTGCGTGGCCTCTATGCCGGGTGAAGGCTCCTTCTTCTTCCTCCCACATGCCGTGTAATGCTCTGTTCTAAAGAACTGTATTTAAATAGCTCTGAAATCACAACAGTGACAGGTAAATAGATGAACTCAATTCTACACAGAAGTACTCATACTGCTGGATGTATTTTATATATTTCTCTTAGCCTCTTGCTTTTTTAAAAAATTTTTAAAAAAAATTTTAATGTTTATTTTTGAGAGAGAGACAGAGCACGAGTGGGGGAGGGCAGAGAGACAGGGAGACACAGAATCTGAAACAGGCTCCAGGCTCTGAGCTGTCAGCACAGAACCCGATGCAGGGCTCTAACTTGAGAATGATGAGCATGACCTGAGCTGAAGTAGGCCACTCAACTGACTGAGCCACCCAGGCGCCCCTAGCCTCTTGCTTTTAAAGAAACAATCTTCATTTATTCATTCCAGAAAACACTACAGGGAGAGCCATGAAACAAACGAATGAAAAATAGGCTTGTAAAATCAGGGCAACGTTACTCACTTACATTTTCCCCCTCCTGTTATCACTATTGCTTCCCTCTTCAAATTCAAAAGAGTAATACATGGGAAACACAACGGATTTGCCCTTCTGTTTGTTTCTGGTAATTTTGTTTCAGTCTTAATATAGTCCCTCTCTAATCCCTGACTGTTAAATACAGCAGAAAATCTCTTTTTGAATTGTTTTCCATGTGTTTCTTATTTCATTAAATATTGTTGTTTTGATCACTCTACCTATCATGGATGACATATTCCTTCTTTCAAAAAGAAGGTGGATACCCCCTCTGTAAAGAGTCCATTGCTAACCTTTAATGTTCAAAATATGTGTTTAAAGACTTGGATTAGTGAGGATAGCCATTCAAAGCTGGTACTTCTGTAACCATTAAAAGAGTAGAGAGAAATACACACACACACACACACACACACACACACACACACAGAGCGAGAGTGAGAGCAAGAGACCCAAACGACAGTTGGATGTTGGTAACATGAGCCACCACTGGGAAGGGTGACTCAGTCTATATATGCAGAGCTGCTTCCATCACACAAAGGATACAAAAACCTTGAAAATAAGGACAGGAACCAGAGGAATGTGAGATCAAGGGGACCAGGTCCATGGAGAGGAGCATGTCCTTGTGAGTGTCCCCATTGACTATGGTGGGGGCTGGGGTGGGGGACAGGAGGAAGAAGGTACATCCACATAGAACCCTAGGGCCGTGGGGCCCCTGCCTTCCTCTGTCAGGACCCCAGGGACGACACCACCTCCGTCAGGAAAATAGAAGGAAAGAAAGGAAGCTGAGAGACAGAGAAACCAGGGCGGGAAGCTGAAACTTATTTAATCAACCTTCAATCATGAAATGGCTGTGGAAATTGGAACAGACGATAAAATCTCAAATGAATACATACATACATACATAAATTTAAAAGTTTTCCACAGTCTAGCAGGTAGGGACTCACGAAGAAGCTAATTTCATAGTTTGAAGAACAAAGACAGGAAAAAGATTTAAATATACTGTGCACATTTTAAAACCCACCCCTACGCTTGCTTGTACTGTGTTTCCCTTCGTAGAGTCTGATCTAGTCTATCTTGATCAGACAGAGCCGTGCGGCGTCCTTTATGACTGCCCGTTTCTTCAGGAATCTGCAGAATTGTGAAACAATCTGATTTCAGAATCAGAATGAATTTTTTATGTGTTCTTCAGTCTTTTAAATCTCATACTCCTACATAAACAGAGCTCCCCCCATCTATTCCTATCAAACTTTTCAAAACCACGCAAAAAAATTTTTACAGAAAAACAAAACCGTGTGCCCCCATAGTTGGTCCCTTTAGATGACAGTAGATTTCACCCCACAAGGAAAGTAATACACTCCACCACCGTGCACAGACATTGTGCAGAAACAGACATCGCTCGGTAAGCCGGCAATGAATTACCGGAAGCAGAAATTCTACAACCTAGAAAATAGCGCTCAACGAGGCCGGAAGCAGCACTCAGCACTAGATCATGGGCTGATGTCAGTACGTCCAAGAAACAGGAAAATAAATAAAATAGAAGGAATAAGTAAAAGACGCGATCTGAGTTAAATGATAATCCATTAAGAGAACATCTCCATTAACTCCAATTAACTTCTGAACGAATGATTGCAGTAAGGGCTTCTGAGAAGCAGAAAATAAGCTGACGTTCCCAAGACCCCAAGGCCTTGCTAAACGTGCAGAGACGCGCACAGGCGCGGGGGCCGCCGAGGTGGGCAGCAGGTGCGCCCTCCCCACCTGTGCGCACGCTACTTCCTGGCTGCCCTTCACCTTGCTCCTGTGCGCACGGCCTTATAAACAGGCCCCGCACCCAGAAGGTCTGCAATCAACTCGCAGCCACTCAATCTCCTACATGAAGGAAGAAAGAAAGAAAGAAAGAAAGAAAGAAAGAAAGAAAAAAGAAAGAAAGAAAGAAAGAAAGAAAGAAAGAAAGAAGGAAGGAAAGAAAGAAGAGTCGGTTATAATTTTTTTAAATTACGAAGACGCAATGCATCGACAAACCGGAAGCTAGCCATGAATTTTTAGTGTGATTTGGAAACAGGACGTCAGCGTGTATTTAGAACTAATGTTGCATTTTATTTTACTCGTGATCAGTATCTGGAGGAGCTGTGAGTGGACTGCGGACGCGGAAGCGTTTCCTTGTTGAGGGCAGTTTCCCTTTGTCATCCGGGTTCTACGCCAGCTCCGCTCCCGAAGGCAGGGAGAGAAGGCGGCAGGCGTTGACACGAAATAATTGTATTCCAGGCCTTTAATCACATTTGAAAAATCAGTACGCAGTTCTAGAATGTTGGTTCGTCAGATGAGATCCAGCAGCCAAAGCGAGATTTCAGAACCTCTGTGTGTGTAGAAAGTTTCCGTATTCCTTTCTGTAGGAGTCGGTGTGAGGGTCACTAGCCCCCTCTAGTGGTGGCCTTGAGGTACTACCACCACTCACCTTGCCAAGTCTACGAAGTTCCTGTTTTTTTCTCTTCCTGGGAAGACGTTTGACACAAATAATTGAAAATACCCTTTTGTTTCCACAGCTGCAGCCCATTTTAAACTCTTCTAAATAATTTATATTTCTATCGTTTGAATAAAAGCAATAATTCTTCCTTAAAAAGTCTGCATTTTAAAAAAATGTCTATTTTTTGGAGGGAAAGTGACAGTGTGAGCGGGGGAGGGGCAGGCAGTGGGAGGCACCACGGAATCTGAAGCTGCTCCAGGCTGTGAGCTGTCAGCCCAGAGCCCGCGGTGCGGTCCCCACCATCATGGCCCAAACCGAGCCACCCAGGCGCCCCGAGTCTGCCTCTCTAATAAATTTGACCCATGTAATGCTTTTCACTGAGGATTTTTTAAATCGTGTTTACCTGGACCACACCTTGAGACAACAAAAAGCAGAAGTACGTCGGCGACGTCTCGAAATTTTGAGGTGAAGAGGCTGACCCGGTGAGACACACCCAAGTCCCCGTGAGCACCGCCAGAGCCCAAGGGCGTGTAAAGCCCGCACCCGCCAGGTCGCGTTGGGAAGGGCAGAGGCCGAGCTTTAACCAGGCCCGACGCCCCCGCAGCCTCGCTCCCCGGGGGGCCCGTGGTGCCTGGCACTTGACGATACGGAGAACGTCGTGGACATCACTGTCGTGGACATCACTGTAGAGGAGCAGGCACACGCAGCACGCATGTGAGGGGCCCGGGGAGGGGTGGAGTCCACGCGCACCGTGCACACCGCGGCCACACGCACGGTGGGCCAGTGAGAGTGCAGCCTTAGGTGACCGAATGTCAAAAGCTGGTGCCACTCTTGGTAGAAGTTTCTCTGCATAATAACAGAGCCACTTTAATACAATACCATCAAAATACAGTTCTGAAATCATCTTAAGGGATTTTAATAAAGCAGTTTATATGATTTTTAACATATTATTTAAAGAAATCATCATGTCACCTTTATATACATAAGCTATATATATACATATATATGTGTATATATAAGCTATATATACACACATGTATATACATATACATATATATGTGTGTATATATATATACACATACAGAAGTAGATATATTTGTATCTATATCTATAAAACAGGAATATATATGTTTGTATCTATATCTATAGGTATAGTGTGTGTGTATATATATAAAGAGAACGAGAGAGAAACTTTATATATAGAGATAAGCTTTAAAAGTTTGATATATAAAGATATAGTAGAGTGCCCCCTTCAACTTTGCTTATAGAAAGGAATGGAAGAGGAGTGAGACGTCCCTTCATTTCTTCATGAATCACTTCTGTATAATCATACCTTGAAAGCAAAAATAAACTTATTTTGGAATAAGAAATCATAAGAAAAGTAGAATGTAGTTTCTTCACCTAAACATAGTCTCAAAGAACTCACAATGTCATTGGACTGAACTCAATCCAAATCCAGAAACGAGCTCAACCCAGAATGACATGCCGTGAGAAAATCAGCATGTTCTTCCCGAAGACAAACAATATTTACAATAAAGACACCTCATTTTGGATCTCGTTTATTCCATTTATGAGCTTTGTGATCCTGGTCAAGTCAATTAACCTCAGAGCACCTTGGTGGCCTCATCACTGCCGCGGGAACTAGCTTTTCTGACAGTTGCTGAGATGAGTGAGTGACACATGGTTTGTGAGAAAGTCTGGTGAACTGAGAAGGGAGGACCTTGCAGCTTTATAATCCATACGCTGGTACTGGGGACAAGGCTCATGAAAGGGGTTCAAGTGCAGGGCGCCTGGGGCTTCAGTCGTTTAAGCTACCTCTCTTGGTTTGGGCTCAGGTCATCATCTTGTGGTTCGTGAACTGGAGCTGTGCGTCGGGCTCTGCGCTGACAGTTCAGAGCCTGCTTGGGATTATCTCTCCCTTTCTCTCTCTTGCCCTTCCCAACTCATTTTCTCTCTCTCTCTCTCTCTCTCTCAAAGTAAGTAAATAAAATTTTAAAAAAGACTAAAAATACTTACTGCTTCCCAAGACCCAGGGGATATGGTTGTCCTGATTTTTTACCAAACTTTCAAATAGTCACGAAAACACAGTTTTACATCTGACGAGTATTTTTAAGAGAGACTATATCTTGAAGACAAGGCAAGGCTCATCTGTGGATGTAACGTACCTTTGGAGTAAAATGTATGAAGCAGGGAAGGTATGAAGACACGGAGGGGCCCCGAAGCAGAGTGGGCGTCCCCGAGCCCGAGCTGCCCTTGCGGACAGTGCTCCCTCCTGTTTACAGACCCAAGTTCACCTGTCTCTACGGACTGGAATCTGATCTTCAAACCTGAATCTCCTAGGGTCTTCCCTCAACAAGGTAGCAGTTATTCATAGTAGTTCTCATACGAGGTAAATAAGAATAGGCTTCTCTGTTACAACATCATTGAAAGCACCCTGAAAAGATTTCTGTCCGAGTTTGGAGAGAGTGTAGGGACAGTCTATCTGCCCAGATCCTTGTTTGCAGGCGACAGAGATAGAAGGTAGCTGCTTGAGGCAGAAAAAGAAAGAGGGGTTATTAAAGGCATAGGCGAGAACTCACAGGGTCACAAGAAAGCGCCAGGTGCAGCGAGATGCTGTATCGTCCCGTGGACACAAGTGGGGGACACAGCTGTGTCCTGTGCAGACAAGAGGACCCTGTTGTGGCACAAGCCTCGGGGGCATTGAATGGCAGCGTCAGTACTGCCCCGGAATGCTGGTGCCAGCGGGCCCTCCTGGAAGCGCCCACAGGAGAATCGGAAGTGGAAGGAGGTTGACGAGGCCGTGCCTGTGAAAGACGAGCGCACAGGGAGCCTCGCGGGCCGCGGAAGGCCCCAGGCCACATGCAGGGCTGAGGCGAGAGAGGAGAGAGAGGGGAGGGAGCCCCAGGCGCAGCTCGCCGCGCCCCGCGCCCCCGGGGCTGCCTGATGCAGCAGGACCCCAGCAGCCAGGAGACAGACCTGCCTCCCCTTCACAGGCGGGCAGTCCCTCGAGGGCAGGATCACACGCCCCCCGAAGGCTGAGAGCCCGGGGACCGGCCCAGGCAGCTGGGATTTCCGGCTCTTTTCCTTCCAGAAGACTGACCCGCGGGCGCTCCTCAGGATGGTGGGCCTGCTCTCGCAGACGGGCTGGGGAGCATCCTTTCCCGGGCCTCGACAGAGCATCTCAGGTGGCTGGTATTTTACCCCCAAAAGGGCTAACCGTGGCCTGGGAGAGACAGGTCTTTCTGCTGGTCAAGGTACTCTTGCTGTGCGGATTGAGAGAAACGTGAGTGATGTCCCTGTCACAGGCCACACGAGCAGAGGTCAAGTCGACTGTCTGTCTTGAATGGAGCCCCCCCCCCCCGACTCACGGGGCATCGGCCCCAGGAGAAGGGGGAGCAGCAGGGAGTCCTGCACCTGCTGACAGCTGAGCAGTGTCACAGTGAGGTCCGGCCGCTGCACTACCTCCTGGGCTCGCTTCTCCAACCGACCGCTTCACATTCTGCAAAAGGGCAGAAGTTTGGGTGCAGACGGCTCAGCTCGCTGTCTGCTGAGTCTCCAGTGGTGAACATCAAGGTGTCGGCTTTCTGGAGCATCTGCGGGGAGAATCTCCCTTTAATCTCATGCACGTTGTTCCCAGAGTTCAGTTCCCTGCGGTCTTAGGACCATCCAGGTGGCCTCTGCCTCGCCTCTTGGCTGGGGTCATTCCCAGCTTGTAGAGCTTGCCCGCCCCCCACGACCCGGACACAGGGGTGCTGCCAGGAAGCAGGTGTCTGCGACGTCTCCTCTCCACCACCCCCTCGGCCACCTGACTTCCCTCAGGCCTATTCCCCACTCGCCTCTGATTTCGAGGTCTCGCCTGATCACGCCGGGCCCCTCCTCAGGGGTAATTTCCCTGTCTTCAGGTCAGCTGACTTTTAACCCCAGTTTTATCTGCCAAGTGCCCTCAAAGGGCCTCTAGGTTATCGTGTGATTGAACCGCCAGGGCCTGGGGTCAAGGTCAGCCTCAGAACCCTGCCTACCATATTCAGTCCAAAAGTCAGGAGGCTTCGTGGTGCCCTGAGGGCTATCATTTTGAACCCATGGACAGTTATTGCTTCCGTGCCTTGCCCACCTCCCTCTCTTCACGGACACCGCAAATGTGAAGATAATTTAAAGCCAGGGTCACATGGAGCATACTTAATTCCACCCCTCCCCCAGTTACCCACAGGTATTTACACATGCCGAGTACGTGATACATATCTGTTGGATATAGAGGCAGTCAGTATATATTCTACACCAATGTGTATAGATCAACCCACATATTCACAGAAGTGCGGGGCTGCAGGAAGGGTTACGACCCAGGGTGAGGGGGTGAGGTGCGTGCTCACCCAGGCGCGTCCACCTGTACCTCTGTTACACTCCTGACTCAGGCAGCCGAGGGCGTCCGTCTCTAAATTCACTGGAAGCCTCGTGCAAGGTGCAGCCGACTCTTACATCTGGGAAGTTTTTCTTCTGCTGCTGGATTCACAAGGGGTAAGGCGCCCCTGAGGACAATCCCAGCAGCCACAGAGCCACAGGGTTGGAAACGGAGCCGAAATTCTGTTGTGCCTGTGACTTTTCTAATCTGCCTTTTTCCATTCCGAAGGAACTACCTTTCATGAGCATTCGGCTCTGTTTCTTTTTTTTTTTTTAAGTTTATTTATTTATTTTGGGGGGGGTGGTCAGAGAGAGGGAGGGAGGGAGAGAGAGAATCTCAAGTGGGCTCTGCACCGCCAATGCAGATACCAGCTTGGGGCTCAAACTCATGAACCGTGAGATTGATGAGGGAACATGAGACTAGCTGAGGGCAAAGCACAAGCTAATAACAGCCCCCTCCCCATCCCAGAGGGGACAGGTGGGACGTTCCTCAGGCACTCCTGGCTGCCCGAGGACAAAGGAAAGGATGGAAAATAAATGGTTGGACTGATAGAAATCACAGGAATGGGGTCTCCACCAGGTTACAAATATCTTAGTAAATGACAAGAAAAAGCCAATCTTACCAACAGCCTCGTCTCCAGAAACTCCCTACCACCTGATGCTAGTGCTTTGCTAGAGGGAAACACAACCTTCGCTTGACAACAGTGGGGCCTCGGTAACTTGTGAGTCTTCTCCAGCGGATGGCAAGTTAAGAAACTTCCTCTTGACTTTAGCACCCCAACTCCTAGCGGAAACAGCCACCCCTCACACTTATAAGGCAGCTCTTTCTGCGCACGAGTCTTGTCCCCGTGGTTTTATTAAAGAACCAAAGATGGCTCAAGAATTCTTTCTTGGCCATCGACCCCCGATCCCCATCACTCCAAAACCCATCAAGATCATGTCCAAAGCCAAAATCAGGAGTCGCACACCTAACCCAACGAAGCCACCCAGGGGCCCTCGGCTCTCTATCTCTTAAATTAATGCAGCAGCAGCAAGGTGACATCGTCATCCATGTGGTAAACCAAGGCCGTGCCCAAGTGTCCCTGACCAGCGCCCGTGCCCCCCGCTCCTCCTCACACTGTGGGTCCTCTCCCAGTAGCTGTATTTGCCCCGAACAAGCTTTGGAGGCTCCCAAATAGAGCTAACTTTTCTATTAATCTTATGTCCTCAAAAGTCCCTAGGAATTGTCCCGGGGGAGAGCCAATGCACTAAGCCCCAGATATCGCATCAAAAGGTTTTAATCTTTGTTGTTTTGGATTTTGTTTTGTCTTGTTTTTGTTTTCCTTTTCCCCTAGCAGACATCCTTGTAGCTTCTCAGTTTGACAGCCACTCAGCCTCAAAGGGAGATATAAAGATTTGGCTCAAAGACAGGATTTCCAGTAAGTGAACAGAAACAAGAAAGCACAGATGTGGGCTTGTCAGCTTTTGAAGCGATCTCATCACTGCTTTCAAAGTGAATATATTTCATGATGTTTCCATGAGCTGTTTAGAATAACTCCTGTTATTCCAGAAATCATTGTATCCAATTACCTACTCCCTGTTTGATACTGGATTTTGCTTGCTGAAGTGTGCACTTAATTTTTAACAGTTGGACAGAAAATTTGAGCATAATTGTGTTTCAAAGGCAGATTCATCAATTCTGGGAAAAGATGGAGTAACTACATACTTCCCCATTTCCCCCTCTTACAACTAAGAATCCCTGTGCACCAGAAAACGAACAGGTGCAAGGAGACCTCAGAAATCAGAAGAGAAGGCGGCAGGAAGGGCAGGGAGCTGGGGACCTGGGGGAGAAGGGGGTACCTCCTACCCCCCCATAGACCCCAGGCAGGGCTCTGCGGAAAGCCGCACCCAGGGGTGGGATGCTGCTAATATGCCTTGATCACTTTGTCCTAACTAGAAATGATTATTGGTGCTTTGCTGACAAGTGTGCAAATACTTCTTCCTAGACATTATGGAAGCCTCACATTACTCATTTTTCAAAAGTACAAAAATAATGCACACACGCACGCCCACACACACACAAACACACACTTCTATCACTCCAAGTTTACATAGAAAACCCACTTTTTGATTAAGGTTTTTACAGAATCCTGAAGCTGGAGGGGACAATGAACCGTCAGCCATCACCCGGCCATGTTTCCTTCAATCAGACAGGGTGATGTCCAGCACTGCAGCCTGTTACCTTCTCTGACATCCACTGAAGGGGACAGCGCTGTCACAGTTCTGCAAAGATATTAAAAACTCCCCCTCAATTCCTTTAAGGCTGTTTCCACCTTGAAGGTTCTCAGTCTTTGAAACAGCTACTTGCTGTTCATGGGGTAGGGGAGAGGGTGGAGGCGGGGAGGCAGAGAGAGCTCCTCGTGGGAAAGTAAATGTCACCATGGCTTAACTAGTGGCCTCAAACTTGTATCTGAGGCTGTGCCTAAAATTACTTGTAAAACGTAGTAAAGGAACTATTTTTTGTCTCACCAGCGCCCAGTTATCCATGCGAAATTGCATAAAGTTACGTTGTGGGAAGAGCTAAAGGTTACAGGACAGAATAACCTGACCTACTGCACCTCCCCGTCGGAGGCTGTCTGAGGGCCTGACGGGGAGTCGTTCTGGCTGCGAGGGGGACGTGGCTAGATTTACTTCAGAAGGATTAACGGACATGGGGGCACTCACTCACTGGGGCCCCTGAAACCCCTTCAGTATACATTTATTTATATAAATGTAGACATCTTCTTAAACAATAGAACTTAAAGATTATTTCACCATCGAACTAAATTCTGAAGAAAAAATACATCACTTTCCAGATATCGCTGGTATATTGCAATGGTTTTTTAAGTTGAATTTCTATATATTGACTTGTTTTTGTTCTGTTCTGTGCGCTTTGTTTATATTTATGGAAACTGCTTTGGGCCATTTGCCTGATCCTGGCCCTAACATGTCTGGTTTGAATTCTGTCTCTTTCCTTTTTTTTTTTTTTTTTTTTTTTTTAATGAGAAACAAGCATCATGTCTTCAAAACCTTGGCTACTCCCTCTCTATATCCTCTGCTCTTGATCTGTCTACCCGGGCTTATTCCTCCTGAAAGACAACTGGCTTCTAGGACTTCTCTGTCCCCATCTGCTACACTCTGTCACTGCTGCCAGCAGTTTGAATATGGTATACAGCTGTCAAAATTTGCTTGAACGTTTATACCTCTTCTTTCACCAACCGGCAGAACTTAACACATCATACAGATTCAATATAATGCTAATTTTACAAATGGGGAAATCAAGGAAACCTAGAGAGAGAAGGTGACTGACCAAAGTCTTACCCGGAACTAGTAGCCTGCTCTGTGACAGCCATTCCGTGGGCTCACCGCTGTGTTCAGCTGTCACAGTGGATTAACTATTGGCCTCCAAATTGTATCAAAGGCTGTGTCTAAAATTAATTGTAAAATGTACTAAAGGTACTATTTCTTGACTGATTAGTGCACAACTATCTATGTGAAATTGCAAAGTTATGTGGGCATTTTTTTAAAAAATGAGAATTGCAAATAGTTTAATTTTCATAAAAATATTTAATGTTTCATAAATTTGTAAAAACTAAATTTAAAACCTTACCTTTATAAGTATAAATTTAGGAATTGTTATTTGCATATTTATTATAATTCATATATTTGTTGTCTTTAATTCTAACAGATAATTATACATTTTGGAAAAGATAGATATTTATCTTTTTTTTTTAATTCTCAAGTTAATTAACATACAGTGTAGTGTTGGCTTCAGGGGTAGAACCTAGTGATTCATGTCTTAGGTAGGACACCCAATGCCTGTCACCCACTTAACTCAACACCCCACCTACCACCCCCATCAACCCTTAGTTTGTTTTTTGTACTTAACAGTCTCTTATGGTTTGCTTCCTTCACTGTTTTATCTTATTTTTCCTTCCCTTCCCCTATGTTCATCTGTTAAATTTCTCAAATTCCACATATGAGTGAAATCATATGAAATCTTTACTTCTTTGAATGACTTATTTCACTTAGCATAACCTTCAGTTCTATCCATGTTGTTGCAAATGGCAAGATTTCATTCTTTTTCATTGCCAGGTAAGATTCCACTACATGGTGTATGTGTGTGTGTGTGTGTGTATGTGTGTGTATGTGTGTGTGTGTGTGTGTGTGTGTGTGTGTGTGTACTACATCTTCTTTATCCATTCATCCCTCAATGGACATTTGGGCTCTTTCCACAATTTGGCTATTATTGATAGCACTGCTATAAACATCGGGGTGCATGTGCCCTCTCCATCAGCACTCCTGTGTCCTTTGGATAAATACCTAGTGCAATTGCTGTGTCACAGGGTAGTTCTAGTTTTAATTTTTTGATGAATGCCCACACTGTTTTCCGTAGTGCAGTGGCCATTTCTAAACTCTTTACTTTTCCTCCTCTAGGTAGGTTGTGTCTGATAAAATACTCATTCATTGTATTTTATGAAGTGTTGAATGGTTACTCTATTCTAGGCAGTGAGGCAGATGTTGGTATAACATAATGTGCAAATGTATATGATTTCTGCCTTCACGGAACTCACAGAGATTAAAGGTAATCAAATCACTCCACAAATATCCTTTACAACAAACATGAAATGCTGTGCAGGTAAGCATGGGGTGTGCTGGGAAGGTAAAATTGGGAGCCTGTTCTAGTCTGCTGATCAGGGAAGAATTGCCCCAAGCAGACAGACTGGATCTGAAACGTGATGGGAAGGAGCTGATGAGCAATGGGGGTGGGCGGGAGGAGGTCAGCTTGAGCACAGGTCCAGAGGGAAGGAGTTGGTGGGACCCTGGGAAGAGGAAGTGAGGGGAGGGCTGGAAAGAACTGAAGGTAGGGGAGAGGAAATGGGGGCTGGGGTCACAGGTTGTCAACACAGGCAGGTGGGTTCTGGCTGTCTCTATGTTAAGAGCCCTGGAAGCTTAAAAAGAAAGAGTAATCATATTTATCTTCGCTAAAAAATTATTCTGGGTATATACTCAGTGATGAAGTGATCACAGCGAACTTGAAAAGCCTAAGTGTTCACGAAATATACTTAAGGATGACACATAGGGAGTGACACAGTTTCCAGTGTCCTGTCTGACGAAGACGCAGGTGCTGGTGGGTGAGGACCAGCTTCGCTCCCTGCACCTGCCCTTGTTACTTTATCAAGCACAGTCCTTGCTTCCCTCTTTTGGTTTTTGGTTTTTGGTATTTTGGTGGTGGTTCCTTTACTCCATTTCTCATTTTTTCAAAAACCAGGTTCCTCTAGTATCTTTTGAAATACATGTCTATAATTTTTCATTATAATATACATTGTCATAAAGGAAAAAATGCAGGAATAAATATATTTGCACAATACAAAATAAAAGTGTTATGTAATCCTTTGCAGGTATTCAATAAAATTTAACTATCATAGCAATTTAATATTCATCACGAGCCATTTAAAACACACTTGAGCCAGCTCTTCTTTCTTTATTAAAAAAATTAATGCCTATTTGTTTTTGAGAGAGAGAGACAAACACACAGCCAGAAAGTGAGTGGGGGAGGGGCAGAGACCAGGAGACACAGAATCCGAAGCCGGCTCCAGGCTCCAAGCTGTCAGCACAGAGCCCAAAGCAGGGCTTGAATCCATGAACTTCGAGATCATGACCTAAGCCGGAGTTGGACATTTAATTAACTGAGCCACCCTGGCACCCCATAAACCTTTCTTAAAAGCCAATGACTTTACATTGACCAGTATCTCCTTGAATCTATATGTTCTTCCCATTTCTACCAAAGAAGGTTTGCAAGCGTGTTTCATTGACTGTCCCACCATATATCTGTGCCACAGAATTGGGCAAACACATTTAATTTTTAAAATTTTCTGTCTTCAAAAGGCATTGGGCTCACATTTATTTTAGATTAACTTATTGTTGCAATTATTGTTAGCAAAAACGTATTGAAAAACAAATTATATGTTTTATGAATTATCTTTTTAATTTTTTTTACTGTTTTTATTTATTTCTGAGAGAGAGAAAGAGAGACAGCATGAGCAGGGGAGGGTCAAAGACAGAGGGAGACGCAGAATCTGAAACAGGCTCCAGGCTCTGAGCTACCTGTCAGCACAGATCCCGACGTGGGGCTTGAACCCACGAACCGTGAGATCATGACCTAAGCTGAAGTCGGACGCTTAACCTACGGAGCCACTTAGGCAACCCAGTTTTATGAATTATTAGACATAAAAAGCAAACTCATTGGACATGAATCTCAACATGAGAAAGATGAGGTCTTCTTTCATTTCCAAATATTTCCTATATGTGCGTGTTAGCGCCATGTCTTGTGAGAATGAAGTAGGGCGGGCACAATTTTATACCTATTTTGTTGTTTTTATGAATGTGTTTAAAAATCTGGCTCTGAGAGACAGGAATGGAATAAGATTTGTTGTAACAATGCCATTTATTTCTTTGAGTCCCTTTAAAGATATATTCAAATATCAAAGAGTGATCTAGGATATAAAATTATTTTTAATACTCTATCCTGTGACAACCTGATTAGATTATTCCTGAAAAGAATTTCAAAGACTTCATTATGGGCAGAGAGATTACTTTGCGTTCTTTTAATGAAATAGTGAAGCATCCAGCAGACCTTAGAAATTTTCTGATCCTATAAGCTTCTGAACCTTTCTGTCTCTCTCTTTTTTTTTTTTTCTCTGGGCTGTGCTACTTTATGCTACAGCTCTTTGAGATGTAGAAAACTGAAGGCAATGAGAAGAATTCTTTTTCATCGATATTCAAATGGCCTTTATTAGGTGGAGAGTCAGTTAATTTCTACTTTTGGGCAAGATGTTGCCAACATTACATTTTATGCCCTGTGGATGTTGAGGACTTTTGCATCTATCAGCAAATTCATTTCAGCACTCCTGACCGCTCATGTGTGTGTGTCGTGACTTTGGATTATTGTTTGAAACAGGGCCACCACCTTACCAGTCCCACCAGTAACCAACAAGCTACATAAAAGTTTTGCACATGTTTACTTTATGTTTGTAGGAGAGTGACAGCAGTAGCACAGATAGCGGGTCATGTAAATCAGCGGCATCAATGAAGCTGGGCGTGTGGGAAATGCTCCCAGAGAGCAAACACTCCATCTCAATAAATGTTCGCTTTTATTATTCATCTGTTGAATACTATCTTTTATCATTCATCTGTTCCCTAGTGATCAACCAGAAGTCTGTCTCTGAACTCTCCCAAAGAACACGCTGCCTTGAACTTCCTGAAAAATGATAGAATGCTGTAGTTTATGGGGGCATTTTACATAATCATAGATATTTAACAAATGTTTGTTACATAAATGGTAGCTTCCAGGAGAAAAAAACCTACCCTTCCTTTAGGCAACTTTTTCAGGAAATGCTTCTTTATTTCAAAATTGAATTATTCACCCTATACATTTCCTAATTTCTACATCTACTTGCATATGAAATAAACACAATCTTTATGTACTTGGTAGCTAGCTTATCTTCCTAAGATTACTGTCCTTCAGCCTAAGCACTCACTATACTTTCAAATGTTCTTTCTTTTATTTTAAAAGAGAGAGAGAAAGAGAGAGAGAGAGAGAGAGAATCTTAAGCAGGCTCTACACTCAACGCAGAACCTGACATGCAGCTCAATCCCACAACCCTGGGATCATGACCTGAGCTGAAATCAAGAGTCAGATGCTCAACCGAGGTGGCCCTCAAGTATTATTTATAGGACACAGAATTTAGCCTAATCCTGGTCACTGCTCTTTTCACTGGCCCCAGCTCATCTCTCTGCCTTAATAGTACAGGTGTACTGCTCCAGATATCACGTGATAAGAAGTATGTCAGCATTTTATTATTCCTTCCAGATTCTGTTCTTCCATTAATTTAATCTAAGATTTTTCTTGTCTTCACGGCATGCTGTCACCACACACAGAGGTCACAGGCAACCGAGCGCTTGCAAATCACACCATCTTGCATTCACAGCCGCCCCTTGCTTCTCTTCATACAATTGACATTTTCTGCCTAAATGTCTATCTCTTCATGACCGTTACATTTAATGTTTTACAACCCACCCTGTTGTCCAAAGTTGTTGAGTACAAAATTTGGCATCTTCACTCAGCTGTGCAATGTGTCTTCTCTCACATTCAGCTATGACATATGTAAAGAATAAGTGATTTTCAAGTAATTAATAAATATGTAGAGAAGGACAAGGCAGGATAGGGGCCCACAGTAATCTTTCCCTCACAGGCATATCCAATAGAACCAGTACTATTCTGATATCTATCTATCATTTGTGTGTCTATTTGTGTATTTCTCTACCATTTATCTCTCCATCCCAAGATAATTTGTTGACTTGCAAGTAAGATCTCAGATCCTTCAAGCTTTTAAAAGAGCACTCTTGTCATTTTATCATCAAGCATTGCAGTAAACTTCTGAAAGGAGAAACTACATTTTATTTTCATTAACTTCTACATTGACTCCTTAGTATTCCAAATACATAAAGCTTCCTTTACCATTCTGTTTTTAAACAACCTTAATAAGAAACATAATGTTTTTTATTAACAGCCTTATTGATGTATAATTGATAAAACCTCCACCTTGAATAGGTATAAGTTGATGAGTTTGGACATATGCATGCCCCAGTGAGCCCATCTTCACACTTAAGGTCATAAATCTACCCATCACCTCCAAAAGTTTCCAGTACTAAATGGGAGATCTGCTCTCTGATAATTTTTTTAAGTCATAATACAGTATTGTTAACTATTCATATTTGAATCCTAACCCCCCCCCCCCCCCCCCTCCCCCCATGTGATGTTATTTGGAGGTGAGACTTTGGGGAGGTAATTCGGGTTAGATCAGGTAATGAGGACGGGCCCACCATGGAGGTTTGAATGCCTTTGCCATAAAGGAAGAGACAAGATTCTTTTTCTCTCTCCACTATGTGAGTAAGAAGGCTTCTTGTGAAAACCAGGAAGAGGGTTCTCACAGGGAACTCAACTGTCTGGCACCTTGATCTTGACCTTTCCTGCCTCTAAACAGTGACCAATACATTTCTGTGGTGTAAGTCCCCAGTCTATGCCCAGAACTAAGACCCAGCATCCATGTGAATACTGCAATATTTATACTTTGTGGTTTTGCAAGATTGACGCAAGGTCCCCAGCACACACCCAGGCTAACCTGCATGCAGTGGTAGCCCAAGTTTATTTAAGTAAATAAGGACTTGTTGTGGCTATGCTGCAACTCAGCTTCCAGTAAGTTTTATGTGACTTTCAATTTCCTGACATTGTTTATCTACAGCCGTGGCAGAGCAGGACCTGAAACTCATGCTTCTATTATGTTCTTCAAGCTGTTCAGTTGTCGTCTGTATGTCTCTGCTAGCCTTTTGCCTGTATTACTTCAATAAGCAACACTTAACTTTTTTTGTCTACTTCCAAATTCTGGCCTGTACCAAGCTGTAATGTTTTAAATTATAATGCCAGGCTAGCTCAATTTCTACAAGACATTAGTTTTCTGGCTTATAAAATAATAGTGCCTATGATTTTGTATATAGCATTTATAGAAATGTTTTAAAATTTTTTAACAAAAATTAGTATTTCACAGAAAAAAATATCCATCGTTGGTTAAATGATTTACATATATATATTTTTTTTAGCTATGAAGCAACACGTGTTTGATTTACCCAAGTGGTTTCTGTATTCAACTTGTGAATTAAACCTAGCCTTCTATGAGCCTATGGGGTTCACACATTTTCATAAATGAATCTTCATAACTATGGTAACGTGTTCATCTCGGAAGCCTATGGTATAAAATCTTAGGGCAATGGAAATATAGTTGTGTTATTATCTCCCTGAAACTGAACATTCATCTGATAAACAAGCTATGCCTTCTTCTCACCAGGAGATGTCTCTCTTATACTTTCCCAAGAATCTAGAAACTGCAGCCAATCGGTTTTTAAAAAAAGAGATGTCTATAGCTATTTAGTGACACTTTTTATTCCCCAGCTTTGAGTGTTTTTGAATGTCAACTTCAAATCATGTCGTCATCAGGGAACTATTTCCCTAACGGTTTGCATATAAGTTTATTTTTATCTTAGCTTCTTTACAGTCAACTTTAAATAAAGTAAAAGAAAGTTTCCAATGACGACAAAGGTAGGTGGAGCCTTCAGTCATTAGTGGTGCTGACCAAAGGCTGAGGAAAGAGATGCCCTGCACACCCGGTGTTTGCAATCTCTAGTCCCACTTCAGAAAAGGATGCGGGTAGACCCAGTGTTCTGGAAAGGCAGTGTACTGTTCATTCCCGCAGCAAGCCTCAGATGAATTGATCTAGTTTACCCTGCTGATACCGCCTCACTTGGCAGAGACATCTGGCTGCAGCTGCAGATGAACAGCTGTGATTTTCCTTTAATTGAGAAAAATGAGTCTTGAGAGCAGGGTAGGAAGCTGTTCTCTTGAAATGCTGTTTCCTTTGCATTAGTTGCCACTAAAGGTTGAGTAACACTATATGGGAAAAAACACCTCACAGTGCTCTTCCCCCAAAGAGGCTTCTTCATAAGCATTCAAATTTCTGGTATCCATGATCCTTTAATCCCCATATTCTAAGAGAGGCAACAAACGTGATGGAGGCTAAGTGAGAAATCAAACATCTGAGATGGAAGTTCAAAATCAAGTCTGCATCTCTCCTGAGTCATGCCCTTTCCATGACATATAAGAACTCTGCTCTTCTGCCTAAACGCAGCTCATTGCCATGTCTGAGTCTTGTATACCTTCTGTATTAGTAGTCATCACATATTTATGATGTCAGAAATCAAATAATTTGCCTGACAATCACTTAAATAGTTTACCTTGACTTTAACAAAGTTTTTTATTGCTATTTTATTTTTACATTTTTAATGCTTATTTTTTGAGAGACAGAGAGTGAGCAAGGGAGAGAAGAGAAAGAGGGAGACACAGAATCCAAGCTGTCAGCACGGAGCCCGATGTGAGGCTTGAACTCATGAATTGTGAGATAATGACCTGAGCCGAAGTCAGACCCTTAACTGACTGAGCTTCCTCCCACCCCCGGTTGCCCCTAATTGCTAAATTTTTGAACTCATCCTCTCAAGAAGTGAATATGAAAATAAAAATTGGTTATCTGTCTTATGTTAGGGGAATGGTTTGGATCCCATAAGATCCTCCTAAGTCTAAAACAAAAAAAAAAGTTTTATGATTTGGCTTACCATCTGTCTTTCAAGTTAGGTAAATAAAGTAACACTTCTTTGAAAGCCTTCTTCAATTCTTGTCAATTCTGCCCACTGAAATACACTTATCACCAGTGATACAAAGCAACCACAGGAACTCAGTGAGCCTAAAGTCTCTAGATCATGAATATTGAGTGTTAATGCACAAAACCTAAATACTCAGTTACTCTTGATGAAACCAACATTCCTCTAGTATAAAATAATACTGATGCTAGCTATTTCGATGTTGAAGTCTCCAAATTACATCAACCTTTTTTCAGCGAAGGAAGTGAGCAAAAATGTGGATGCCACACAAACTGTACACTTCTGCTATCAAGTATGAAGCAACACGCATTAAATTGTGATCTGAGCGAGAATAGCACAGCAGAGTGGGATTCCCAGTGAGTATCTCACAGAGCACAGTTTTTGTTTGGTCCTGATATTTGAAGTTACTGGAAGTGGTTTCAGAATACGTGGGAAATCGGCACAATGTAATCATACTCGTTATCTCCATAAAGATGTCTTGGTAAAAAATGTATTCTCTTCTCTTCACACATCTTAATTTTGCATCAGCCGTGTTTACCCTCATGGAACATGGGGGTGAGTATTTGCGGGGTGATGGGAGCCCATTATTCTAAAGTAACAGGTCCTCAATTCATTTCCTCTGTGACTCAGTCCCTATAAATGCTTGCTGTCCCTCAGCAACAATGCAGTCCCAGGCTCTGAAGGGCCTTGTCGCTCCATCTTCACTGCTGGCTGTGGGCAGATAACACCATGAGCTTTCTGAATTGTCAACAAATAGACATTCTCCTGTTTTAATAAATTAATGGGAACGCCCTGTCTTGTAGACATATTTTTTATTTAAAAAATCATATAGCGGACCTCTGCTTTGGTAAAGATGAAACTCTTCCTCCTCTTCCCCCCACTAAGCACTTAAATAAAGTCTGAACCTTATATATAAAGCGAACACGAGGAAACTCTGAAAGGTAGAAGAAGGCAGACCAACTAGTGACCTTGAAACCCAAGAAAGGAGTTTAACTGAGTTCCTGGGTTTCCTTTGGGCTCATATAAACCACTTGTGAGGCTGAAGAATTCTACCAGCAAACCAGAAACCTGAATGGGCACAGTCAAAAGAGCCTGCCGTCTCTGGATCAAGGATCTAGAAAAGGGTATCTTGGGAAGAAAGACGATTTTAGAGGTAATCTCTCTACTCCAGCAAATACCACAAGAAAAAGTAAGGTCTCATTCCATCACTAGCATCAAAGGGAATAAGGAGCTTAGATTTCTGATTTCTCCAGGTTCCAAGCTCCACACTGGTCAGTGTCATCAGGGCGATAACAAGGTGCCCTCACATGAAGATCCTGGACTTCCAGCCCCACCCAGCAGTAATGAGATGCCCCCGCACCTGCCGGCTGGGTTCTGTTACCAATGGACTAGTGCCTGGCAGTACAGAGGCCAAGCCTTCCACCCCCCTTAATGTCAGCAGCCAAGCATGGATCATTAACCAGGTGCCCCATCCCTCTCAGACACCGAGGGTCTAATAGGGGAATGGAGTAAGGGGCAGCCCTTTCCCACTCCCCCAGTGTTAACAGAGACTGAATGGTGAACCTGGACTTCCAATCCCCTAGGCACTAAAGAGGCATTGCTCCCTTCTCCTGGCTGAGGGGTGTGAGGAGAGACCAGCTGAAAGAGAAGATGAAAATAAGACCCAGAGTATCCCGATATAATGTTCACAAAGTCCTGGTTCCCTTGAACATCTCTCATCATACCAAGAACCAGGAACAACTCATTTAAATGAGAAAATCAACCAAAAGATTCCAAACACCAAAATGATACAGGTGCTAGAATTATTTGACAAGGAGTTGAAAGAAGGCACAACTGAAATGTTTTCACACTGTAAGCACAAACGAAAGAAAAAGATGGAAAATTTCAGGAAGGAAAGAGAAGATACAGAGATGAAACACATGGAAATTTTAGAACTGTAAAATATAGTAAGTGAGACAAAAAGCTCAATGGATCAGCTCAAAAATAGAATGGAGTAACAGAAGGAAACCAGTGAACTTGAAGACAGAAAACTACATGTTGCCTGTTATGTAAAAAAGACGGAAGTCGACCGAAGAAAACACAAAGAGATTGAGTGGCGAGATGCTTACAGCACAAGGCCCAGACCACGTGCCAGGGGAGTTCTGGATGGAGGTGGGGGGAGGGGCACAACAGGAAAAGTAGCTAAAAAATAATGGCTACCTAGCTCCCAAATTTGGCTAAAGACATAAACTGATGGATTCGAGAAGCTGTGAGAACCATAAACAGCTGTAAGAATTTATCTTGCACCTAAAGAAACCCAGCTCAAGATACATCATAGTCAAATTTATGAGAACCTGGGACATTTTACCAGTTGGGACAAAGAAAAAGTGTTGGAAGTATTGAACAACATCTTACCTATGGGGGATGGGGGGAGAGAGAGAATTCCAATGACAAGGAATTTCTCACCAAAACAAACGTTTTTAATGGCTGAAAGCAAAGGACTCTCTACCTCAAATTCCATATTCAGTGAAAATGTCTTTCAGTCACGAAAGGGGAGCCCAGATACTTGCAGATGGAGTATGTGTCACAGCTCCTCTCAAAATGGCTGAAGGGTATTCTCTAAACTGAAAGGTAGCAACCAAGAACCACCTGTGGAATCAGGAGGAAAGGAAGGACACATGAAGTTCAAATATGGGTAAGTACAACAGCCGCTCCTCCTCTTGGGTTTTCTATATCACGTTTGATGATGGAAGCAAAATAGAACACTACCTTATGTGGTTTCAATACATGTACATGAAATATTTAAGACATTTATATGGGAAGAGTAGGGGAAGAGCACAGTAACACAAAGATAAGTATAGTTTCTATATTTCCTCCAACTGGTAGAAATGTCAAGAGTAAACCCTACTGTTAGAGTTATAAAATCCTAGAGCAACCACTAAAAGTTATACATGACGATCTACCCAAATGCTATATGGATATATTGAAATAAATTCTAAATATTTTTTAGTTCTAAAAATTATTTAAGTAGCTCCCAGGAGCTAAATGGTAGACTTAAGTCCAAAGATATCAATAGGTATAGTATATTTGAATGGTCTAAATATACCAAATAAAATACAGAGATTTGCTAAATGGATGTATTAAAAATCACAAAGCAAAGCGATATAAACAAATGAACACTAAAAGTGAACAAAGCAACCCGACCCGACTATATGCTGTTTATAAGAAACCCACTTCAAATATAATAACATGGGTGGGTTAAAAATAAAAGAATGGAAAAGATCTACCATGCAAACATTAATGAAAGGAAAGCAGAAGTAGCTTTATTATAATCAGTTAACATTGACTTCAGGGTAAAGAAAATTACCAGGGACAGAAAAGGACATTACTTAATGATCCATCAAGTAGTCATAGCAACCCCAAATATGCCGAAACAGAGCTGCAAAATATGGTAATGCAGCAGGGATGGACAGAATTACAGGGAGAGATAGACAAATCCACACTTCCAGTTTGAGGCCACCTGTCTCTAATCAAGTAACAGAACTGTAGACAGAAAATCAGCAAGGATAGAGAAGGACTGCACAACACCGTCAACCAAGAGGACCGATCCATAATTCCAGAACATTTCAAACAATGGGATACACACTCTATTCAAGTGCCCGTGGCACATCTACCAAGGTAGCCCACACCCTGAGTCAGAAAACAAACCTTGGGATATTTAAAACAATTGAAATCACAGACAAGGGGCTCCATGGTCACAGTGGGACTGAGCTATAAATTGATAACAGAAAGCACTAGGAAAATTTCCAAACTCTTGGAAACGAAACGATACACCTCTAATTCTTCCTAAGGTGAACTGGGAAGTCTCAAGGGAAATAAAAGAAGTACTTCAAACTGAATGAAAATACAAATACACTGAAACAAATCTATTCATAGGATTTAGAGAATGATCCCTAGAGGAGAAAAAGAAAGCCGATAAACTCAGATTTACAACAGAAGCAGAAGTTGTATCAGTCACAGAATGTCAGATATCATATAATAGTAAGGTCTTATGATGTGATTGTACAGTTTTAAAGTATGTTTTCAGCAATTAATAATGATTGCCATTAATTAATGCATTAGTTTTTGTGGGCTTTAAATGTTTCATTAGTGTCTGCATCAAGGAGAATTCAATGGAAAGCCCACAAATATCTCCATTTGCTAGTCCTGGTAGACATTGTAGGTAAGTAAGCAGGCTACTACCAAATGTACTTACCTTTCTTTAAATTAGAAATAGCATCCTTGGGTGAAGGGCTTTATTGTTTAGGGGAACAACAGAGATTTCATTCCATAACCCTGATGACAATAAGGACAATTCAACTTCAAAGAGAAAGAAAGGCAATTGAGGTACTTTCTAAACATCTGGCAAAACATTTTAAAACACAGAGTTAACATACTGGGAGGGATTTATAGATTTTTTTTGCATGTAATATCAGAGGGAATAATGACAAGCCTGTTTCATTTTAAACACAAAGTTCTGGCAAACTGATGTGACCATGTGATCTGAATAGCTTCCTCTGGCCAACTGTAATTCATTAGTTCCTGTGAAGGGTACTTTAAAACCCCGCTAGTAATTGTTATGTGACAAAAAAGAATCAAAATGTCTTCCACTATTCCTAACAGCAAAGGAACATCATGAACTCTACTTAATACTGTTGATGTAAAACATAAGGGAGATGTTATAAAACTCACTGACAGGTGTAAACAGACTTCAAAATACTTGTAAGATCAATCAGCAAAGTACACAACTTCACCAGCCACCTGCCCCTTGCAGATAAGACAACAGTCCCCACAGGAACCATGCCAATAAATGTCTTCTCCTGGGCGCCCTCAGCAAGGGCGCCACAGCACTACCCTCACCTACATGCCCAGTCGACAAGTGAAAACTCTCATAATTCAGCTGAGAATTGTCTCAGGGGGCAAGTGGGGGGCATTATGACTTATATAACCAATCAAGTCAGAAGTCACTGCAACAGATAGGATAATTAGCATAAAATTAGTATAGCAGTAATCTAAATGAGGAAATGGGGAGAGAGAGAGAGAGAAGATTGAGAGAGATGGAGAGAGAGACTATTATTCAAATTGCCTTAGGCGGTTCATTTATTGGAAAGTAGTTTATTGGGAAACTGAACAATACATTAGCACCTTTAGGCAGATACTTTCAAATTGGAAATATAAACTGAATCTTTGAATCTAGAGGGTCCTCAAAAATCATATGGTGCTTTCTTTTCCACATGGGGAAATCACACAATTCAGTGAGTTACCAAAGTCACAGCAAGTCAGTAGAAGAGCTGATCATTGAAATTGCTTCTACCAATTCTCAATTGATTTCTGATCATACTGCTTATCCCTCTCCCCAAATTGCTTTCATCAAACAGAACTCTATTTTTTTCCCATTTTTTATGCACAAGACTACACATCTTCGGACCGACACACAAGGAAGTCAGGGACGTGCAGAAAGCTGGAAGCCACTGGCCTGCCCACAAGGCAGCAGGTGCTGGTCCCTGACCACAGAGCTGAACAGGACTTGGTGCCAATTCTCAGGTCTATGTTCTCACCCCAGAGCTGCCACCTACTCACACCGCTGTCTTTTGCGAGCCTTTAAGACTTCGCTGGCCCCTCTGTTTTCTCAGGAGTGAGCTACTCCAGAGAACTAACTTTACAACATGTGAAAACATATCCTAAACAACTAAGTGTGAACACACAGGGCTGGTGTTATTCTTATAGAACTTTCTAATTGGTTCTCACACATCCAGGCTTGTCCCTTTCAACGCCATCTTACAAACAGTGAGCGGAATAACCCTCTTACTTCGCAGCCCTGTTGCTCTGGTCTTTTGTTCATATTGCTTCTCACGCATGACCTTCCTTGACTTCCAACTGCCTACAGATAGAAGTGTAAGTCCCTTAGCACGGCTCCAAGACCCTCCCCCATCGGGCCCCATGTACACCATATGATGCAGATGGTGGCCTGAACACAATACCCATCTTAGCAACTATAACGTCCTGCACACTGTTTCCCTGTTCAGATCATTCCTCCTCTCTGTTCTTGAGCAGAATACCTCCACTACGTTACATGCCGACTCAAATGCCACCTGTTCCGTGAAGCTTTGCTGTGTGGAAGGCAGTGCCAACACTGAGTGTTGACATAGCAGCATCATGGTGACATCCTACTAGGGTGCCATGTTTGGGAACTATCTTGTAGTTAAAAAAACATTCAACCCAGTGATTTAAAGCAGTCTCCTCTCATTGTTTTCAAGACGGTTTCATATTATCTTGAGCAAGTTCTGGAGGTTGGTAACAATCAGCCTCCAGAATAATACCATAAACTGCGTTCCTTTGATGGGAAACTCAAGGTTTAACAAAATCTAAATTTAGCTGAGGGTGTAACTTGGAGAGCCATTAGTCACAGTAAAAGAAAACTCATCATTTGAGTCACGCAAACAATGATTTCCCTGAGTGCTTTTGAAACACCACTTGAGGTGTGCCAATGATTTCCGGGTCACGGCATTGCACGAAGCAAGGGACAGGCTGTTGATTTCATATTTTCAAAAGAGAGGTTCCATTCCCGGAGCTGTCCTGACAGGACTAAATTTCTTAGAAATTATTGAATGGATATTTCGGGAAAATTTGCACTTTCCCAAAAGTTTGGCACAGCTTTGATTTTTAAATAGAGGACTCCTATTTTTGGTTGTCACTAGATCAACTTACTTAAAAATATAAACCCAATAAGGGTACCTGGGTGGCTCAGTTGGTTGAGCGCCCGACTACAGCTCAGGTCGTGATCTCACATTTGTGGGTTCGAGCCCCACATCAGCTTGCTGCTGTCAGCGCAGAGCCTGATTTGGATCCTCTATCCGCCTCTCTCTCTGCCCCTCCCCCACTCATGCTCGCTTGCGCTCTCTCTCTCTCTCTCAAAAAGAAATAAACATGAAAAATATGTATATAAACCCAATAATTCTCTTAAATATTATAGTAGTATTTATGTTTCATTTTAAAGAACAAAATAAAAACCCTGAATAAAGTCAGGATAGAAGGAACATACCTCAGCATCATAAAAGCCATATATGAAAAGCCCATGCCTAATATCCTCAATGGGGAAAAACTGAGAGCTTCCCCCCTGAGATCAGGAACATGACAGGGATGTCCACTCTCACCACTGTTGTTTAATGTAGTGTTGGAAGTCTTAGCCTCAGCAATCGGACGACAAAATGAAATAAAAGGCATCTGAACTGGCAAAGAAGTCAAACTTTCACTTTTTGTAGATTACATGAGACTCTACATGGAAACCCCGAAAGACTCCACCAACAAGCTGCTAGAACTGATTCATGAATTCATCCAACTCACAGGATATAAGAGCAATGTACAGAAATCGGTTTCATTTCTCTACACCAATAATGAAGCAACAGAAAGAGAAATTAAGACAGTGCTCCCATTTACAATTGCACCAAGAACCATAAAATACCCAGGGATAATCCAAACCAAACATGTAAAAGATCTTTGTATGCTGAAAATTATAGAAAACTTATGTAAGAAATTGAAGAAGACACAAAGAAATGGAAAAGCATCCCACGCTTGTGGATTGGAAGAACAAATATTATTAAAATGTCAATACTACCCAAAGCAATCTACATATTCAATGCAATCCTAAAGAACAAAATAATTACTAACTATACCTGGGAATGATGGACTCTATGGATTCAGCTTTGATTGAGTATAAGGAACAGAGAGAGAGAGAGAGAGAGAGATGTGATAGAGCTAGATCTACCCTGATGTCTTACATGCACAATACCATTCTAGCAAAAATATAAAAAACTGGAGAGCCAAAGACATGATACATACATTATGATTTCTCCTCAGCTGGAATTTCAGGACATGGAATCAAGGGACACTACCCCTATGTCCACTAGATGCCAATAATCAATTAGCAAATCAACTGGCTTTTGATCATAATAACAGTAGCACACTGCATTTATACCACGAATTAGAGTGCATAGTAGTAATTCAGCCTTCTTAAATCTTATCTGGTAAAATCTCTCGATACTCTGTGCAATGAGTAAGATAGACTCATACAAACAAAGGCATGGGCTACCAATAACAAAGAAAACTACATCAAGTCTAAGCCAGTGAATAGACGATCATACTTGTAATTTGAATTTCAGGGGCAACTAGTGTTATTCTGAGACCAGTGGCTCTGATGCAGAAGCCCTCTGGGAGCAGACCACAGACCACAGACCACATGAAGGAGCTTGTGTTGGCTGAAGAAGTGTGTGTTTATGGGAAATTATTGAATCCTGAGAGTTGGCTACGCTGAGCAGGCTGACTGCTTTACCTCTGTCCAAGACCATAGAATTGGCCAATTGGCCAGTTCTGTGTTCTACAAGGCAAAGACGTTGGTGCCACCTACATGCTAGAAAGGGTGTCTGCAACTTCTTGTAATTCAAATTTCCTGTACAAAATGGTAAGGGATGCTGTTTTTCCAACCATGGAAACATGTTACTAAATAAGTTTTGCAATTATTATTTCATATTTACTAGAGTAATAGAAACTATAAAAAATGAAAGATATATAATGAGATTGGTTGAGATAAAAGATGCATGGAAAATGTTATTCACCTAAAGGCAAATATCTTTATTAGTTTCAGCTTATTTATTATCATCGTTAATGTTGTATTTGTTTAAGCCTGAAAAAATCATAAAATACAGATAATACTTAAGAGAGAATCAAGACATATGTGGTAGGTAGACATAAAACATATTTTTATAACTTTACTTGCCCATGTTTATTTTACAACAGCATCCTTATTTTTATTTTTCCCTTCCTGAAGTCATGACAGGTATGTAAACATTAATAAACACATATTTTAGGGGTGCCTGAGTGGCTCAGTCCGTTAAGCCTGCGATCAGCTCAGGTCATGAACTTGTGATTCGTGACTTGGAGCCCCACATCGGGTTCTGTGCTGACAACTCAGAGTCTGGAGCTTTGCTTCAGATTCTGTGTCTCCCTTTCTCTCTGTTCCTTCCCTGCTTGTGCTCTGTCTCTCGCTCTCTCTCAAAAAACAAAAACAAAAACAAACATAAACAACTTTTTTAAAAAAGCCCACGTAGTCTAAAGAGCAAAATGTTTGATTACTATAAATGCCACCATCCAGAGATGACTAGTCTTATCCTTTCCATGGACATGCTTCTCCTTTGCTCTATGCAAATTATACACATACATATGCATACACGATGCCTATAATGTAAATTGCATACACTTATTTTGCAAAAGTATGATCTTATAACATTACTTGTTTGCTAATCTAGTTCATCAAGAATATTCTTCCATGCAGAGGCGCCTGGGTGGCTCAGTCGGTTGGGCGACCGACTTCGGCTCAGTTCATGATATCATGGTCTGGGCCCGAGCCCCACGACGGGCTCTGTGCTGACAGCTCGCTCAGAGCCTGGAGCCTATTTCCGATTCTGTATTTCCCCCTATCTCCGACTCTCCCCTTCTCACACTGTCTCTCTCTTTCAGAAATAAATAACGTTAAAAAAATTAAAAAGAAGAATACTCTTCCATGCAAATACAATATAAATATGCAACATAATTTTTGATGGCAGCATTCTATTTCAACGTATGGAAGCAGCAGTTTCTGCACTCCGGTTTCTTTGGAGTGCAGGCCCCCTCCAAATGATATTTTTCTGCAGCTCAATAAATAGCTTGCTGGGGGCAGGGTGTTTAGCCTGTGTTTTTGGTTTTTGTTGTCTGTTTTTGTTTTGTTTGCAGAAACCTTGGTGTCTATTAATAGTTTTCTCCATCCCATCTCACTTGGGTTGGGAAGGGAAAAAGAAGAAAACTGTCTCTTTCTCTCTCTCTTTCTCTCTCTCTCCTCCCCTCCCTTCTTCCCCCCCCCCCACCTTTTTTTCCATCCCAGGAACTTAGAAGGCAATTTTTACTGTGGTCCCTAATGGGTGATGACTCTCTTGAAAGAAAACCTGACTGCCTTTTAGTCGTTCTCACTCACTGTTTCATCCTGGCTTCCATCAATGACAGGTGTTGTCAAGGCTGAGGATCTCAGGGCCAGTTTTTACATTAAACCATTGGAAATTCCAGAAAAAAGGACCAGTTCCTCTGTTTATGCAAATGTATAGCATCCCATTATGTGGATAGTTGGAATAATGTACTGGTTTTTTTTTGGACTTACAGCTACATTAGAGGAAAGATCTTTATAGCTAAATATTTTTTCACATCCTCAGTAACTTCATTTGAGTGACTTTATGAAAGTAGAATTGCTTTTTCCACAAAGTATGAATTATTGGATCCATATTGGAGTCATATTTTCTCTCCATTAAGACTTTTCCAATTTATCTGCCTACTATCAGTGTAAAAAGAACCAGTCTCTGTACCCAAAACATCAATAATAGAAATCAAAATTGAAAGAAAAAGAATTTGCTTATCTGATCTGTCAAAAATGCTTTGATGTTTTGTTTACTTTCTGAATACTAATGAAGTTGAATATTTATCTATACATATTGATCATTCAGTTTCTTCTTTAGTGAATTGCCTACTCATAACAAGGTATGAATTCTTGATTTTTCTCCCCATCCCTCTTCTCCATGTATAAATGATATCCCTAAACTGTTGCTGGAGTTACAGGTTAAACCCTCATGAGTAATCCTTGATTCCTCTCATTTCCTTGATCAGTCTTTCAGCCTGTTCTATCTGTTCAGTCTCCAAAATACGTCTGGAAGTCATCTTCACCTAAAGCCCGTATTACCTATGTTGTACACAGCTGCTATAGTTTTCCATCTGGTTTGCATTTCTCAGGGACTCTCTATAGAATCATGCACTTTCAGAGATTGGCCTGGAACCCATCTTAACTTGGAGGACGGGCTGCTATCTTGCAATGTGTCCTTCCAGTAGGGAATTTTACTGTATTTGTCCCCAAAAGTCACATTCCAAGAGTGTTACAATCCTTCCCCTCTCCCACTCTCTACATAAACTTTCCACAGAACTGCCAGAGCAACCATTGAGAGCTATAAATCTGATTATGTTGCTATACAGCTTCTATCTTCTAATGGGTATCTGACATTTAGAAAAATTCTAAATACTTTTTAAAAAATTATTTTTACTTTGAAACAGTGTCAAGCTTTACCCAAAAATTGCAAGTACAGTACAAAGAACTTTTTTCCCCAAAACCATTTCAGAAAAAGTAGCCAACATGTTGTTCATCATCCCAAATATTACAGTGAGTGTGTATTTCCTATAACTGGGGACCTCTCCTATATAATCACAATATGACCAATTAAAAGTAAGAAACAAAACGGATGCTTTACTACATTATCATCCTCAGACCCAGTAGAAATGTTTCCAGTTGTTCCAATAGTGTGTGTGTGCGTGTGTGTGCGCGCGCACGTGCATGCATGCACCTAAGGTAAACTAAGCACTTGATAAACATCAGCTGTTATTTTTGAACACTAACCCAAGCTATTCATTTTACAGAAGGAGAAACTGAGGTCTACAAAGGAAATATGACTTCAACAGCATTCTTTATAGCAAAGCGATCCAGATCAATACAGAGCTGGCCGGGCACTGATTGAAAATAGGAGCCTGAATCTTAGAGGAGAAGGCTGGGCTGGGGAATCGTCAGCATGTGGATTGTAGTAAAAAGAAGAAAATGGATGAGATCACTTGGAGAACATTTACAGAACGGGAGGAGTGAAGGAACAAGAACAGAATCCTTAGAAACACCAACACCGATGTGATTGTTGGAGGACAGGAAGTTCAAGTTTTTAAAGTTCAAGTACTGAAAAGGCACAAAAGAGCCACAACAGTGAGGAAGTAGTAGCTAGAAGAAGGAGACTTTCAGAGCTTCATCAACAGCAGAAATATCTGTAGAATATTTAGAGGTGACTTTGCCAGTCTTTGAAAGGAGAAAAAATAGACATTTGAAACATTTGCCTGGTTTCCAGGGTAAATGAAGATTTATGTATCTTGCTCTTTGAAGAAGGGAAACCAATACATATTAGATCCCAATATCCCTTAGTAGTTTTGTTAGATGTCTTCGAATAGTCTTAGTTAATCAACTCACAAGAGGAAAAATATAAGTAGGCATTATTATCCCTGAATTATAGTGCAAGCAACACTCAGTTGGCAAATGTCTTAATCAGATTGGAACTCAGGTCTTTCAGAACCTCAGTCTACACTAGATTATGCATCCTACAGAAAGTTTAAGATAAGTTCAGGTGTGTATGATGATAAAACTACATGCTAAAACTAATGCTACATCAAAGACACATATTTCTGTGGCCCTCTCTTTTGGTGTTTATATAGTAAATGAAGGGTTTGGTTTTTGTAGGTATACCATGTTTTTTAAGATTCCTGAAGGACAAGATTTTCCTCTGCCTTGTAAATGTCAAAAAAAAAATCAAATGCGGACCACATTAGTGATTATTGGAAATAGACACTTGGGGAAAAGAGACTGAAGAATATATAATGCAGAGATATTCTCCATACATTTATCCACTTAGTTACCATACACTTAGTGACTGCTTGACATATTCCAAGCACCCTTTTGGTGTTGAGAATACAGTCATCAGCAAAACACACAACATCCCCTGTTCTCAGCTTACCTTCATAGAATGAGATGACAGAGAACAAACAGCCAAATATAATGTGTGAATATTATTAAAAAATATGATCACTATAGGGGCGCCTGGGTGGCTTAGTCGGTTAAGCGTCCGACTTTCGCTTAGGTCATGATCTCGCGGTTCCTGGGTTCGAGCCCCGCGTCGGGCTCTGTGCTGACTGCCAGCTCAGAGCCTGGAGCCTCTTTCAGAGTCTGTGTCTCCCTCTCTCTCTGACCCTCCCCTGCTCACGCTGTCTTTCTCTCTCTCCTAGAAATAAATAAAAAATAAAAATATGATCGCTATAAAACAATAAGGCAGGGTAACAGGCTAAAAGCTGGAGGTGGAAGCCTGGGAGCTTTCTAGGGAAAAATAGATAATGGGGCGGGGCTTTTTAGATGGGTAGCCCATGGCGGTCATCTCTGCCAGGATGACAGGTCAGAACTTGAGTCAGTGAGCCAACACTGTGGGTATTGTGGGGAAGAGCTTACCAGGAAAAATAGCAGGGCTTTGCCATTGAGGAACACCAAGGAGTCTATTCTGTTTGATGTGGAGTAGATGGAAGATGGATGCCCGGAAGCCGGGGAAAGACTGTGTAGGACCTACTCTAGTGGATATTCAATGGTGACTACCTTATTTTGAGCCAATCAGCCCTTTTTGGTTTAGTAAGGTGCTCCATTCTACTTGATTTTCACCAACAAGTTCGCGCTTGCGCAGATGCTCAAACTCTAAAGATCAAGCACTTAGAATGGAAGAAGCTCAGTAGCTCATTGCCTCTACCCCTCTGGCAGTGCAGAGCAGAGGTTAAAAAGATGCTTAGTAATTATCTACAACTTTAATAAGCTGAATCTTTGTAATTAGCCATTCACAACATCCCACTGTGGTACAGCTAAATATTATGGTTTCCATTTTCTAGATGGGGAACTGGAGTCAGTGATAGGGCTAAAGCCTCCTAAGGATGTTATTTTCAAGCCTAGCTTACATTTAGACTTACTAACTTCATGATATGTTATTAGCCTGGAAAACTCCAAATCACCAATAGGACCAGATGCAAAACCCATATGGCTCATTATGCACAAAGGCACTTAACGTCTCTTAAGTCAGAGGAGGAGAGTCACAATCACAGACCCCTGTCCTAGGATTTTCTCTTCAACCAGAAATGCATGGGTTTAAGGCAGAAGGGTCAAGTTCATCACATGGAGAATTCTGCAGGGGCAGTCCTACAAAGCATGACATTTTGAACACAGAGTCAATGATGTGCCTCTGTAGGATTACATGGTTTGAACCAAACAGAAGCACTTTAATGTCATGCTATTATTATATAAAACTTCAGAAACTATTCTTATGTTTTTATTTTTTTAACGTTTATTTATTTATTTTTGAGAGAGAGAGAGAGAGGAAGACCGAGAATCCCAAGCAGACCCTGCGTTGACTTGGGGCTTGAATTCATGAACCAAACCCTAAGATCATGACCTGAGCTGAAATCAAGAGTTGGATGTTCAACTGACTGAGCTACCCAGGCACCCCCATAAACTGTTTTTAAAATCCTAAGAGTATTAGCGGGAAGCATAGAGATAAGAGTCTTGTGTTGAAAAAAAAATAAGGATATAAAACATTGGCAGAATGTTGTAGAAGAACATCAGTATCACTAAATATATGAGCTCTGTTGTTGAACAGGTATGGGCCCAACCCCAGCCAAGTTGCCTTTGGCAAGACTCTCAATCTCTCAAAGCCTCAGAACCTTGATCTTCAAAATGGAAAAAAACAATAATACTTATTTCATGGGATTGCTGTGTGGGTCAGATAGGAGAATTCCTGTAACTCAATGAACACGATTCCTGGTATATGGTAAGCACTTAATAAACTGTATCTATTAGACGAAAATACTTAAACGATCACATATGTTTTGTATTTAAGTATATTTAAATAATAACTCAATTTCAACCCTCCTTAAAATATATTTTTAAGGATCTATGAAAATCTCACACCTAATACTTTCAAGAGATCAAGAAAATATGTCAACGTATTTTTATCATATCATACATCGTAGGCTTTAAATATTATATAAGTTGTTTTGGTAAAACTCCATGAGGGGTTCCTGCTTCAAAAAGAGGTCAGTTATATCTGCACATGTTGTATTATCTGATTCCACCTAACACGTGACTCTGAAGTATAGCTTTTAGGAAATAAGTCATTAAATAGTTAGTGGTGTTCATATATTTTGCTGCATTTTCTGTATGTCATTTAAGCGTGTTTTCCTGGGATTGGAAAGAGACATCCTGTATGGTGAGAAGAGCGCTAATATGAACACAGAGATGTGGGGTATTTATATCAAGGACATTTTCAATCCCAAATTGTTTCCTAAAGCAATATCCATCCCTCAGATACCGACAACTCTATATCTCATGCCAAAATAATTGGATAGTGAAGGGAAAAATAATAACTTACCTAGTCAGAGGAGTATATAAGAATTTCGTGCTGAAACTGACGTTTTCTTTCTTGTAGACATTAAAAAACGTGACACACATTTATCTATTCTTATCTGTTATTTGCTAGTCTATGGTTTCTGGAAAATGAGCAGGATAAGGCAAATGCATTTCTCCTTTCTGTATTCTAAACATGGTCTTGACACTGATTCTAAAGTATAAAAGCTCACCCCTTGCAGAGGGATCGAGTAATAGGTATTCACACCACATCGCTGTATATACTCTGGAATCCAAATAGGAAACCTTCCTGGCTTATTCCGCGTGGAGTCTCTGTGGGCTGGTGAGTGTTAATTTAGGTTAATGATCTTCACTTGTATTCCAAGCTCGAACACTCACCACCTCTTTCCACTTGTTTTCTCTCACATTAACTATCTACAGATGATTTCACTTGCAAAAAAAGAGGAAATACTTGAACGTGAGTCATCCTGAAGCCACACCGCAGGGGGTGCTGCTGGTGGTGTGTGTGTGAGGCATTTGCCACGCCAGAAATCCCTATTTTGAGTTGATGATAGAGTACTCATTGCCTGTGGTGTCATTGGCTGTAATCATCAGAGAGTAACGTGCTACTATCTAGGATAATGAGCTTGTTGCCTGAATTAATACTCAATAGGATAGATGCGGAGAAGAAATCTACAGCAAGTCGCAATTATGAAAATTCAGATCAACTTTTGGTTAAAAAAAATTAGAGAGCCCACGATCTAAAAATTAAGATGTGTTTTCTTTCTCACCAGAAAATCAACAACTCTACCATTTCCCTGCATCTCATTGTTGTGTCGTGTAGCCTATATTTACAGTCCCATTAATCTTCAAAGCCACATGATGACCACAGTGTCTTATTTGTGTTTAATAGATGAAAACTCAGGGAGATGCAGAGATATAAATGGTTATGAAACGGCAAAGCGCCTGCCCGCCCATCTGATTTTCCCACTTTGCAACTCTTGCTGTCTCTTCAAAATCTTCTGAGATTCTACTGATATTTTAAAAGACATTTCTAAAGATGATATCTGCCCTCGGAAGTAGAAATTTAGTTAACAGCACCCACATAAATGCTCATTTTTAGAAATATAAAACTAGACATAAAGCCATATCCATATGTATACATACACTGTTTCTTCCTTTACTTACAACAAAGTGAAAACAGTCCATGTGTTTTAATAACTGGCACCAATATTTTTCTTAGCAAAACAATATAAAAGTTTTGTTAAAAAATAGGAACAAACAAATACAAAATACTTTAAAACATGGCTGGGGAAGAAAGGCAGGCTTTGGGTTGGTATGATGGCCTCAAAAGAAAAAAATCAAACTATTGCTCGTGAGATGAAAAGAGAGAATTGCTTTTAAGTTTCAAAGAGAAGTTACATAAAAACATAAAAGTGGGATTTGAGGATTGCAGAGGAGATTCAGAGAGGGGATAGGACCCGAGGCATCCCATGAAAAAATTGTCAAGAAAATGTCCGTTTCTTGCAGGGTCCAGAGAGGCAAACCAAATTTAAAATCTCTACTATGTGATTTTGAATGTGTATTGGGGTTGAATGATAGGCAATCTTTCCTGTGGTTCTCAAAGGTTTGGGGGATTCTTCCTTAGTTGCAAATGCTCTGTGCGAGGGGATTGTGGGTATGCTGGGCAGAAGTGAGAGGCTGCACTTTTTTCTTCCTCTCTTTTCATGAAAATAAGCAAACTCGTGTCATGCAAGCAAAGGTGGCACTTTACATCTAAAACTTTCTTTAGTTAATTGACAAAAACATTTTAGAGAGAGCTCAGACACCCTTGGGGTTTGGGATATCAATGATTAGCCAAATAGGGATTTGGATTTTTAATCTCGGTGGCCAGCCCAGAGAGGTATGTGCATTCATGAGGCCAACCTGTCTTGGACTCTGTACATCTTTTTCTGCTCTGCCACCCTCCTCGTGATGACTTTTTCCTTATAAAATCAAAAGAACATTTCGCTTCCAGGCACCATGTCTACAGTCCAAGTGGAAAGAAGAGAAAGTGAAAGTGAAGGTCGATTTGATTCCTTTTTGGCCAAGAACAATGGTATTCACAGAAGCCACACTCAGCAGACATAGTTGGGCGCCATTGACTAGAGCTCCTTCACATGGCCCTGCCTCCGTGAGGAGGTGAGCACCTAATGGGGCTCCTGGGTGCTCCAAACAAAATGGAGATCCTGTCATTAAAGAAAAAAGGGGAATGTTCTTGGCCACACTCTCAAGGCTGGGGAACTCCCTAGGATGCTGGGAACACCATTTCTTTTTATAAAAACAGTTTTCAAATTTAAAAAGGCTACAGGTCCAAAGAACTGAGAATTTGTCATTGTCCCCTCAATTTCAACAACCCTCTACATGTTCCCCCTATTCAGCCCATGGAGTTAATTAATGCAAAGGGTAGTTTCATTAGGGGATAGACTCATTAGGTAAATCCCAAATGGATCTCAGGCTGCCAGTTAGGAATAAAAAGATGTAGGCTTGTGTACAGCTACTGCATTAATTAGAACCCATCTGGTTTCATGAAAGGACTCCAAAATCTTCACCAGCCAAAAGGATGTGTTTTATCTGCTATGACAATAGCAATACCTAAGGCTCTGTGTCAACCGGTTGCGTAATTAGTATGCCAAAGTAGCCGTAGCTTACTTTACCTCCAGGCCCCTCCAGCGTATTTCAAGAAATCATTAAATTCCTCAACACTATGACTGAAGAGACCTGCTATTTCTTTTTTCTTTTTTAAAGAGACAATGTTTTCCCCTTTCAGGTTTTGTTAGTAGTGACGAAAATACCGTCTTGGAAAATGAAAGCTGTGTGGCGAATGCATTAGATCTCTCTTGTTCCTTCCTGACACACTTTGCTCAGTAGACTGTGTGGGGCATTCTTCGAATGGCACTGAACTGGCAATTAGAAGAACGAGGTTGTGGGGCGCCTGGGTGGCTTAGTCGGTTAAGCGTCCGACTTTCACTTAGGTCATGATCTCGCGGTTCGTGGGTTCGAGCCCCGCGTCGGGCTCTTTGCTGACTGCCAGCTCAGAGTCTGGAGCCTCTTTCGGTCTGTGACTCCCTCTCTCTCTGACCCTCCCCTGCTCACGTTGTCTCTCTCTCTCTCCTAGAAATAAATAAAACATTAAAAAAAAAATTAAAAAAAAAAAAAAAGAAGAACGAGGTTGTATTCTCTGATCTGTTGAAAGACCTTCAGGAAGTAATTGGAATTTTCTGGCTTTCAGCGTCTCATCTGTAAAGCCGGTAGTTTGCGCTTGATGACTCCCAGGTTCCTTCACGCTGCGCACATCACTTGACACAGTTGCCTTTTATCAGATGGTAAAGACTTTCTCCCCCTCTGCTTCCAGTTATTGTCATGCACAAAGAAGACTGAGAAGGGAGTGAGATTTGGGCAAAGACTGAAAAACCAAAGAAATGTAAAGATGTTAGTTTCCGTCTAGACAATATGGAGTACCACCTTGATGGTGACTAATTGGAGCCACTCACAGGCAGAGTTAGCCGTCGGATCACTCCAATGATTATAAATGCATACAAATAATTACATATTCCTGGCAAGGGACAAAAACGTACACTATGCATTATATACATACAAAATGCATTGTATACAACGTTTGTATATACAGAATGTTGGTAACAGTCTATGTGGTAACCCTGATGAGGTGATCTGGAGGACATTTCTATATATGAAATATTTGTAGTAGTAATACGGGTCAACCCTGAAGATCGTAGTGCCAGGACCACAGCCTCTTTGGTGGTGGGAAAGCAGTGATGGGGTAAAAATGAAAAAGTATGAAATGGAAATGATAATAAATCATCAATATAATAAAACTACACTTAGTGGTATAAATTCATGAAAAGTGATCACTGCTCTTTTACTCATGCTAAAGAAAGTAGTAACCTTTGTACCGGGGCTCCTGGGAGGCTCAGTCCGTTGAGTGTCTGGCTCTTGATTTGGGCTTAGGTCATGATCCCAGGCTCCTGGGATCCAGTCCTCTGTTGGGCTCCACACTGATTGCAGAGCCTGCTTAAGATTCTCTCTCCCTCTTTCTCTCCCCCTTCCCCTGATCATGCTCTCTCTCTTTTTTTTTTTCAAATAGTTTATCGTCAAATTAGTTTCCACATAACACCCAGTGCTCATCCCCACAAGTGCCCTCCTCCATGCCCATCCCCCCTCCCCCCCACATCCATCAGTCCTCAGTTTTTGTCAGCATTCAAGAGTCTCTCATGGTTTGCCTCTCTCCCTTTCCCCCACCATTTCCCCCTTTCTTCTCCCCCTTGTTCCTCCGTCAAGTTCCTCCTAATCCTCCTATACGTGCAAACATGATATTTGTCCTTCTCTGCCTGACTTATTTCGCTCAGCATAACACCCTCAAGGTCCATCCACATTGCTACACATGGCCAGATTTCATTGTTTCTCATTGCCATGTAGTATTCCATGGTATAGATAAACCACATCTTCTTGATCCATTCGTCCGTGGATGGACACTTAGGCTCTTTCCATGTTTTAGCTATTGTGGAGAGTGCTGCTATGAACATTGGGGTACATGTGCTCCTATGCATCAGCACTCCTGTATCCCTTGGGTAAATTCCTAGCAGTGCTATTGCTGGGTCCTAGGGGAGTTCTATTGTTAGTTTCCTGAGGAACCTCCACACTGTTTTCCAGAGGGGTTGCACAAGTTTACATTCCCACCAACAGTGTAGGAGGGTTCATGCTCTCTCTCTTAAGTAAAAAAGGAAGAAAAAAGATAAGAACTTATCCCCATATCTATTACAGTTCCATTTGTCCATAAATAACTTGCCAAAATATAAAATAAATTATGTTAATAATTTAAGGCGTTAATAAGGAGTTAGGACTTCAATATGCTAACTGTTATATTGAAGTTTTACTATGTTGCCTCATCTTGTCCCCTGAAATCCGCCTTATCTAAAACCACATATTTTCATTATCACCCCCAAGACCCTAATCATCTTTATATAATGAATACTATAATTAGTATAGTTAATATTGGTTAACGATTTAGTTATTTAGGGAAGAATTTTTAATTTAAATTTACTCTGCTGTTTCTCCTGAAGGTTATTGCTTTAGTCCCCAGGTTCCAAAAGAGATTAAAAACCTCGGAGTGTCCACCTAATTCTTGGAAAACTTTTATGACAGAAAAACAAATGGACCCAACCACTCCCTCCCTCATGGTAATGCAGTTCAGATGGGTTAATTGATAAAAAGTGTCTACTCATACATAATGCAAGATAATTATTCAAAAATAGAGAGCAATTTTGGGAGAGACATGCAAGAAATCATGAGTAGAATACTTAGTAAATTTTGGCTTAAGACAAGGGTGGAAGAAATTTGCTGATAAATTCCACAAATGCTGATTGGACATAATCCGCATCAGAGAGTTTACTGGATTCTGGTGATAAAATATAAACAGGACCATCCTTCATCTCAAATATTCAAATACAATGAAGAAAAATAACCAGAAACTGTCATTGCAATGGCGTGCTATGATACATAGATTCGAGTTCTGGGAGCAGAATAGAGCAGTGGCCACACCAGACTGATAAAGTCAGGCACGTTCGGGAATACAAGAAAGACAGTGAACTTCCTGAGGGATTGCCAAGAGTCAATCTGGAGGAAGAAAGGGGTAAGAAGCTACCAAAGACCTTGGGTTAAAACAGAAGTTATTGTCATGCAAACTGGGTCTCTGAAATGACAGTTTTGTACCAAAGAAATATTGAGGTCAGAATGTTCTTCATCAAAAAGAAGGTCCATTAATCTAGGATGTCCACTTAGAAAATTTAAATGTCTGAATGTCAGCAATGGCAATTAGTGGGAAATAATACAAGTGGTGACTGAGAAAGGAAGGGCCAGAGCAAGAAACTTCAAAGGTACTTACAGTAAAGAGGGATTCTTTTTGTTGAAAGTCGGTCAACTGTAGTCTGAACTGATGGAAACTTAAAGAAACATTCAAAGGCCCTTGAAGTTTACAGGACAAGAGATGAAGGTGGGGGATAGGGGTAGCAGTGATGGCACATGGCTAATTTGAAAATGGATCCAGAAAACTCTGGCTGGCAAATGACAGACATTTTGATAATTTCCATATCCAGAGGCCAAGAGCATCACTGGGATTCAACTGCTTCAAGACTAATTAAACTCAACAGGGTGCTTTGCCTCACATCAATCTTCCAAGAATCTAATCTCATTCTCCCCAGCGTCTTGCATTTGCTTGTGTGCGTACTCCATGACTTTCTTCTCTGCTAGTGATTGTGAGCTTCTCCAAGTCAGAGATCCACTGTCTTTTGTTCATCACTGTCTCTCCAGATCTAGCATGGTGTTCAGCAAAGTTTGAGTTGCCAGAGTGAACAGTTAGTGAATATATTACTTTACAAGAAGATAATCTGAGCAAGACTGTCACGATGAACAGCAGACAATCTGGTCTCTACCTACTACCTGGTCTCCCCTCCTGGGACAAACTGCTCCCCTTTACAACCAGTGACAGCAGTCCTTCTCTTTGGAGGGGCATTGACAAACTCTAATATCTTCCTTTGACTGTCTGCTTAAGAGCCACTGAAGGGACGTAGGTTTTGTAGCCAGCAAACTGCATTTGCATCTTACTTCAGCCACAGAAGTTTGTCATTAGGACATCACAATAAGGCAATGTGTATTTAAAAAAAAGAAAGACCAATTTCAGGCATGCAGGAACATACCCTTTTAATTTTCTCAGGGAACTACTGCTTTCACAATATTCAATTTATACTATATTATGCAACATAAACAGATGTATACTGATATATATCTATGTAGCTTGAATTGATGGTACTGTGATCATCTACTTCCTCATCTTCCCCATGAGAATATGATGAAGACTTCTAGGTCTCAGTAGAAGTGTCTAGTACAGAGCCCATACTTTAAAATAAAGTCAATTTACTGTATGAAGGCATGACTGATTATAATGGACAAATATTTTCTAAAATAAAAAAATGAGACCATTTTACATGAGCACAATTAAATAGCTTTATTGCTAAACTGTCATATATGTATCAAATGTACATATATCATTACACATGTACATTATAACACTTTACATAGTTCCATAAACATTTATTTTTTGTTGTTGCTAGCCAAAAGTCAAACTAATAAACGTTCTTGATTTTGACCCAGAGCCTGACAAACAGTAGAGGAAATTGTCATGATGGTAGGCAAAATCCATATGTATAGCATTACTTATATTTGTTAATTAAAGTTTTGTATTTTGATTTAACTTAAGATTTATTTCAGAAGCAATCTGTCAGATTATTCAAGTTGGAAGACAGTACAAACAGTTACTTTATTCTGAGATGCTTTAAAAGAATGTGGGCGAGAGAGAAGAGAGATTCTTCTGCAAGGAGAAAATTGAAAAGTTGAGTTTCCTGCTGCCAGAAACTATATTCTTACATAAGTCTCTCAGTGTCTTCCTCCTGAAGGATACAGCAAAAGACAGAAGAAATGACAGTGACCTAGCAGATCTCTAGAGCTGTAAAGGAAAAACAAAACTCCTCCTTTATTCAGACCAAATACTATAGGTTGGGAAAATATATATATTGCCTGAGGTTAGATATAGAAACCAGCTGACCCCAAGCCCTGGAGGTGGAGAACAAATCCCCAGCCATCAATATCTAAGCCAGTTGACATTAAGTAGCTTCTCGGTGTGTTTCTGTTACAGATGCCAAGAGGAAGTAGATTTCAGGAAGCCAACAGGTATGAGACAAAGCAGTGAAACGAAGTGTTTATCCCAGCATAAAGATATTTTAGAGAAAGGAGAAGAGGGGCGAGGTGCTGCTCTAAATCTGGAACTGCCCTTGGACATTTTTTACATGTTATTATAGAATGTGCATGAACACTTTATAAGGTAGGTATTTTTGTTCATTTTTTTACATACCCTGACACTAAGATTCAGAGACAGCGGGTAACCAGGAAACATACAGAAGTCCCGGATAGTTTAATTGTACACCTCAAATTCAGTCTTTGATGCCAAAGAGCTTTCTAATTGATGTGATTTTAATTAAGCATTTTGAATAGCAAATCCTGGTCCTTGAAAGTCATGCTTAAAATGGGGGTTACTTTCTGAGACATGCTTATTTTATAGGAGCGATTTTAAAGAGAGGCGAGGTGGATTGTGTTGTTGTTTCCAATGGTTGGCTCCCCCATTCTCTGTAAGACATTTTACGTCCCCCCCCCCCAACTGATTTCTGGGTCTGGCCACGTTTCAGGTTTGGCACGTTACAGGTTTGGCCAGTGGAATGTGAGTAAATGCGGCATAAATCAAGACCAAGCAGAAGCTTCAGAAATATCATTTGAATTTGTTCCAATTCTCGTTTTTTCCTGCCCAATAAGAACTGCGTATCCTCAACAAAAGCACCTCCTCCAGAGGGGCTTCCGCAATGAGAAACACGGGGAGCAGAGCTGAAGGCTCCAACCCACCGCCTCTGACACGTAAGGAGAGCGAGAGGGAAAGGTTTGTTTGCGTGAGCCATTGAGCTTACGGGCCACATCTTACTCTTGCCAAGATGACTATTATTAAAGAAAAATGCCCTGGTTCTGGAAGCTACAAGGCCCCTTGATATGAAGAAGAAGGCAAGAAAACATGAAGGAAGGAAGGAAGGAAGGAAGGAAGGAAGGAAGGAAGGAAGGAAGGAAAGAAAAGAAACTAAACAAAAATTATTATTTAAAAATATTTTATCCACATCATTTGTATATCCATTCACCAAACGTACATTGATGGCCTGCTATATTCCTGGAGCTACACTGGATACTGTATATGGGGAGGTAATTAAAGAAAACATAGTTCCTGCACTCATAGATTTTTCCATCAAAGGAGATGACTATTTCCTACACTGATTTTTGGCCCTTTGGAGTAATGTATATATCAGTTGGGGGTGGGGGGGCAGTGAATCGAGGAACACGAGTGGTGAGCACCACGCAGCAGGAATGTAGGGTGCAGGTACTGAGAAGTGACTGCACACCAGTAACGGATGGTGTTTCAGCCAAAATGAAGGTCAAACAACAAGGGAAAGTGGATATTGCAGAAGCTATAAAATCCAGTAGCCAAGACACAAGTCTCATAAGAACACGATAACAATTTTTTTCTGAGGCAATTCTTCTATTCTTTAGGTTTATACATTAAAATTTGGCATGACATTGAACATATGTGAAGGCAAACACCACCAGGTAAGGTTCCTCTTGGACATTTGTGCAAGTCATCACCACTCATAATAACTGCAAGAAACTCAACATTTCAGGTGAAAGATGCAGAAACCAGACGCCTTTGCTGTCACCGTAAGTGACATTCTTAATTGGGAATCGGCTCCAGATACTTTCTGTGTGACACTGGGAAAAGCTCACCGCACATTTACCAGATTACAAACCTAGTTCTTTTTCTTACTATTTTTGAAATATTATAAGAAATAAATCATATTTTGAATTCACGAATTAGTATTCACTCGGGTTGAACAAAATATTGTCTGTAACTGTTTTGATCAAATAATATATTTGTGTAGACAATGTATTTAATACTAATTCCTTTCAATAATAAATTTGTGGCAGTATTATGGATAAAGATTCTTTTATCTCTCAGAGACATAAACAGAATAAGTAACATCTGTAATAGAGAGAAAGCTGTTAATCTTTATTTAGTGGATACTGATAGATGGGGCTGAATCTCATAATGAACATTTAATAGCAGATTTCGTTTTCGAAGAGTTTCCTCTGCATTAATCTTTGACAGTGTCAGTGACAGCACCATCATTTTATGTTTTACTTTTCTATACCCTGCACACAGGAACCTGATTTTTTTCCACCATATATAATTTAATACGCTGCCTCTTGGTGTGTAGTAAGACCTTATCTTTATGATCTTTGATTTAAAAAATCCAGGCTGTTAAACCATATGCTTACCTAAACATGTTATTTTCAGATGCTGTACTACATTACCTATCACAAAATAGATATATATATATATGTAATTTCTTATAAACTCAATGGGCTCAAACCTTGTATAGACCCAACAAATGCAGCCATATTAATAATAAAAGGTAAAGTACATTTTCTAGAGTACAGACCTTTAAAAATATAGTCAATATATAATAAGCAAATGTATTACCAACACATTAAATCCTTAGTCTCATTTCTAGGTATTGAGAAGAATACTGTTCCTATTTTTGCTTTTATGATGTCAAAATCCTTTTGCACATTTGTGTGCAATCCGCTTCACATCAAAGCCAACCCACGCCATTCCTCTCCTCCCAGTGGCGCTGTACGGGACTGGTAAAAGAATCAGGTCAACATCCACCTTGTCATTTCCATGGGCTTATTTGCACATTTCATAAATTCTCTGATGCCTTCTATTATTCCCTCTCCTTCACAGTCAACTGGGTAGAATTAAGTGAACTTACTGCAACATACATTGTTTCTGAAACTTCAAGTGTGTTCCACCCAACGGCCATTTTTTTTCTTTCAGAAAAGAAACACTGCACCTTTACTGGTGATAAAGCAATTTGGCTTAGGCCCAAGACAAATCTTCCACCTGTATTAGTCCGGGTTCAGGCAGGGAAATAGAATTTCTATAGCATTATAAGATGAGGGATTTAATATGGGAGTTGAGGATTCCACAGATGTGAGAGGAGATGGCTAGGAAAGTTCTGGAAGGGCATCAGCTGAAGGAATGGAGAAGCAGCCCCTGAGGACCAATGCCCGCAGCATGAGGACTGGAGAGAAGCCAGATCTCAGACACATAGAAGCTTCCATGTCTGGTCACCATGATGGAGAACTGGGAGCTCGTAGGTGTGGCCGAGAAGCTGCTGCATCTGCCCACCGTGACCTCCTGAGAAGAATGGCTTCCACTCCCTCTGTCTTCCCTTCAAAATTCTTTGTGAGTTCTTCTCATTGACAAACTCTAACCCGGGGCCAGAGAGGGAAGGGATACTTTGAAACTTAGTTTCCAGTATCTCCTAGTAGAGATGATTGGTGGTGTTTCGTTAAAAACAGACAATCCAACATGATTCCTATAAAGAGAAACCAAATAAATAGCTACCAATGCTGGGGGGAAAACAGTTTTTATAGAGATGAGGATGCATACGTATTATTGGTTTTTCGTTTTGTTTTGTTTTGCTTTGCTTTTACCCTCCAAACAGTTTTAAATTCTTTCTTTGGCATTGATCATTGAAAGTCCCTGAGCATTAATCCACTCATAAAAAGCACAGGGCTGTTTACCCCCTCCCCCACTATAATGTGGTTCTGAGGGTTGAATTGGAAAACTATATGAAGCATTAGCACATCTCTGGGGCTTGGTGTATGTATAAAATCAGCACTTTGATAGAAAATGAGTATGTCAGTGGGAAGCCTAGGTTAGCGTCTGGGAGTCCCTCTGTTAACCGGCTCTGGGAACTGGGTAAGTCGGCTGACCTCCTTTAACATTTAGGTTACTTACCTGCAAAATGAAGAACGCAATAACATCTTCCTTCAGAATGATAGTCAGGATACAGTTAAACAAAATAATGTGTGTCCAAGAATCTTCTTTACAGTTAACCTTATCTTACTGGTAGCAACTTGCCATTTTCACAATGAATGCTTACTCTAAAGCATGAGAAAACTAAGCGTCTATTGTTGAGAACCGGACTCTCCTAACAGATGTGTTTTGCTTGCCTTTGCTGTGACAGAGCTCCAGCTTCTGGTATATTCTAGCCTGCCCAGGACCATCTGGGAAATTGAGTGCTCCATGGAGAGTGCTCCCTGGACAACAACGGCATCAAGTCCGGTTCTAAAAGGGTTTTGTTTGATTGCATTGTTGGTTGTTTTTGTTTTTTTTTTTTTTTTTTTTTAATAAGCACAATCTCCAAAATGCTTTCTTGGATAGTCCTTAGATATGTCCTTTCAGAACTTGACCAGAAGACTGAGCTGTCTATTTACAAAGTATTGCACCAAAAGTGTAACGGTATCTGAAAAAAATACAAGCATATCAATTCAATTATATTTGGCAAGCCTCGAGAATATAAATCTCTAATCTTTTCTTCCCAAGACCATCACGAATAGTTGAAAGATTCCCTGATTAAAATTAATAATAATAACAATAACAGAAAAAATGAAATGGTTTACTCAAAATAATCCAGAGTTGTTTTAAGCCTAGCTAAGTCCTGTATACTTTTTTTAAAACCTTGCTTCTTATATATTTTCCTGCTCTTCACATTTCTTTATGTCCTATGCTTCCTTCACAAATCCACTCAAATTTGAATCATAATTTTGTATGGGTAATTTCTCTTGTATGGTGTATATCGCTTTAATATTCACCTCTCTACTTGTCTGTCCATATCGATTCTCTCAGTGTGGTAGCATTCAATCTGTCCAATGATAGTTCCTTTTATTGTGGAAAAGTTTTTCATCCAAACAAAAATATTGATTGCACAGGGAAGTGCTGCATTTTGGGGATACAAAAATGAATAGGATCTCTACTTTCCTCAAAAGGTTGGCACATGGGGTGCCTGGGTGGCTTAGTCGGTTAAGTGTCCGACTTTCGCTTAGGTCATGATCTCGCGGTTCGTGGGTTCAGACCCCGCGTCGGGCCCTGTGCTGACTGCCAGCTCAGAGCCTGGAGCCTGTTTCAGAGTCTGTGACTCCCTCTCTCTCTGACCCTCCCCTGCTCACGCTCTCTCTCTCTCTCCTAGAAATACATAAAACATTAAAAAAAAATGTTGGCACACTAGTGGGAAAGAATGACATAAAAATGAGCAAGTTAATGATTTCACAGTTAACTTAATTGGGGTTATTAAATTAATTGGGGTGAACTACTTCCAGAGGCCAGAGTGCCACCATACAGTATTTCTCTCCTCCCCTCTCTCCCAAGGCATTGAATAATGAATGACATACAAAAAGAAAACTACTTTGAAAGTAATACTACAAGCAGATAATAATCCCACGTCAAGGAATTTTAGAAAGTACAAATTAATGATAGGCTTTGTCACTGATGAGCACTCATATGAGATGCTACTGACGGAAACGATGAGGAGGCCGTTACTCTCCAGAGGCGCAGCCAGACGCATGGGCACGTACTACCATTCCTACCAAACAGACCCAGACCTTCGCTACGTACTCTGAGAACCAGCCTGGTGTACTCATTCAGGTTTATGAAGGTGAGCGTGCCCTGACCAAGGATAACAATCTACTGGGCAAGTTTGAACTCACAGGCATACCTCCTGCCCCCCGTGGTGTTCCCCAGATTGAAGTCACTTTTGATATTGATGCTAATGGCATTCTCAATGTCTCTGCTGTGGATAAGAGTACAGGGAAAGAAAACAAGATCACCATCACAAACGACAAAGGTCGTTTGAGCAAGGAAGACATTGAGCGCATGGTCCAGGAAGCTGAGAAGTACAAAGCTGAAGATGAGAAGCAGCGGGACATGGTGTCCTCCAAGAATTCCCTGGAATCCTATGCATTCAATATGAAAGCAACTGTTGAAGATGAGAAACTTCAGGGCAAGATAAATGATGAGGACAAACAGAAGATTCTGGACAAGTGTAATGAAATCGTCAACTGGCTGGATAAGAACCAGACTGCAGAAAAAGAAGAATTTGAACATCAGCAGAAGGAGCTGGAGAAGGTGTGCAACCCCATCATCATGTGCCGGCATGTTCTTCAGAACTATCTGTAGACTCAAATGGCTTCGTGGTGTTTTCCAGAGAATCTTGAGAATTACAGAACCTTCTAGGCATCATCAGGCTAAAGACCTTTGGTGAAGCTTCTCTGACCTTTGCTCCTTGGGTTTTCCAAAACTTATATAAGCTCTGAATTCCTAGATGTATTTTAATTCCAGGAATACATAAGGCAGCTTCGGTTCTTCTGGCTGCACCCTGACAGATGTGACACACCCGCTTCCTGTCTCACCTGTGCTACTCACTGGCCTCTGTCCTCAACAACTCCCCCTTGCTGCTTTACAGGCTCTTCTCAACACAGCAGACAGAGCAGAGCAGGAAAGCAGACATGTTGTGGCTCTGACAAAACGCTCCAGTAGCTTCCCATTTCAGTCAGGACAAAATCTTCATTACCCCTGACTGATCTCAATCCTGGCCACTCCGCCCTTTATCCCCACTGCCTTCTCTCTCCCCCTCTTCTCCCACCACAGCATCTTCTCAACCATACCCAGCATGCTTCTTCTGCCAGAAAGTCTCTTCCCTCAGATACTGACACATCCATTTCCCTCCATTAAGATTTTGGTCAAACGTCACATTCCCAGAGAGGCTGCTCACGTCTTTTCTGCATGAGATGCCAATTCTGTATGTCAACACTCTCATCCCCCCAATTTCCTTATTTTTCTCTTAAGGCACATTCACAACAGGCGACATGAATTTTATTGTTATTGCTTGCTTTGTTCTTTATTTTGTTTCCTTCGCTTGGATTACATGACATAAAAGAGTAAATATTTTTGTCCTTTTTGTGACTAAAACAGCTCCGTGAACCTAGTAGAGATGCGATAAGTATTTATTGAATGAGTTGCTGTTGTTCCTGGTGTGTTTGTTGAATAAATTAACAGGACTTGTGATAACCACCAAGACAAGCCAAACAAGCATACAGCTTCAGCCTGAACTTGGAATCCCACAAGACTTGAACTGTAGGAAACTCCTTGATAAAGCAAACAAATCAGACGTTCATGTCAGATGTACAAGAATCACATATCTCCCACAGAATCAAAATTTACCCATAATTCAAGGAATAGAGGTAATTATGCAGTGAAGGTGACATATGTGGAAGCTGGCTATACACACCCAACTTGCTGGGACCTTTAGAGCTGCAGTGGGAGAATCTCAACACTGTTTACACACAGGAGCTCTCAAAGTGTTGCATGTAAGGTGTCACTTATACAACGTAAGATGTTTTAGTTACAAAACATTGCCATTTATTACTGAGATAGTTACGTGCTGACTTTAGGAGGCCTTGTGCTATAAATCCATAAACTCTAAATTTATTTACTATAAGCAACCTGGACAGACCAGGTATATCATGCCAAAATGGTTTTGTAGATAGAGATTTCCCCATGATATTGCTCCAGTACGCCCCAGGAATTCCTAAAGAATGCTTTCTTTTTTCTTTTTTTTTAATGTTTTATTTATTTATTTATTTCTAGGAGAGAGAGAGAGAGACAGCGTGAGCGGCGGAGGGGCAGAGAGAGAGGGAGACACTGAATCTGAAGCAGCTCCAGGCTCCGAGCTGTCAGCACAGAGTCCGACGCGAGGCTTGGACC